>NC_140546.1:12067942-12405442 GCF_057382185.1 Mchenga conophoros | reverse complement strand
AGTTACTTGTGACTAAATAAATAAAATACTGCAGCTATAAAAGTTTCAGGTTTATTCTTTAGAATTGTGAGTTATGACATCTATGTCTAGTCATGCATGCATGCATACATGACTAGACATGTATGCATGCATGCGTTGATGGTTCAAAGCTAAACTGAATGTGATGCAAATTTGTTTCGTGTGGGTTTTTGAGTATAAATAAAAACTGACAGGTCCCTCTACTATTTGAAAATTTACCATTCTATAAGCCACAAATGTTTAAAATGACCAGCCGATCCATACCTGTGCCGACGTAAAGGTTGTCTCTAATCTTAGGATGTCTCACACTGCCTCAGGGATCATTCTAAGGTTTATGAGATGTAGGTTTACTACTGTGTTTCACCCGATCTGAACTGGCATGAAGGCACGAAGGCAGGTAGTGAAAAAGCCAGTCAGACTGTCTTTCCAGGAGGACATTAGCTTGGTTGCATTCAGTCAACACTCAGTAAAGAGAGATAGAAAGAAAGGCATGCTGAAAGAAGGAGAGACAGAAAAACGGGCAGAGTGGGCCTAAGGTGCCTAAATGTTAATGTGGTGAGGATTAACCAGTTCTTTGTTGTACGCAAATTTTTCCCAGACTTGAGTCTCGCACTAACAGTACGACATTCGAGAACGTGAAAAATGGCTGTACTTGAAACATCCATCCTAAGTAAAACATTTCACACTGGTTGATCTCAGGCTACTGGTGGTGAATTCGTATTGTTAAAATAAAATATGAGTAGGTTGTGGACAAGAGCTGTTTTGCAATGTCACATTTAGAGTTTGGTCATATTTCCCTCTTAATTCTTAGGAGCCAGTCAGTGGGAGTACATCCCACATACAGAGTCCATGTAACAATCTGATGCCACATGTCTCTGTTGTGTAATGGGAGATGCCAAGAAAAGAGATGGCTTGTGACTGAAGTGAAAAATGTGGTTTTGTATCCTGGTATCGATGTCCTGTCATAGATTTGGACCAGGGGTTTGCTGTAGATGTTAAGAAATATATATAATACCACCATAATTATACTCTAAACTATTTTAAAAGCTTGGTGTGCCACATGTATCTTGTGTAACGTTAAATTAAAACTGCCTAAAAATAACTAACAATGCATTTCAGTATATACATTTGTATAGAAAATTTGTATAAAATGATTCCAATCTACGGTGAAATGGGTTTTTTTTCCCCCACCTAATGTCCTTGATGTGTGCCATAAACTGGTACTGAAATGAGTTTTTCACCACAAGTCAAAGGCGATGTGGACAACGGGCTGTGGTTTCAGGTCGAAGTGGAAAATGTGACGGGCCTTATTTCTTTGAAGCGTTAATAGTTGTTTTTCATTGACAGAAAACTACTGGAACATTAATTTTTATTTGGATTAGTGGAAATGGGCACATTATGGAAATGCGTATGTGTGTGTGTTTGTGGTTTAAGAGAACTTGCAGTAACTCCAGTCTGCTCACTGGTGCATTAAGGTCGGCCTATCAAAAGTGCTTGGAGTAGTAATCCAAATTCCAGTGCTGATAAGCATCAAGTTGATGAGCCAAAAATTTCTGATACAGTTGACAGTTATGAAGTATGATGCTCTGCAGTTCCAGAGAAAAATGCTTTTCAAAGGAAGTATAAATGAGACAATCCTTTCTGTCAAGAAAATCAGGTTTGAATGCCAAAGATGAGACGCGCTCTTTGTTTATGTGTTTGTATGTTTGTTCCGGCTTATTCCTGTTTGTTCATGTTTAGTTTCTCTGTGCATCTTTGCAACAGGTGGATGATTACCATGGAACTAAAATCAGTGATCCCTATGCATGGCTGGAAGACCCTGATGGTGCAGAAACAATGGTACATGATGATTTTTATTTATTTATTTTTGAAGAATGCTACTGTTGGTTCTTCACCCAAAAAAACCATCTGCATTTCATCCCTTGTCATGTCATTTTTGTTACGCAGGCCTTTGTTGAAGAGCAGAATAAACTCACTATGCCGTACCTGGAGCAGTGCGCCATCCGGGCACAGTTCCATCAGCGGCTGACTGAGGTCTATAATTATCCCAAGTACAGTTGCCCTTACAAAAGGGGGAAGAGGTAATAGCTGAATTTTAATTAATGGTTATTAGCATTTATACTTAAAGCGACAAGCTTGAATTGCAGGGCTTAAGTCACAACAATGCTTTCCCTCACCTCACCTTTTCAGATATTTCTACTCTCACAACAAAGGGCTTCAGAACCAGGATGTGCTGTATGTGCAGGACTCTCTCGATGCACCTGCAACTGTATTCTTTGATCCTAATAAGCTTTCTGAAGATGGAACTGTGGCACTGAAAAGTTAGCCAAATTGCAGAACTTGTTATCGATCACAGACATACAGGCAACAGAGATGGAATGATACTAAATTCGCACTGCTAACTTCTAATCTCTTTCATCTCCTTCTCCATTTAGTGGGGCGACTGTCAGAAGAGTGTGAATTTTTTGCTTATGGTTTGAGTAGCAGTGGCTCAGACTGGGTAACGGTGCATTTCATGAAGGCCGATGACCTCAGCCCACTGCCTGACGTTCTGGAAAGGGTTAAATTCAGCTGCTTGGCCTGGACTCATGATGCAAAGGGCATCTTTTATAACTGTTACCCACGCCAGGAAGGAAAAACTGATGGTTAGGAGGAGATATTGTGCAAATAAACAGAAACAACACATTTAACTAATCTAGTTTGAAACGTATTTAGTATTTAACTACTTTGTATTTCGCTGAAGGCACTGAGACCACCAGCAACATGAATCAGAAGCTCTACTACCATGTTATTGGCACCAACCAGTCAGAAGACATTCTGGTAGCAGAGTTCCCTGACCATCCCAAGTGGCACAGTGCAGTGACCGTAAGTCTATAGCTTTCTTGAATCATTAGTGCCCTACCCGGGCATGCTCGAGCAGATGTGTTACCCTTATTGAGTTGGGGTCTGCTAATGGTTCGTTCCTGTTTTAAAAGGAAGAAACCCATTAGACCATTGCAATGCTTACTCTAAGGAGTTGACACTCTTGTCAGAAAAGAGAAGAATTTGATTGCTACCAAAATTAAATTAGTTTTCTGCAAACTACATGAACCTAATATTGCAAATTGCATTGGATTATAGCATCTTTTGTCCATTTTGGTATTTTAAAACGATTAAAGACCCAGCTATCTCTGTTTTATACAGTGGGGCAAAAAAGTATTTAGTCAGCCACCGATTATGGAAGTTCCCCCACTTAAAATGATGACAGAGGTCAGTAATTTGCACCAGAGGTACACTTCAACTGTGAGAGACAGAATGTGAAAAAAAAAATCCATGAATTCACATGGTAGGATTTGTAAAGAATTTATTCGTAAATCAGGGTGGAAAATAAGTATTTGGTCACCTCAAACAAGGAAAATCTCTGGCTCTCACAGACCTGTAACGTCCTCTGTAAGAAGCTTTTCTGTCCCCCACTCGTTACCTGTATGAATGGCACCTGTTTGAACTCATCATCTGTATAAAAGACACCTGTCCACAGCCTCAAACAGTCAGACTCCAAACTCCGCCATGGCCAAGACCAAAGAGCTTTCGAAGGACACCAGGAAAAGTATTGTAGACCTGCACCAGACTGGGAAGAGTGAATCTACAATAGGCAAGCAGCTTGGTGTGAAAAAAAATCAACTGTGGGAGCAATCATCAGAAAATGGAAGACATACAAGACCACTGATAATCTCCCTCGATCTGGGGCTCCACGCAAGATCTCATCCCGTGGGGTCAAAATGATCATGAGAACGGTGAGCAAAGATCCCAGAACCACACGGGGGGACCTGGTGAATGACCTGCAGAGAGCTGGGACCAAAGTAACAAAGGTCACCATCAGTAACACACTACAACGGCAGGGAATCAAATCCCGCAGTGCCAGACGTGTTCCGCTGCTGAAGCCAGTGCATGTCCAGGCCCGTCTGAAGTTTGCCAGAGAGCACATGGATGATACAGCAGAGGATTGGGAGAATGTCATGTGGTCAGATGAAACCAAAGTAGAACTTTTTGGTATAAACTCAACTCGTGTTTGGAGGAAGAAGAATACTGAGTTGCATCCCAAGAACACCATACCTACTGTGAAGCATGGGGGTGGAAACATCATGCTATGGGGCTGTTTTTCTGCCAAGGGGACAGGACGACTGATCCGTGTTAAGGACAGAATGAATGGGGCCATGTATCGTGAGATTTTGAGCCAAAACCTCCTTCCATCAGTGAGAACTTTGAAGATGAAACGAGGCTGGGTCTTCCAACATGACAATGATCCAAAACACACCGCCCAGGCAACAAAGGAGTGGCTCCGTAAGAAGCATTTGAAAGTCCTGGAGTGGCCTAGCCAGTCTCCAGACCTCAACCCCATAGAAAATCTGTGGCGGGAGTTGAAAGTCCGTGTTGCTTGGCGACAGCCCCAAAACATCACTGCTCTCGAGAAGATCTGCATGAAGGAATGGGCCAAAATACCAGCTACTGTGTGTGCAAACCTGGTAAAGACCTATAGTAAACGTTTGACCTCTGTTATTGCCAACAAAGGTTATGTTACAAAGTATTGAGTTGTATTTTTCTTATTGACCAAATACTTATTTTCCACCCTGATTTACCAATAAATTCTTTACAAATCCTACCATGTGGATTCATGGATTTTTTTTTTCACATTCTGTCTCTCACAGTTGAAGTGTACCTCTGGTGCAAATTACTGACCTCTGTCATCATTTTAAGTGGGGGAACTTGCACAATCGGTGGCTGACTAAATACTTTTTTGCCCCACTGTATGAGTGCGTCTTTTTAGGGGATTCTAAGAGCAAAGATTATACTTTTATGGCAAAGCCTACATTGGCATTTTCATGTCAGCTGCTTCTCAAATTCTCTTTCCCCTCCCTGTGTTGACTTTAAAAAATAATCCTCTTCCCAGATATCAGATGACGGCAGATATGCTGTTTTGTCGATCACTGAAGGCTGTGAGCCTGTCAACCAGCTGTGGTACTGCGACCTAAAGCAGCTCCCCGATGGCATAAAAGGTCTGTGTTAAATACTCATAAACGCAATAACTCATGTGTGTTATGGAGATGTAAGATCACAGGTATATATTTGGTATTCTTATTGCATCACAGTGCAAAATGCTGATCTGGCCATGACAGGTAAATTCAGGTTCATGGTAGTTAGTTTCCTCCCAGCTTTACCTCATTAGCCTGTATTAATTTGTGAATTGCCACAAATTGGGAGTTATTTTGTTGGAGGATAGTGTCTTAAGTGGCATGAAAAAGTTTGTGAAAAGTTTCAGACTTGTATGTAGCATGCAAAGAACATTAAAAATGATTTGAATTGTAAAGAACTGTCAGTTCTTTACAATTCACCCCAAATGAACAAATCATCTTTCATGAGAAGTATTTATGAAGCAGTATGGACTGCAGCATGACTCAGTGTCAACATATATAGCTTCTAAGTAGCCCGGGCAGTTTTGTGAAAAATACGCCAGCTTTGTCATTAAGACGTGTCAACGCAGACACGAACTGATGCCTGTGACTCAACCATTAGTGAAGTAAATGTTGAGATTTCAAAATTCAAAATGTGGCCTGTTTTTAGTTGAGGAAAAGAAATCCTCCCACACAGAAGTTGTGAAACCTTCTACTGCAAGCCTGCTATGAAAACTTGTTATTGTTTTTTACAACCCACTGCAAATGAGGGTTTATAAGCTAATACTAGTTCCTAATACTCACTGCTAGTGATAAATATCATTTTATTTATGTACTTCTGCAGGTCTGCTGCCGTGGGTCAAACTTGTGGACAACTTTGAGGCTCAGTACTCTTATGTTACCAATGAGGGAACTGTGTTTACTTTCCGCTCCAACTTGGATGCGCCTCGATACTGTCTCATCAACATAGACATCGAGAAACCAGACAGACAGCACTGGACTACCCTCATACCACAGCATGATAAAGATGTCCTGGGTGAGATAAAATGGAAATGTCATTAAAACATACTGTAATAGAGAATGAATTATGTAGTGGCATGTAGTCTTAGTACATTCCTTTTGTGGAGAACTATCTGCAATGCAGTGTCTGAGAGTTAATAAAAGCAAACTTGCTGCTAAACGCACGACAGCATCTGAAACAGTCCTTAGAAATGTGTGAAGGGTTTATTCATAGAACTGTACTTCCACAATTCACCTCTTAAAATCTTGCAAAATAGTTTTAAGCCGAATTTCTGTCCTGATGTTTCGATGACGGTCCAGCCACAACAATCGGGAACTTGCATGTCTGTCTGTGGTTCAAAACCTTTGTCAGAGGGAACTCTGCTCAAAAAGTGAAACTTGGTCCATAAGCACTTTGTGTTGTAATTTTTTTTTCTTTGTTCGTGTCACTTGAATGACCGTAATTGTACTTGGAGATGAATGAAACATACACAAATGTCCATGTTACCTTTGAGAAGTGCGAACAACACGTCACAACATTTTACTTGTGGTAAAAACAGCTGTATAGCTCTTGGCACACTGGGAAACTACACATGTTAAAGAAAGAGAAAAGAGGAACATAGTTGAAATTTGAACTTGGGCAATACTGGACTGATAAAAATAATAATGTAAATTCTATATTGTTAAAGGAAATTTAAATCACATTTTATGAAGGGCTTACAGTGTTGTATTAAACAACATAATGTTTCAGTTACTGTTGGCAGCTATTGAGTTAAACTTTATAACTAATTCAGGTATTATTAAGAGCAATGAAATTTTCATAAACTGACTATTCAGGGTTTTTTTTAAATAATGTTACTAAATGAAACCAGTAATACTTTCTTTACTAGTGCAAGTTATTTCCTAAGTAATTACTGGCAATGGTATTGGTTTTTTTTTCTTGGTTTCTGTTTTTTTTTCTTTAAATATTCTTAAATTGCTTTTTTTGCTTGGTGTTGCTTGGGTAAAGTAACACACACTTGTTGCCATGGTGTCAAAAAATGCCATTCACATAAAGGATTGATGGTTTCATGTGATAGTATCTAGTCACTCAGGTTCACCAACCTGTTCAAGACAAAACTGACTGCTCTCCTCTGTAATTTTCTAAGCTGATAAATCGTTGTGGTCTCTGTAGCATTCCAGTTTAACTACATGCCCAACATCACAGTTTTGTTATTACCAAAACACTCCCAAATGTAGCCTAATTGTGATCCTTGTACTTTGTATAATATAATAGCGCTAGGATTAAATATAAAGTCACCGTTTCAACATTTAACAGTTTGTCTTGAAACGGACAAAATGCCGTGCATGGAACTGTAGTTATCGCATATAATGTACGTAGATACTACCACAGCTATCTTAACATCTGTAGGCTGTTGGGACTTTATTAGGGACAGAACATGGATTTATAGTTTATTCCTGCAGTTATTCTGCCCTTTGCACATGTAGTTATGCATTAATTACAAAACTTAACTGAAAAACTATTTTATATATTCATGTTGAAAAGTGTTTATGCCTTATACTTGAGTAATCATGGGATTACTCCTTATTGCTGAGATCATTGTCAGGAATCGACAGGAGGAGGAAGTATAAATAGTGTGATGTAGAAAGGAAAACAAAGACAGAAATACAGTGCCGCGCTTGGATACATTGTTTTTGACAACCCCCCCCCCCCCAAGACATTTTGCATTACTTCCTCCTTTATTTTCCTGCAGGCTTTGTGTCTTGTGTGAACCAGCACCATCTGTTGGTCAACTATGTCCATGATGTGAAGGATATCCTGCAAGTATACGAGTTGTCTACAGGCCGGCTTGTCAGAGACCTGCCACTGGATGTGGGCACTGTGGCCGGAGTGAGCTGCAAGAAGAAACACTCTGAGTTCTTCTACAAGTTTACCTCCTTTACTACACCAGGCAATTCCAGTTTTTATATACTTGAGTTTTTCCATGAATATGAACCACATAAAATACACTTCTTATTCCATGCAAAAAAGAATATACAAATATTATTGCAATTACTTCTCCAAAAACTCAATAAAGTAACTGTATGTGACCAAGGCACGTATTTAACAGATTAAATGCTTTCTGATGTGCAGCTGTTTGTTATTGTTATTACAACAGAGGATTAATTGCAACATAAAATACTCGTATAATTAGCCTATTTTACTAAAGTTGCAGATCATGTCTTTTGAAATGGAATTAATTTGCATGATATAATCAGAATTTCTTAATAACATGACCATATATTTAACTATTTAAATGCAACCAGTCACACTGGAAGTCTAACTTTGATTTCTGCTGTATCCAGGTATCATTTACCACTGTGACCTGAGTGAGCCAAACCCAGAACCCAAAGTCTTCAGAGAGGTGGAGGTAAAGGGTATCAAAAATGAAGACATTGAGACCAGACAGGTAATATCACTCTTTCTGGTCATCTGCTTAATTTCAGTAGAACATACTGTAATGTTATGTATTTTAACAGTACTTTTAATATTCAGAGTCATGATGTTGCTGCTTTAGAAATTTGACTTTGGGATCTAGCTTTTATTTCATGCTATTTACATGACCCCACGCTTTATCATTTTATACAAAGAGCTATTTTAATGCTTCTTTTGAGATATGCAAATACAAGTTAATGACTTACTGACAGTGGTAAATTGTGAATTGCCCAGACAAATAAAAGCCTTTAAGTTTGCAATCGGTGCTAGATGGCCAACACAAGAACCAAAGAACTGACTCTGGCACCTTATCTGTAATAATAAGAGACAACAACAAAAAAAGCAGAAATGGGAAACTTCACACAGGAAATGTACATTCAACTTAGAGGAGTGTGAAAAGTTTAGAAAAAAAAAAAGAAACCATTGATGGACTAAATAAGGACGGGGGCTGAATGACTACAGAAAATGACTGCAGCTAAAAAAAAAAAAAAAAAAAGAGTCTTTAGGCCTGCGAAGAAGAATCCCAGCATAGCAGGAGTCTAGAAACCCTTGAAAAATTAAGTTTCTTACTCAAAGTTTTATAGTCACAGTGTACTATAAGACTTGTTCTATTGACTATAAGTCACCTATGTTGACTAATATACAGCAGGAGCTGGGAGAGTGGAATTTAAAAGCATTTCCTTACAGAATACAAAGCATTTCAACACGTCAGTGGATCATGGACTCAATATAGGCATTTCAGAGCTAATATATATCACACTCATTTTACATGTGACAGTACATGGATGTACTCTTTGGTGTTGTATTAAAGAAGCGTGTCTGCATATTTAGGGTCTCTGAGGCCTAAACGTCCCCATTACTTTATTTGTATTGATTTCTAAACATTTGTCATTTTGAGGCATAGTTGTTATGAATTGTCACATCTACTGTTTGAATACACACGATGCAGAATTAGCAGAATTCTGTTCACCATGGTTGAGGAAGTCACAAATAATATATCAAAAAGAAAAGAAGCCGTTGGTTGACACATGTCAGATCAAATAATGCATTTTTCTCTACGTACCAGGTGTTCTATCCAAGTAAAGATGGAACCAAGATCCCTATGTTCTTAGTACATGCTAAGGCCATTCAGAAAGATGAGAGTAATCCTGTTTTACTTTATGGATATGGAGGCTTTGAGAACTCCATACAACCATACTTTAAGTAAGTACGACTCTGCTGTCAAAGCTGTCTTCTTTTAATGTACTTTTCCTAGTACTTCAGAACAGTGTGATCAATGATGGTAGGTACTATAATAGTGGAAAAACAAGGTTAAATACAATAACCCATAATGATGGTCCTGCTAAATAATTCCAGTGCTCTTAAACTGAATGAACCCTGATTCATCATTCATAATTTAACAGTGAAAATTCAACTTTTTTGTAAGCTGGAGATTTTAAATTAATAAGAAGACAAGACACCCTCTCAGTTCAAGGTTTTTGCCCATCTGGACATGATTTCTATTATTCTGTCTTGTCATTTGCTATTTAACAAAAATTAAGCCAAAATACAGAAATTTTATGTGGAAAACTTTATGATTCAGTAGTTTGCACAACAACTTTTACCAGGAACAACTTGAAGTCTAACCTTTCTGTAGGACTTTATCAGTGTTTATCAGTGTCTCACATCATTGTGGAGGAATTTTGCCTCATTCTTCTTTACAACATTGTTTCAGTTCGTTGAGGTTTGAGGAATTTCATTTACGCACAACTCCGAAAAGGTCCTAGCATATGAGGCTATACAGGCACAGCATTTCAGTCAGGTTTCTTCATGTAGATTTGCTGGTGCTCTTGAGGTCAGAAGGGTCGTGCCATACATTGTTCAGGGAAATTGCAATAAAAATTCCATAGTTAAATTTCAGACTCGGCAAGGCCTCAGTTAGCCAATTATGTATTAAGGCTCATGATATTAGAATTAGAAAGAGAATGGAAAAGCAGAGATTGCTTAGAAGACACAGATCAATCATCCAAAGGTGATTTTGAAAGTCTTTGTATGTGCATTTTGGCCTTACCTTTTGTTAGATAAATAATGGCAGGGTGTAATATCATTTGTTGTTGTTCATTTACCTAATTTTATAACCTAAGGGCCAGATGATTTTATTATGTCCTGATAAGGAAAACCTTAGAATTTGAAGAGGTTGTATTTTTTTTTATTTTTATGACTATATTACATCCATCAGTGAGCTTTTATTACACCTGGTTGGATTCATCTCTGGAGGAAAGAGTACTGATGAGGTTGGATTCTCTGTAAGTGACTGGGTGTGGATGTATGCATTAGTATTTCTTGAGAAACGCTCTGTGTATTCAGTGCTAATGAAAAAGAAACTGCTTAGATATGTGTACTGTTGTAAAGCCAGTCACATCTAAATAAACCGCATTGTGAACTTAAGTGTCATACTGCCAATAACACTACTTCTGCATTTTGTTTTCTAAATACCATGCTTGTTACGTGGCATACGCTTGTGATTTTGTGAAGGCCTTTCTAGAAGAAAGTGTTGGTTTTTTTAGCAGTATTTTGACACCACTTTCTAAATGAATGGGGAAACGGTGCTAACTTGAATGTCAGTGATATAAAAACAGCATGACTAATTAAATATAATAGGAATAATCAAAAATCTCCAAAAAGAAGCTTAAAAAACTTGTCCTTGTCATGTAACTTTGTATAATCCTTTACAACTTCATGAAAGAGTCAATCTGGAGTGCTGACACGATCAGTGTCACCAGAACAGTGAACTAATGGCATACTAATGCATATTATGCATATAGTTAGCAAGGACAATGAACTTACTATGATAGGGAGATATGTTTCTCATCATATAATTGAAACTGTTGTGTATTCAGCAGTGCAACAATACAGTCTATTTATTATTTTCTAGTTCGAGGGTTGATTGGCTCTTCAGGGGCAGGGATGGGACCAACGCTACCTTTATCTTTAAATGCTTTTCCTATAGACTTCTAGTCAGTATTCTTTAAGTACAATGTGCTCTTATAACATTTCTGTCTTTATTCTCTCTCGTATGTGGTCAGTGTTGCCTCTCTGCTCTTTGTGAAACACCTCGGAGGCGTGCTAGCAGTGGCTAACATCAGAGGGGGTGGCGAGTATGGCCTCACCTGGCACAAAGGTACAAAAAGACATGGACATAAGTAGTATGTAAGCAAGTAATTGTGTGGGGTTTTTTTTTTTTTTTTTACGGAATTGACACGACTACTTCTGCTGTGTATTGTTTGTAGCTGGCAGTTTGGCGAACAAGCAGAACTGCTTTGATGACTTCCAGTGTGCAGCACAGTACCTGATCCAGGAGAAGTACACTAAAGCAAGCCTCATTGCTATCAATGGAGCCTCTAATGGAGGGCTGCTAGTGGGTAAGTACAAGATCAACTGTGTGTGTCTGTGCTTTATGTTTTTTAGTGGGATAGCTGCTGAAAAGGCCAGAGGGAGTTTTAAAAGTATACCTGGGAAACCATTATGCAACAGTCCACTGCCTGCACGTTCAGATTGGGAAGCTGTGTGAACCTTGCTCGTTATTTTTATAGCTGAAATTAGCCAATGGAACTGTACCTCTACTTCCTCCCCAATTTACCAGATGAGCTCCCTCTTCTCTGTGATTTAACCCATGAGACCTGTAACAGTCCAGTACAGGTTCATGTTTTCACATTTATTACTAATGCCACAAAAAAAGGGGGGGGGGCAAAAACACTATGATATTGGCCTCAGCTGCATCCACATCAGTGCTTCGTGTTCTTTTATAGTACTTCTTTGTCATAATTGCTAATGTCAAGTTCATCTAACAGTAGTTAGCTGCTTAGCTTCAATTAATTTCGCTATTAAACACCACATTAGACAGTGCTTAGTCACATCATTTACCAAAGGCTGGCTGCCATATGGCATCGCACAAACCCGACTAATGCCTGCTTCCCTGGTGTGTAAATAGCCATTTAGAAGTGACTGTGTCCTACAGTGTGAAGTAATTGAGATGCATGTGTGTTTGTAAGCAAACAGAATGTGCAGTACTAATTCTGAGTCTACACACAGCGGCATGCATGATTCAACGTCCAGACCTGTTTGGCTGTGTTGTAGCTGAAGTGGGCGTTATGGATATGCTGAAATTCCACAAATTCACCATCGGCCACGCTTGGACAACTGATTACGGCTGTTCTGACGATCCGGAGCAGTTCAAGTGGCTCATCAAGTATGGAAAAACACACACTGAACAAACAGCTAAAGTACACATCCATGATGGTGTTTTATATGTATGTACGCGCGCATACTTATGTCTCCACTGCGATGACTGATCGCATTATTTAAAAACTAGCAAAAAATAAATAAATCTACGGTCGGTTGGGAGAACTTACTTCTGAGTATGTAATACTTAAGCTGAGTGACATCTTAATATAATGTGCCAAAGTAGTTTTTTTCTGAAAGTGAGGTGTACTTGTACATATTATTATTATTACATGTCAGAATACAGAGACGATGATGGTTTTTGTTTCGTTTCCATGCTTCAAATGGCTACAGCAAGACTTTTGATGTCTTTTGAAGTCTTTAAATGCAACGTGACACTAAAAGTCTTGGTGACCTACTGCCTGATAAACCTTAACACTGTTCTTGACCACACAGACTTTGAAAACCACAGCACATGTCCACAGCAAAGCCTTAAATTAACAGAAATAAACTGTATATCACAATACAGAGCAAGTTAGAGTAAGAAAAGTCAGGTACACAGATTAAAATAAGTATATAGATAACTCTCAACCTAACCAAGTAAAATGTACCAAAGTTTAAAGTATCACTTTCTATAATTGTGATCATTACTGTTCCTTTGATTAGTTTAAATATTTTTAGAATTACAAATATGAGTATAAGTGTGAAAACGGCAGTAAATGGTAACATCGAGCTGCGTTGTCTGAATTTGAACCAGGTTTCAGTAAAGTTGGTTGAGTGAGATTCACTGCATGTTCTCATCCAAATGGCACTTTTGCTTTCCATGATTTTTTTTTCTCTTGTCTATCACCAAAAAAGCTTTTTAAGGGAGACTTTTGTTTTAATGATGGATCTTTGTTTTGATAAAGCTTTTGATGTTTTTTGTTAATCAACAGATGGATCGTCTGATAGCTCCCTTTTTGTGTGTTCCTTATTCTGACTCACGACTGAAGAATCTCTGCATGTTGTTGTGAATTCACGTCAGGTCTTGTTTTCAGTAATCTGAAAGTCGAGTCGCAGTGCTGCACTTGCCCGCATAACCTGAAAGATCACAGCCGAACAACTGAATAGCAAATGAAAGTTTTCAAATATCTCTTATGATCTTTGTTCTCTCTGTTAAGAGACTCCCCTCATGTTTTCCTTCCTTTTGATCTTTGTCATCCTCTCTCCAGGTATTCTCCTCTCCATAATTTGCCGCACCTACCTTACTCAGGCCCTCCTTACCCTGCTGTCCTGCTTCTGACAGCAGATCATGACGACCGTGTGGTACCTTTGCACACACTGAAGTTCTGTGCTACCTTGCAGTATGGGGTTGGCAGCAGCTCTGTGCAGCGTCAGCCTCTGATGGTCAGGGTGGACACCCGTAGTGGGCACGGTGCAGGGAAACCTACTGCCAAGGCCATCTTGGAGGACACGCACATCATGTCCTTTATCGCCGAGACACTAGGCCTTAAATGGAGGGAATGATGAGAACATGACAGTAAAAGGGAAGTAAAACATATATTCAGCAGTCGAGGCTTTTCTTAGGGATGAATCATTTCTACTTTTATACTTTGGTATGCATACTCTCGAATAAAAATAAGAATACATCTGTTTAAACAAAGTCCTGCTACAACTAAAGCAATGAATTAGAGAAGTGTAAGAAATAAATTTTAGAAATTAAGTCCACAGACTTTTTTAAACATACACTGTAACTTTGTGAATGACTTGAATTGGATGGAAGCATTTTCAATAAAACCTTTACTGCATTATAATCCATGGTGTCTGTCAAATCTTATTGTCTTCTACAATAGACCTAATGAGAAATGACATGTAAGTCATAATGAAAGAGCAGCTCAAAAGTCTATAACTTTATAATAAAAGTGCAATAGTGTAAAAATAATGTTTTACAATTATTGGAATTTTTTTTTTTTTTTTTACCAAAACAACAGAAGTACTGTTACCAAAATCATAGCAAAAGTGTCACTGTGGCATATGAACAGCTGTGGGAATGTCTTCATCAGTAGGAAAAGCTGTAAAACTTGAGAAAATACAATTAAAAAGCCCCACATCTTTTGTTCTCAGTCACCCCTGATCTAAAGGGTTGCTTTTTGTCACTTTTCAGTAGTTATTACTTTATGGTGTAGTTCTTTCATCTACCACCAAGTAGCAGTATGGGACTGCAAAAGCTCACTTCAACCCCTTCTAACACCTCTTGGTCAAAGGCTAGTCGGGTATCAGTGCATTAAGCCGCTTTTTTGATAGGATTTGTAGAATTAAAAATTGAAAAAACAACTAGCAAGATGAAATCCACTAAATCACTTATTTATTTATTTATTTATTTATTTATTTTTATGCTGATTACTCTGGCTGGAGATTGGATCAAATTGCTGGTGAATAAAGACGGGCATGATGGATCTCTAAACACAGTAAAAAAACAAACAAACCAATACACAAGCATGAGGACAAATGGTAATGAACTTGTAAGGGGAGAGGGAGGTGCTAGAAATGTGTGGAAGCCTTTAAAGTATTTGCACAAAAGTTGAGAGATGGAGAGCGATGATAGACGGAGACAGTGAGTGGCAACAGAGAACTGCAGACTGACTGAAAGTGCACTTATGCGAGTCTCGGCGGGTAGTGAGACACATGGGTGTTTAAACTGTCATAAAGAGAGATGGAAGCTCTCCGGCAGCTAACCACAGAGAGTGAGCGAAGTTGTCTGTTCGGTCACTCAGAGTTTAATCTCGGCTCAGTGGGAAGTTCTGATTTCGTCAGACTGAACCCTGGGCCTTATCTAAGTACCTCTCGGTGGAGAGATACGGTGGGAAAAGGAGAGGGGGAGCAGAGAAGGCAGCAGGAGGAGGATTTGCAGACAATGACTCTGCCACAGGGGCAAAGTGGATGAATGTAGCTAGGAAAGACAAAGGCAGTAATAAGCTGGACATATGAGAGACGGAGTGAGGGGTTTAAGATCACGCAGCAAAGAGGCTGTGATGCTCTTCTCTCAGGAGTGTCCCTCAGGACCGGACAAGCTTTTGCTGCTTCATTTCTCTCATTCACCCACCCGTCACCTCTTGAGCTCCCTCTTCCTTCTCACTGTACTCACATTCACACATGTACAAGCGCACACAGCCTTCACATCTCATTTTCTCTGGAGAAACGCAAGCTTTTACAAACAAATGCCTCATCGCCTCACAGCTTCTCTCCTTTTCCCCCCGTCTCACACACTCGCAGGTCCCTGCTCTGTCCTCCATTTGTTTACTTTACTCCCTCCATAATGCAGGGATTAATTTCTCAAAGCCGATTTGAGCTGCGGCACGCTTCAGCAAAGAGCGGAGAGCAGAACTTTTGTGCTGGGGGAAGTTTCCCCTTCACACTAGCTTAGAGGTGGACTGCTCTCCCCTTTATGCCGCTTGCTTTAATCTTCACACGGAGCGGTGAGAGTGAGGGATAGAGGGAGGACAAGAAGGGGAGAGGGCTCTCAACACGCAGCTGGGAATCACTAATGTCTTTACAGAGGTGTTGTCTGCTTTCCCATGTGCCTCTTTGAATCCTTTTGCTTCCTTTGCTATTTCTCTGGCATTTCCTCCTCTTACATTTCTGGACTCTTTTTTTTCTTTTTTGTTAAATGAGTTTTTGTTCTTTGATTTTCAGTTGCAAAAGTCATTTTTTTTTACTAAAAGGTTTGTCGTACTGGCAAAAGACTGGCTGGGAATAACCTCCATAGTACTGAGAGATTGACCTGAATCCTTTTTTTTTTCACCGATGTGTGAATAATTTCCTCATAATTGAATATGTCTTTAAATTGCATGTTTAACCAGTAGTATTAAACCCAAAAATACAACTGCAACTCATTTTTGCAACTAATTGTTGTTGTTATTGGTTATGCTAAGAACTGTGGATGTTGTTTTTCACCTCATGCATGTGGACTTCTGAAGATCTTCTTTGCTCTCCCTACAGAGCCCCTTCAAGTCTGCATATGCAGTATATAGCAATCATGTGGCTTTAGTGCTCTACCATGTTTTTTGTATCTGCAGTCAAGCAGTCCACAAGTGATATGAATAACATAAAAATGTCTAGCGGTGTCCATCTGTGCCTTGCTGCCACACTGACTGTATCCCTCCGATCATACATTGACCCCAGCTAGCAGGTCTGGCTTGGTACTTCTGTCGTCTCTCGCTTAAGTGGAGATGTGCTGATGAGCTGTCACGGTGTCCCAAATAATGGGGAAGGCCAGCTGAACTTATGTAGTCCCATATTTCAAGCAGAGCTGGACCACTTTAACTTTTGGGTTCCCTACATCCCAGAAGACAATGGGCAAGATTCCAGTGGCTTAGCTCTGTTTCCAGTTAGGAGCATTGAAGTCTGATAATGAGCGATCGAGAGCCCCTTGTTTGCTGCTTTCACTGTTCCCATTGCATCTGTGAGCCCTGCTGGATCAGCTCTTTCTGTCAATGTTGTAGTCATTTGGCCATCACTAAGTAGTTGGCAGATTTTAGAGACACTTCTGTCCTGACAGAGCACTCGGCACCTGCTCACAGCCCCTTAGGCAGGGACATTTATGATCAGGAGCCACAGGTCAGACATCCCTTCCCCGCTGTGGCTTGACTGCACAGAGCTCTGGCCATTCATAGAGGCACCACATAGAGTGGTGTTGACATCTTACCCAAGGATTTATTCAGATTGGCACAGCTTCTCTCCCAATAAAACCTTTTTCAAAGCACACAAAAGTAGGAGTGGATTTCTCTCGCCCTGGTTGTTCCCAGTCATATTACATATGCTGACAGAAAAACCATGGTAGCTCTGTTCGTGCTATCACAGCTAGACAGGGCACGCGAATCAGTGGGAGTGTCTGTAGATGTTAGGCTACCCTAAAAATGGTACCCAAGGGGAAGTACTTCTGTTTATGCCTGTTAAGTGCTCCAAGTTAATGTATTGATTTTCAGCACTGGTGCATGTAGGGAGGCTCAGACTCCATATCACGCCATCTGTCTCCAGTGCTGTCCGACCTCCAAATATTCGTACCAAAAGAGCTAGCTCCAGCTATGATTGCCTTGTATGCTACTGCTGTCTTATCTTGTCATGAAGGCTTAAAGAGATTTCAGTTTTTGTGCATCCTTTGTTAACTGCCTTTTGAAAGGAGTCACACAACTAAGACCTGTCTTTGGCATCACAGTGTGATATATCGATGGTGCTGCGCATCACAGTTTGAGCCAACAGTCAAAATGTCTTTCAAAAGGCTGTCTCTGAAAACTGTTGCTCTTAGCTTTACCTTAAACAGTGTTATGCATGTTATCAGCCCCACTATCTTGTCTTGTAATTAGTGAAGACACGGTGGGACCACAGCCACTTTACAACCAAGCTCCATTTTTACACCTCAAACAACTTTTCTAGGTTGAAGGTTAACTAGAAGGCCATTTTTGTTCCCCTGGCTCAGAACAATGAAGCAGCTGAGCAATCTCTCTGCCCAGTCCTCTGTCTCATTATGTTTTGTGCACCACTAACACGAGGCAGATGCAGCAACTGTTTGTCCACCTCAGAAGACTCTCATAAGCTATTTCTCTGTCAAAACAGCATTTGGCTCACTGGCTGTGTAATGCTTGCACGCAAGTATACATAACAGCAGGTGCAGAGCCTCTGCAAGACACTCATACTCGCGCCACAGGAGCCATATTCTCGTCCACAGCTCTCCTCAGAGGGACTGCGGTAGCAGACATCGGCACAGCAGCATCTTAGGCCTCTTTGTGCCCCTTCATCCATTCGCCTCTGCACCATGTGTCTGAGTCATCCGTGAGATGATGTTTTTTTTTTTTAAATGGTAAATGACCATGATGTACCCATTCCTCAGCACTATAGTTCTTCTAGTAGTATGCAGCTTTTCTTTCTGAAGTTTAATTTGAAAAGAAAGTCTGCCATAGGAGGACCAAAAACTGTATTTCAATTCACTATTACTTATAAAGTTATTCAAAATAAACTTTATGCTTGACTTGAGCGTCGGTGTGATGGCTTTCAGATCGTGCAATCTGCATTTTGAATTTTGAAACATGATATTCATCAGTCTCTCTGAAGAATTGCTGTCCAACTCCCTGTCCCAGTCTCATTTACAGTGAATAAACAGGCAAATCTGATTGAAGATTTACTCTCAAACCGTGAGAAGCCTGATAAAACACAGACTAACACAACTCCCCCTTTGCCACCGAAGCGATGTACTGTTGGGTATGTTGTTTGCATACTAAAGCATCACACTCAAAGTAATAGCATTTATTATATTGTATTGCAAGGGGACAGAAAGAAGATAGCAGATGATTATGCCCGCTATTTGGTTCATTTAGCAAGAGTAAAGCTGCTAAGATAGCTTGTGACCCAGAGAAGGCAGGAGTTAACTCTCAAAGGCTATTAGGATTTCATAATTTACATTATGTAGATAAGAGCCTGCAAAATATCTCTTCTGCTATATTTTGTTATTGTGCCCAAATATAGAAGTCTGCTTAGAATTTATGAACTTGAAGAACTTTCAACACTTGAAAAGTTTTTTTCTTTTCATATTTTGTCCATAAATGTGAAAAATATTTCTTTAAATCAACCACTTATGCTCTGTTTTTCAGCCTTATAAAAGAGTTTTGATGAGGAAAACATCTTGAATGCAAGCTATGATAAGCCTCCAATAATGAATTATCCAAATCCCGTGTTATTGCAGCAGGAGTTCAAATCCATTTAGCACGGGTCTGCGAGACAGCATCCGGAGGAGGTGATGTTTGGTTGTGTAGGAGGTTTACAAAGCTTCAGTCAGCGATGGCTCAGAGATGAAACTCATTCAATCTCAGACTCCTATCCTCAGCTCCAATAAGACTTTAATATAAAAGGTATGGATTGGTACTGCAACTTTATGAGCTAAATAAAAAGATCATATTCTCTAATGAATGCCGATGAACTCTCAACGCACTGGCAGCACATTTGCACACAGTTAATATGCACATGCATGCAGTATTGTGCACACGCTGACCCTTGCATGCAGGGACTGAAACACATTCCACCACACTCCCCCCTGCACACCCACACAGTTGCCTACAGCAATCCTACACAGAGTTAATTTGCATTTACAATTATTTGCCATACGCTCGGTGCTGGTCTAAAGGTGGGTGTTACATGATAAAGCAGTAAGTAATATAACCTCAGTCCTCAGAGAGACTTCACAGACATGGTGTGGTAATGCTGAGAAAGTGCAAGAGAAAATTGGGAATAGAAATAGCTAGAGGATGTAACCAAAAGCTGAAGTTTATTGTAAGTGGATACGAGGTATTAACCTCATAAGAGAAGAGTAAACAAATAAGTACGAGATGTCCTTAAGGTTGGAGAAGGTTAAAGAAATAAATGTGTTTTCAGGGCCTTTTTTTACTTCATTCTGAAGTAATTCTTTCTTACATGAGAAATAACATTTATGGAAACAATCTTAAAGTATCGTAAAGGAAATTAAAGATGGTCAAACATTGCTACACAGCACCACCTGGTGGACACACTTCACAACTGACTTTTAAATTAAAACAATCTGCATGTAAAGTTTTTTTCTTTCTTCTTGTTTGAAGTTTGACTGTCTATTTTCCATTCCCCAGCAAGGGCCACGACCTTAAATACGACACAAAAACATGTATTGATAATGAAGCATCGAGCTAGGCTTAAGGTTACAGTTGAGACGAGAAGGAAGGGAAAGGATGCCATTGAACTGGTAACCTAGTGCCATTTGCTCAATAGGTCAATAGCAGATCTTGTGGAAAGAGAAGGCTCTTGCACGCCGACTGAAACAAATCCCAGGGCTTTGCTGGAGGGCAGGTGGTAGTCACACGCAGTGACACTGCTGCGGCCTTGACCTGAGAGAATATGGTTTCGATTTTCCTTTTGTTGCATTGTGAACTTTGAGAGGTTAAAAGCAGTTTAAGTGACTCGGCTTTACTTTTTGAGAAGTGATAGCTAGTCTCTCTATTTGAAGCTTGGCAATAATGTGGTGTGTCAATTCTAGTGCTGAAACAACAAATGAGTGAGAAGGCGAGAGATTACTTTCAAAGGTAAGGGTTGCTCAACATTGAAATTTGATAAACTGGAAATTTGAATCTTAAATGTAACACCCTCATTTACTGTAGAATTTCACATCTATGATGTTTTGCTGAGTTATATTTTTATGAATTGTATTGCGAAACAAACTGATATCAAGGGTTGCATGAGAATACTGGGCAGTTTAGTGTGTCTAAACTGGTTAGTTTGCACTGTATGTATGTATACAGTATGCTTGGTTTGAAGTACAAAGGTGAATTAAGTGACTCTGAGCATGGCATGGTTGTTGTTGCCAGACGGGCTACTCTTAATATCCCAGAAACTGCTGATTTACTGAGATCTTCCCACACAGTCGTCTCTAGTGTTTACAGAAAACTCCATAATAAAATGAGCCGGGATAAGACTATCCAATCTAAACCTCAACATCTGACATGGAAGACAACGAGGAAAAAAATGTGCTCGTATTGGAAGTTTTTTAATAACACATTTCAATATTGCAACAGCCATCAGATTTTCTCCTAACGGGTAAAAATCATTTAAAAACTAACAAAAACAAAAGAAACTTTTTTTTTTCCAGTTGTATATTCCAAACATCAGAGTTTCTTGGCTATTGCCCTAAAGTCAAACAAATAAAACCCTTACACAGTGAGCAGATATTATATTCAACACATTGTTCTTCAAACAAATTATAAAAATAGATTTAGCATTTTCAAATACATATATACAATATTAAACATATACTTAATGGTCACAGCAACATATTGGGGGACAGGGCGGGAAACATCTCCGGTTTCATTCATCGTGGTGAAGAGGTCCAGGCTGTTTTGTAGTCTCGTGTGTCTGTTTTAAAGGTGTATTTTTGGATACGTGTGATGTGTTTTATAGCAAAAGGAGGGACATTTTTACCAAATTGAAATCCTTAACTTTATTCCAATTAATTTTTTGCACCTTCTACTGTGAATCTGTAATGCCCCGATAAATGTCTTCCCCAACCAAATGGAAAAGCCAGATTGCTGTACACAGGGAATTCTGGGAGTTAACTGGAAAAAGTGTAACCATATAGTCTGATGGAGCATGATATTAACAGCAACATAAATTTAAACCTGACAATCCAATAGCAACCAAAAGGAAAAAAAAATATCATTGATGTTCTGTAATACTGTATCCGTACTGCAACACACACACACACACACACACACACACACACACACACTGTAATGTGTATACAGCAAATCTAAACGGTAATGAACCTAAAATCAACTGTTGCAAATCCAGCGTATAGAAATACACAGATACTGTGTGCTGACAGTAAAAATCCTCCAGTGTTCCTCTCACTTCCTCTTTACAAAATAATTTGTTCAGGTACAAACTCACAGTCGAAATAAGTCAACGGAACAAAAACGAAACAAGACAACTGCTTTGCTCAAATTATTATTTTTTAAATACTTAAGTTTAAATAAACCATCCCAACATCCTCTCTGGAGAGGTCTGTGTTGCAGTCTGTAAACATAAATAAATATGGATAAATATCTAAAATCAGACCACCTTCCAGAGATAGCCCGAGTCCTATACAGAGTAATAAACATTGTAGTGAGAGCCTTTGGAGAGGAGGATCGTGTTATCCAGATGAAATCCAGCAAACTAAAGGGAACGATTTAAGCTTTAAATGCACACAGAAAGCATGGAGAAGAAGAGAAAGATATAGGGAATAAAGCAAACGTAGTTAGGAGTAGTGAAACAGACAGCGACGTACAACAAATTCATGAACAATCAAAAACACATTTTCAACCCTTTGCTTTACAATTTCATCCTGCAGCGATTGTTTCACCATCAGTAGTACCAAACAGGATAAATGAATGCTGATATCCCTGCTGAAAGAAGAGCATAATATCAACACAAATATTTTACTTAAGTCCGTTCATGCCATGAGCAAACTTTAGATAACGTATATAGCACTACAATGAATCCTCGCCCCTCTCATTCTGCCACTTTGCGGCTCCATCCAACCTCCGGCTTCACTAACCTGAATAGCACGGTCTTCCCAACCTGCTGCTTTGAAAACGCAAGTTACATTCCAGCCATGTTTATTCTTTAGAGTATTTCTTTACCATCTGATATGAGATCAGCTTTGACCGTTCTTGATGTGATTCTGTATCTTCGTAGTAAATCAGTTCCTGTTGATGTGAAATCAGCTGTGCTAGTTCTGAGGCATTGTTTTGACCCAAGGCCAATAAAATAGTTCCCTTCATCGAGAATATCTTGGTTTTAGTGAATTTATGTTGTAAAGGGATATTTCACCCCAAATGTTCACGTGTCTTCGAGCTGTAGTTCAAAATTGCTGTGCGCGTCTCTCCCACAGATCAGAGTTCGGCTTCAGACAGAGACATTTTTAATTTGTCTTTATGCGCTGATCTAGAACCAGTAAGATGGAGCCAACGCAGGCGTTGAAGGTCAAAGTGCAGATAGAGGTCACAAAAAGTCACATGACATCACTCCTCTGCTATCCCCCCCCCCGGTTATGACATGAACACAATGTCACAACTGATCGCAGTCTTCAAGGGGGACTTGTTGAAAAGAGAAAGGAAGGAATAAAGGAAGGCATGAGGAAGTGTGGGAAGGAGGAGTAAATAGATGAGTGCAGTTAGCTGAAAGATCAGCTCATCTATCTTTATGTATGGAAGAGCTCTCTCTTTCTCTCTCCTCGCCTCCACCCCATCATCCATCTGCACACATGTAAGGATCTGCAGCAGCACGAGACTAGGTGAGTTGACCGTTTAGACCTGCACACCACGCCCGTGCATTTGGATGACCTGGGCTCTCAGAGTCTGGATGGCAGCCAGTATCAGCTTCTGGTGCTCCAGGGAAGTGATGCCAAGGCTCAATACATCTCTGTGAACACAAGATTTACAGAGATCAGAAGATGTGGATTGATTGTTTTTAACGATGTTTCGCTTTTATGATTTTTGTTTAACAAAGATGTAAGACTGAAAAGGCAGTTTTAGTCAGCTTACTTTAAAATGCAAGCCAAACCCAAATGTTAAAAAACATGATGCAGTGGAATTCTAATCCTTTACGCTAAAAAAATACACCATTACTGTATCTTTGACCTAACAGTAAGGACACCAGTTATTGCAGAAACATTTTTCTGTAGCAATCTTTATATGAAACAGAATGAGGCTGCACACATATGTTTTCAGGGAATACCACTTCCAGTTTCTTAAATGTATTCGTTTGCATCTTTATATTAATTCAGCACAGACGCCCAGCTGTCTTAGATATGGCTGACGCAACTCTCTGACACACACCCCTGAGCTCAGATGGGAAAGACGTCATTTTAGATTCAGATTAAGAGATTCATCTCAGAGTTCACTGGGTCAGTTTGACACTTTGAGGCTTTTAGAAAACTGGAAAGGTCTGCTGCTTCTTAGAAATTCCTTCACTGTTAATACTCAACACTGTAAATAAGAAACTCGTGTTCTTCGTGTCAAATTTTTTTGACACGAATGGTATAACATGTATGGTATAACAAGTGCCATATTTAGACATATTTAAATGGAGCTAAAAAGGTTGGTGTCCTCTGTGACATCTCATTTTTTTATATACAGTTAACATGTTTTATTATAAGTAAGTTATCTAGTAAATAAACAGCCAAATATTTGCTCAAACACAGGGTGATGTCTCCTTACCTACATATATCTTATAAACACTGATTCAGTTGCTTTTAAAGTCTTGAATATTAGCAGTTTTTTACTGGAATGAATTGGCTTCTTATTCTTTTATTAAGGTACCCTTCTGTTAAAAAAAATGTAATGAAAAGGTCACACAGTCAGAATTGTACAAAACTACTCACTGTACAGTCATTCGTGCCACAGACTCCAAGTAGCAGTATCCCGCAGCAGTGAAGTTGTCCTTGTATCGGCCCATGTCTACTGCATCCAGCCACTCTCCAACAGAGTTAAAAGATGGGAAGGTGGGGAGAGGCCTGTCAGCTAGTGTAATGGATGAACTCAGGGTTCTATAGTGGGGGAAATAACGATTAAGGCTTTGTAAAAGTAACTTTTTAAAAAATTTATACATTCAAGGATCTACTCCAACTCATGTAGTCATGAGACTGTACCTTCGCGCCAGTGTGGAGGAACCGATACCATCAGGCGAGCGAATGCTCTTGCTGAGGGCCGAGTGGATCTGACTAAAGCTGGGCCTCTCCGTCCTCTCCTTCTGCCAACAGTCCAGCATCAGCTGATGGAGATGTGGAGGGCAGTTAACTGGAGCTGGCAGCCTGAAACCGTCCTCGATGGCCTTTATCACCTACGCACAGAAAGAGGAAATCGATAATATCAGATTAGAAATTAGTTTTGTGATTTTCCAGTACTCATGGTATAATTGGATACATTCTTAAAGAGCATGTCTGAGTGGTAGGGCAGAGTGGGAGAGGTGAACGAGGATGTAGAGAAGTTTTGTCCTACTTTCAAAGTTCAATAAGATGCTTAAAACCTTTTCCCCTTGCAGTGGACTTGCTTAGTTGCCAAGAATAGAAGTCTTACAGAACAGAACAGAAGACTGTATAGGTCACACGTGGAAAAAAAATATTAAATAAAAGTACATAATAATCACACTACCTAGAATGTCCCACTGTATGGCTTAAAATCTAAAACTGACCTTGCAAGCCTGCGGCAACTGTAATACTTAGATTTCACAGAGATATCATCACCCTAATATGAGTGGAATACATTATGTTTTTGGTAATAAAAAGGCTCCAGAACTGTACAGCAGGTATGCAATCACAGAGGGGAAAAAAGAGCCCCTGCAAATTTGTTCACAACTAACTGATGCTGTATGCAGACTTAAAGGTCAGTTAGTGTGATATCCACTGTCACTTGGTGTACTTCACACGATACTTACTGGGTATCACAATAACAGCACCTTTTCATTTCCAATAATACAATATGCGGTAGGTCTTTGAATTGGGGGGAAAAAAATCAAACCAGCCAAGTTTGAAATACCAGAAACATCAAAGCAATGAAACAAACACTCCATTAAAAAGTCTGTGCTTTCTTAAATACAAGATAAGATAAGATAAGATAACCTTTATTAGTCCCACACGTGGGAAATTTGTTTTGTCACAGCAGGAAGTGGACAGTGCAAAAGTTATGAGGCAAAAATTAGAATACAATAAGAATAAATACAGTACACAACTGTACAGAATAGAATAAAATAAAATACTATATACAGTAGAATAAAATAAAATAAATATACAATAAGATAAAAATAGAATACAAATACAAATACTATATACAACTGAGTAAAAATACAACGATGACAGAAAGATAAACTATCAAATTTCAGAAAATGTTTAATCTCTGCTCAGCATCATCACCAGGCCTCTGAAAACTCACTGTCTTCAAACAGCAGTGCTTGAAAGCATCCTTCCAGACTCTTGATGTTCTTTACTGCTCCATCAAGCTAATGTCGCCCCCTATTAAAAATCATTCACTCAAACACCCCACGAGATATTTCCTTTCAGTATATCTAGGGACATGGGATATATCCTCCACCGCAACCACTCTAAGAAATACAATCTCCTTAAAGGAGGCAATAAAGTCTGAGAATAATCACAAAAATGACATCCATCAGCAGCATTAATTCCTAAAACACTCTCTTCTCTCTCTGCCTACCTGGCCACCCACTTCCCCACTCCACCATCCTCTCAGCCCCTTAAGCTTCTATCTCAGTAAAGAGCATTCATAAAATGCTTTTCAGCATTTGACATTTTCCATTTAATCAGAGCCAGTAGGTAAAGGGCACGACGGATCACAGGTGGACAGGCCGACCAACAATTCCGTTATGATATAATGTATCAATTTAAAGTGGATTAATATCCCTGGCGCTCTACAAGCTTGATCTTTGCCCTCTCAATTGGAAAGTTTGATAATATAAACCAGGCTGAGATGAAACTTTCGCCAGCTTTATAAAAGGGCACTAACAAAGAGTATTAAAAAGCTACCTATTCTTGTGCTCGCTGAATAACTCATGCATATTAATTTGGGACATTCAAAAATGGAACATGCAAGTAATCAGTTGCTTTACGCGTAGCTGCCTGCAGAAAATGTAGTCTTTATGATAAAATTCATTTGAAAAGGCATTAGGATGATGAAAAATAATATGTCTTGAAAAAAGCTCTTTGCTGATAATGCCTGGAGTGTCACTGGCCTCACTAATAAGAAAAGCAGTAACAAGGATCTGCTGTCTGTTGTCTCATATGCAGACCTGTATCCTGCTTTCAGCTATACTATAGAGGCATGACATCCTTAAAAAGGGGGGAAATATAAACCTCTTTTTTAGGACAAAGAAAAAAGAGTGACAAGGAAAATGGGCCCACCCACAGTGACTTTTAAAGGTTGCTAGTGGTGGCAGGGTCCTATTAACTGGACAGTCACTCCCCTCAAATAGTGCTTTACATTTCTTGAAATAAGCTGACTATTTTCTGAGAGATTTTCTACACTTAATAGCAGGGTGGCAGCCAGGGATAGGCAGTGGACACTAGAAGGGGGTCAATGCATCCTTAAGAGAAAACAGGATTGGTCATGGAGCTGATGCAGACTTAAAGAGGGGGACTTAGGCCCTGCAATAGCTCTCAGAGGTACTGTGGCTTCTCGGTTTTCTATTAATAAGATGCATGGTGGGCACAGATAGAAAATTCATTGATAAAAAAAAATTAGAGAGCGGCAAAAGAGAGAGGTAGGGTACAAAAGTATAGAAATTAATATTGAAATTGGAGCAAGGAATATGGAGAATTTAAATGCACACTTACATCCTGGTTGCCCATATCCCAGTAGGGTCTCTCGCCATAGGACATGACCTCCCACATGACAATGCCAAAGCTCCAGACATCTGAGGCAGAGGAGAAACGATGGTACTGGATGGCTTCTGGAGCGGTCCACAGCACCACACTTTTCCCTCCATGCTGGCGGAGAGGAACAGGAGAGGTAAGACAAGATGTAAAAGTGTGTGGAGAGTTCACCAAAGTAAAGCTTTAATATTCTCTTTGAAAAGCTTTGAGCATATTTCCAGCAGATCAAAGGAACTGGTAGGAGATTGGGTTCACCTTGGACTGAAATCCTAAAATAACCATAGAAACACTGGATTTTTCTCCCCCTCTACCTCAAAGCCCACGTGACCTCACCTGAACTTGACATAACATATGATAATTCCCATTTGATCAGACTCATTAAGAAAATATGCCCTACATGTGTGAGTTATAAGATGTATAAGGTTGCAGAAAAAATTTTATCTCACCAGCGTGGTGTAGATGGCCTCTATTTTGTCCTCCTGAAGAGGTCTGAAGCCAGACACCTTGCAGCCAAGGTTGGAGTTAACCAGCACCTGCGATTTGGAAAACAGGCTAATTAGCATGGCTTACATTTGGAGGGGAAATGCTCACAGTATGAGAGCTCACTACCCTGGTGGGCAAAGCTCTTATCACACCAGAGACAATTGATTGTTTACAAGAACAGATGTTCCTGATTTTCCACAACATGACCACTGCATCTGTAGTTTGATAGACTGCCTCTTCTATGAAAGACAAAAAACCAAACAAAACACACACACACACACACACACAGTCGTGTTTTCATATCCTTGTGGGGACATCTAATTGACATAATGCTTTCCCTAGTCGTTTACCATAACCGTAACCACCAAAAATAAAAGCCTAACTCTAACCCTAACCATAACCTAATTGTAACCCTGACACTAAAACCACATTTTGAGTCTCAAAAATGCCTTCAAACTTGTGGGGACGGGTTTTTTGTCCCCATAAGGGGTGTTGGTCCCCACAAAGATATGTAAACATGGTACACACACACACACACACACCCCTAATGAAACGTGGGTGACACAATAATTTAGACAGTTTTGTCTAATTTTCAGCTTCATGTAGTCTTTCAGTAAAAAACCTACAGGTGAGTGCTTTCAAAGATGTTTGCAGACAAGAACGAATTGTAGTCTGCAAAAACTCATTATAGAACACGACATCCTGTTCATCACACCATACCTGTCCTCTATCATCTACTCCCACCTGCTCCCCTTACCTTGTGCGCGGCGAGCCGTTTGTGGACAAAGCCCATTTCGGTGAGGTACTTCATCCCCGACGCCACTCCGGTTAGCAAATCCATCAACTGCATTATACTCAACTGGCCTTCATGTTTCTGAGGTTACAGAAGGAAAAAGAGAAAGATGAAGAAGAGGTGGGAGAGAAGATTGTGAGCAGGCTGAATGGAAGGGGGAGAAAAAAAGCACATCTGCCTCTGCTTTACAATGTTGTGCTTGCTGAGCTGAAAACCTTTATTTGGAGAATAAAAACAAACAGGCCATTAATTCATATCATTATAAACCACAGTGAAGTGGTTCACAGAGCAAAGGGGCACACTAACAGTTTACAGAAGCTTACAGCAGCTTTGAGCAGAAACACTCCATTTGTGCAGTTAATTATGCTATGTTTTCCTTATTACAGTAATAAGCACAAGAATTGCTGCCCTAGGACCACATTATATTAACGGTATATTTAGGACAAGTAGAACAAAAGTGTTGTTAGTGCAGCTGCTTGAAAACAGAGAGTAGTAATGAGTAATTACAGTTTAATAATGAGCATCAGCACATATATTTAAGATGAATGCACAGTAATGAAACTTACCCTAAGGAATGAATCTAAGGCTCCGTTAGACATGCACTCCACTATGATCATCATGGTGTTTCCTGGACAAAGACATGACAGAGGGCATATATGAACAATTGAAACGGGGATAAAATTGTGAAGTCAAGGGAAAAAGGGAAGCAATAGCATGATAATAGAGACATTGGGAATAGGGAAGGAATAAAGTGAGTCTAGTCCACTTGGCAAGCATTGTGCGAAGCCATTCTTCACTCGGTGAACTGTAGTGAAGCCTGGAGAACCTGTGCGCTGCCCTGGCTGTCTCAGCAAGTTTAACGACCCTGAAACACTCACACACGCACGCTCTTACTGTGCACAATAGCACGCGCTCATATACACTACACGCGTGCTCACACACATACTGTGCCGAGGCCCAGATGGCAGGGATCCAGTAGTGCTATGAAGTGCACGGAGGAGGGAAATGAAAATAAAACTGCAGTTGTTGGAAGGGAGACGAAAGGAGGAAAAGATTGCGGGAGGTTGAGACAGTAAGATAAACCTTGACAGATATGTAAACAACTTTACATCTACAAACACATATTCTAGGATGGAAAGGTGGTCTGATCAGTCCTGACAGTTTATGCAGGCATAATACAAGAATGATAAATTGCCACTGTAAAATCCCCGGTTTCCAGTTTCCCAGCATTACTACGCTTTTAGGAAGCTATTTGAAAAGGTTACCAAATATGCTGTGGGAAGCGAGAGCCAGGGATGCTGCCATAATTTGCCAGCCATCATGTAATTAATGTGAGCTGGATAATGAGTCTGTGGTTGAACGGGCTTGCGCAGGGCTGGAATGGCCGATGTATTCAGCTACAACCATGGACCGAGTAGAATCATATTCTGTTTTAAAAGATGTCACGAATGTGGGCAGATTCTGAAGGGAAACAAAAACACAGAAGACACACTTTGAAACATATCTAAAAGCAAAGTCTTGACCTTTGTGGCACAGTGATGTTTTAAACTTTGGCAAAACTCCATCAGTCTATATAGAGACGAGAAAACAAAGCCTAGTGAAGCAACTTGCGACGTGGGAGCAATGTCACATTTTCTTGTAGGAGAACAAAAAGCCATCATAACCCATTATGCAATATGTCATAGTACTGACTGAGATGAGATGGCTATGCAGTAAAAATATGTCTATTTCTTGTGGTTATCTACAAGAACATCTTTGTTTGCAGTCCTGCTACCAGCTGTTCCAGGTCTCCCACACTGATTTGTTTTCTGCTACTCTCACTTTTTTTGATAATGATTATAATAGGTTTAAATAGTGACTTCATTGATCACCCATTTAACACATGCCTCTAAATTATGAATAGAAAGATTAGTATAGAACAAAGGGACAATAGGTGGTATTTTGCAGGTGAGTGAGATGTATTGGGCGGATGGAAGGGGGGCTAAATAAGAATCCGGTGGGGGCGTAAGTGATGTAAAGCAGGTGATTTGTAGTCTAACGGCATGTGGGCGTGCGTGGGTGTGTGTGCAAAGATTTGTGATTTCATGCCAAGTGAAGAGGCAGGCGAGCAGGTGTGTGTGTGTTTGTCAGTGATGGTAAAGAAAAAGTGAGCATATGGGACAGCCTTTTCGTGTGTGCGTGGTGAGGAGTGTGCATGTGGGTTTTCGATGAATGTGTGTATGTGTGCATATGATGGTGGGAGGGATTGGAGTGCATCTCAGGGCCCCGCTGGGTCTCTAGCACCAATTACTGTACCCTGCACATCTGCTGCCATCCTACTGAGCACAGTGTGTGCTGGGGCACCGTGCCCACACACACACACACACACACACACACACACACACACACACACACACACACACACACACACACACACACACACACACACAAACATCACCAAAAAGCATCGCAGCGGCAGTAACAAAAACTTCACAAACTCCTTAAAGCTTCTCCCTTCAGCTGCCATTCCCATTAACCTCTACCTCATCTTCTGTGACTCTCATGTCTCTTTCGTCAGTCTCCTCCCTTCAAGTTTTTTTTTCCCCCACTCTCCTTCCATTCTGTTTTCGCTCTTGGACCTCAATTGCTATCTGTCAGCAGAAAATAGACCTTGATGTAGCTCCGCTGCTGCTAGCACAAGGCATCCATCTACCCACCCTGCTTTCTCCTTTTCAAACTTTACTTCTTGTTCCATCCTCCTCTCTTGCCCTCTTTGCTGTAAGCGCTGACCCCCTCCACGTGTGAGTTATTGAGGTATCTGGAGTGTCTTAGCGCTCCTCCCAATCCTTGTCCCTTGCTACTCCCTTTTACCCTCTCTGTATGCAATTTTAAGATGCTTAAATCCCAATTACCCCTTTTCAACAGCCTTACTTCCTTCAACAACTGAGCTGGTCAAACTGTAGAATTTTTCCCTGATCCTTGGATTCCTACGTTTTTTTCCACTCTGTGCTTCTTTTCATCTATACCCATTTTCCTTTGTTTTCCCATTCTTTTCCCAGTGGTATCCCCTTACTACTATACTACCTTTCTGTTTCTGCTCTCTGCACAATATCCCTCTCTCCCTCCTTTCTTACCAGTGGTGATAACGCCCTCCAGCCGGATTATGTTAGAGTGGTCAAATTGCCCGAGAATGCCAGCTTCGCTAAGAAAGGAACGGCGCTGCTTGTCAGAACAACCAGCCCTTAACGTCTTTATGGCCACAGGCAGCTCCCTCTTACTGGGCAACTTCAGGCAGCCACGGCACACCTCCCCAAAGTCACCTGTGGGGGGAGACAAACAGAGGTCGTGATCAGTGTCAACGGATGCACAGAAAGAGAGCGCTGAGGGAGAAAAACATCAAAAGAATGTGAGAAGAAATGAGTAAGGGTTAGACTGAAGGGGATAGAGGGGGAAGCCAGACTTAGATGAAGAAATACTACTTCATGTTGGGAAGAAAGAGTGATGACATTGAGAGAAAAAGATGAAATACAAAGGGATCAAAGAGAGATCAAAGATGGAGTAGAGTGCAGGTGAAACACTGAAGCATCTACTAGAGGCAAATACAATAGCCACAATAGTTTAGCGCAATTTTGGCAAAGGTCTGCAAGTTCCCAAATTTGATTGAACTGGATGCCAATTCAGCCTCAAAGCAGATTCAGAGAAAGTGCAAAAAGACACAGAGTTGACTTTGAAAGGTTTCTAATACTTTTGGCTTTCTTTTTAACACAGGACAATATATTTTAGCATTTTTGCTATAATATTTGGAAAATTAATGGATTAAAATTGGTTGTCATTCATAATTTCTACTGTGCTATATACTGCTTTTGATTATATCCTCATTCCTAAAATGCATTTGCATGCTTAGCAAAATCTAAATGAAACAGAGGGAGTTATTCAACACAATCTAATATTTCATGTAGCATAAATATTACAAAGACAACATGAGAGATGGATTTATTTTTGTTTAATTAAAAAAAATATTCATTTTAAATGTTTTTGTTCACTACTTTTTTGAACAGGAAACGCTCACTGTAGTTATGATTCCAAAACCTCTCAAAGCAGAAATATTATCCAGCAAGTTGCCTTTTCAGATATGGAAGCTCACATGTCATGTGCACTAATACTACAACAAACTAGATGCTATTTTGTTAAACCACAGTATAGCTTTCTAGTTCTCCTCAATCTTAAAGGAGCTTGGAGCTTAAAGGATGAACAACATGTGTACAGTTCCATTGAATATGTACAATGACAGTAAAGGGCTTTTCTATTCTTCTATTCTCTTCTACCCCACTCTAAAATTGCTGAGCCCATGCACCCTTTCACCGAGTGGTGAAGTCCTCCACCATCATCTCTGGGATGAATAGTGGAATCTGAGATGCTTTCTTGTGTATAATCATGTACCTGTGTGCACAATTCTCTCGATCTTGATGCTCGAGTTGTCCAGCTCTTTGGCAAATGCATGGACAGCCTGAAGTAGGTCTTCGCAAGTCTCGGGGTCAATGTAGGTCCTCCGTGTTGGGATCTTAACTGCAGTGGTATAAACACACAAAAATATTTATATAGTTTTAAAACTGGTGATATAAAATGAGACATGTGTTTTCTACACTTTGTAAGACATTACATCATTTATTGTGCACATTCTTTATAACGTCTGAAGTACCCAGCAGCAACATATCCACATTAGATATAAAGAAACACTCCCAGACTGGCTGGACCTCGCTCTCAACACAAAGCAAAGCATTTCTAAAGTCTGCATCGCTTTGTGCTCTACTGAGGCTACCATCAGTGAAAGGAATTGCTATGTCTGTCTCCTTCAAGAAAGACTTTCTCTGTGTATGATAGTTGAACATTAGACCAAAATGTTGTGTCTGGGAAGAAGGCTTTGCTCTTTGATCTCCAGCCTGAAATCAATACCAGAGTTTTACCATTGATGTTTGAAAATGCTGAAAAGCTTTCTTCTATCAAACTCTACATAGCTCTATATAACTGTAGGGTTAAGGTAAATATCTCAGTTCTTAGTCAGTTTTTCAAGGTTATAATAGCCAAATATAACCCATAATGCGAAGAGATGATTTGGGGGGGGGGGGTCTGTCATTTTATTTAAAGGATGGAAAAAATAACATATACTTCCATTTCTTTATTCATAACTCGCCTTACTCTCCGTTTTATTTGTTGTGACCTTGCAAACTCCTGGGAGACAAAGTAAGATCAAAGGCTTTGAGTGCTCAAGTCTTACTGGGTTTCCTCCACAAGGCTTTATTCAGATCACACGGCTCTTCCACAAGGGTTTTTGTCTTTTCAAAATGTTATCGCTCTAACACACACATACGCAGGCAAAATAACAGACACACACGACCAAAATACAATCTTCAGTCAGAAACTGGGACAAGCATAATAGACTTAAAAATGCTGAGGCAGAGAAACCTTTGTCACATGGTGCTTATAGTTGCCTTGCTCCTTTGCTGTAAGTTTCACACTCTAGGTTAAAAGAAACCCTCAAACCGCAATGTTGAAAATAAAAAAACAAACCCCAAAACAAAAATACTTCTACGTTAAAACTGGATGTGTTTTAACTTAGTAATTCAAAAATTACTTAATAATTTTTCTCTGACATATCCACACAAATTGCCTCATTTCTTTTACCAGCATCTACAAAATCACTACTGTGAGGCTAATGAGACACAATAATTGGAAATTTTACCTGACATTTAGAAATGAAAGGGATATCGACTCCAACTAGACTGTACACAACAAAATAAACACTACTTGGTTCCTCAATGAGCCTTAGTTTTCTTTATCAGCTAACTGCCTGTTGTACTTACTGAATACCAACGGTAAGAAAATAAACTTGCCAGCAGGTAGTCAATGACCATTAACCAGTGTATTATAGCTCTCAGCTGGATGACCTTTGACTCCTGTTACTACACTTTAAGGCTAATCTTCCAGGAAAAGGCCTGGTAGTACTCCCAAAAGCAGCACAGAGGCTCTCAAATGTGATTACAGTTTCAGATTGACCTGAGGGAAACTGTACTGGCTGCTTCAAAACGGCTTATTGATCTACCACACACACATGCTTACTTGTGCGAACAAACACACATGCTGATATGCTTCTCTGTGTGTGTGTGTGTGTGTGTGTGTGTGTGTGTGTGTGTGTGCGCAAAGCCGAAAGTGCACTTATGAAAGTGCACTTTTGGCACTTTCATAAGTGCAAAAAGTCCAACACTTTTATTCAAGTGTTGGACTGAATGTTCTTTCCTATAGTAGCTTAAAATCAGACATACACACACAAATGCACAAAACACATAGCATCTGGGTTGGAAACATGAAGCTGAGCCTTAAATCTGCATTCTATCTAAAGGCCACCAGATGGCGATACTTGTGGTTGCAATAAAGATTTCCTGTCTTACAGACGTCGATGGGAAATCAGCTGACCTCTGGGTTTATGGGCTCAGTCATGCATTTTGAGACTATTTTGTAAATTTTGTTCATACCATGTTTCAAAATGGAGGATTACCTGTGGTATGAAAGCACGCAGTCATTGGCTTACAACTTGTCATTACCCAATGAGCATGCAGTTTCACAGTCAGACCCACCCCTTCCTGCCATATCCGTTTTTTTCCCCCTCTAGCAAAGATGGAAACGCTCATCTTGAAGCTTCACAGCAGGACTTCAAAACCCAGTGCGTAATATCACAAATACAACATTACATCATACATATGCCCACATACCAGGAAAAATCTCTACTCCAGTAAGGACTTAATCTTCAATCTGCATTTGTAGTATAAACTGTTCAAGGTCAGTCTGCTTGAATGTTCTTCCATCCATCCTCTTCCGCTGATCTAATTCAGAGCTGTGAGGGGACCAGTTGCCATAGGCTGAGTACATCCTGTACAAGTCGCCTGTCTGTCGCAGGTCTACTTGACTATAATCAACACCCAACTTTTCAAGGTTAACTAACAAATAGCTTTGTTAGCAAAGTCACCTTTGTAGCATTTAGCTTTTCATGTTCATCCATCACACATGCACTGCAGCAGCTGGTTAGATTCAGGGTTCACCGAGTTACTGCTATAGGCACACTCGAAGGGAAACTGAAACATATTCAAGAACATTTTCTTTCATTATAGACAGAAGAACACAAACTTCTTTGTGTCTTTCTCCGTTCATTTTCTTACACACCTTCTCTTGCCGTCGCTCTCTTATGCAGAGTCAGACTATCGATGGCATTGCAAATGAGTCACGAGCCTCTTCTCCTCGCATTCATGGAATATGTGCTGAATATTTCTAGGTCACATACTCTGACATAAAACTAATATTCTGAGCAGTGTCACTTATGATGAGTCTCCTTCTCTGCCAGTTCACCTCATCACACTTAATCCCTCAAACCTCTTAGTGCGCCCTTCACTCACTCACTCATTTCCCCTCCTTCTTCCTCTACTTTATTACTCACACGCTCATTTATTCACTTTTCGTCTCTCTTCCCCTGTCCTCACGCGTTAATATATGGTTGTAGAATGTGTTTTAAGAGTCTGGCAGGCGAACAGATGGGAAAAAAAAAATCATAACACCCACTACTTTGCGTGCTTCCAGCTCTCGGACAAAGCAGACCTGCAGGAACGCGAAAGCATGCTGCACTGGGTTTGCATGCACGGAACGCAAAACGGACTTTTGTGTTGAATAATGAGGAAAAAAATGTTTATATGGGTGTCCAAGTTTCGGAAAGAAAGGTGCGTGTGTGTGTCTCTGAAAAGCAGGCCAAAAATGTTTCGGTGTGTTTCTGTGTTTGTGTATATTACGTGCTTGTCAGCTGTTGGCATGTCTTTGTTTGGGAAGATTTAATTCCCATTCGCATGGCTTCGGCTCATTATTCATCAGACATAGTGCTCCAAACCTCTCTAGAGGGCTTAGTATGCTGGGAGATTAAACAACGCAAATGAGCACGAGCACACGCTTGCGCACTCACACACAATTAAAAAAAAAAGGAGAGAAAGCAAACTCTGCATGCATACACACATAAATAAACTCTAAAACACACACACACACACACAGAGCCACCACATTAGCAAAGCACTGACAGGCAAACCCGCACACAAACAGGAACAGATATGTCAAACTTGTTTCAATCTGTCACTGTCAAACAAAAAACCTATTAAGAGCTTTGTGACCAGAGGTTAAAAAAAGAAGCATTTACAACCTTGTAAAACAACAACATTTACTGTTCTGCTTTTGAAGCACAATCTCGCTTGTTGCCTGCCTTGTTCATGAGATTTTAGCCTTTTTTTTCCCCCATTCTTTTTCCTCCCCTCATCTCCGGCTCTTTATCTTCCTCCTCCTCCTCCTGATTTAAATCTCTCCCCATCAAACTCAACCACGCACACACCACCTAATGGAGTGTGTCAGTGTGCTCAGAGTTGGCTAAGCATGCACGCAGAATTGCGAATCAAGGCTGCGGCGCTACTTAATGCCTCAAAAGTCATCTGTAATGCACGGGCATGTGTGTTCACATGCCATTCCCGCACTGGAATAGGAAAAGACAAAGCCTTTTTTCAGATTCCGCCTCCTGTCCCATACACTTTATACAGACACAGTGATGCTGTATAATACAATCATCACTTTTGTCACTTACATTGGAAGTAAAGTTCCTCATCTCCCTCTTGAGAAGCCTTACTGTAGCCACATTGCCTGCGAAGAAAGAGAGAGACGGTCATCAGAGAGAGTTTCTTTTTAATCCCATTTAGCAGACACAGGTAAATGGCAGAATCAGCTGCTCTTTATCTTGAGCCATGGTTATAAGTAGTAACTGCCAAGAGAGAAGAAGCAACAATGAGAATATTGACAGAGGAGAAAGGATGTGGAGAAGCATTCATAAAGACCCCTGAAGTGTTCACTCATCAGAAAAGTCCGAGGCTCAGTGCCAATCCTGCCTATTTGAGTGTGCCACCGACTCACACCAACAGCCTTGCAATTGATACACTATTGTTGTTTCACCTTGAATAACTTTTCATCCAAGAAATGAATATATATACACTTTGGCAACTGGACTGTCCTCATCCTTTGTCACCACAGGGGCCTAAAGAGGAGCAAGCTCAATAGGATCTCACTGTTGATGGCTTCTGGCTGAAAAAAGCTTCTTTTTCTTTTCTTTGCATGCAACACAAATGCCACGCACACTCACACTGTCAGTGACAAATTAACATTTGGCTGGCTACTAACAAACTTACTTAGATTAGAAAAATAGAGGAAAAACAAGACTAAAGAATTATTGAGGATATAATTAACAACATCAGAAGTTTTTCTAACAACCGGTTTCCAATAAAATATAGTCTACAAATACCAAAATATAGTATAAAAGTGTGCAAAAGTCTCAAGCCTCCTCTCATTTCTTTGTATATTCATAGGAAAACTGAAAATGTTGCGCTGACTTATTGGAGCATGCGCAAACATACATGGAAATACAACATGAAAGCCAGAAACAGAGTTTGTATAATTCAGTAATGGTAAGGTCCGGGTTTTTCAATTCAGTTGTGCTTTTACTGCATTGGCAGTGTGTTTGGTTTTAATGTCATACTGAAAAATTAAGCAGTTCCCAATCTGATGCTTTCCAGATGGCATTGCATGGCGGATCAAAATCTGACTGTATTTTGTTTTTTTGGAGTTCATAATTCCATCAGTGTTGACGAGATCTCCAACGCTACTGGCTGGAATCGTAATTTACAGATGGCTATTGGCACTCAATGCTGTACCTCTCTCCTGATGTCATCCATAGATTTTGTTGATGATTTTAACCAAAACGATTTATTACTCGATGAGTGCCATTGCCACTGATTTTCAGTCCAGTTTTTGTATAATTTGGTATACCTGTATTTCTCTCCTAAAAATGGTATCTTGACACTACCCATTAGACCATTTCTGATGAGGCTTCGCTAAACACTAATTCTTATACACATGACTTTCAGATACTATTCATCTGCATTAGATAGTGTTTCAGGCTTGTCCCTTCTTTTGTCCAGTTTGCTCCCTTTTTTAAGGACACACTGCAAACTATGCTAAGGTATACCAAGTTGTTTAACCAAGTGTTCAAAACCTTTTCAAAAACATTACAAGAAAGTTTCGCTCCTTGGAAGCAAAATATAAAGAAATGAGGGGTAGTTTAAAATTTCTGCATAGCACATTTAAATGCTTTATATGGAATGAGAAGGTCAAGTACAAACATCTGAAAGTTTTCTTCAAATGCCAATCTTGAGAGTGCCTCGTCCTTCAGGTCTTTAGCAAATCAGTTTAGCCTAAGCCTTTTAAAAGAACAGACGTGTATGTATATCTGCATCAATAATATCAACAAGTGAACATGGAACATACTTAACGTTCTGCTGCCATGGCTAGCAAAGACTGCTGTGGCTGTTTTGAAAAAGAAGTCACAACGTGTCACAGTTAAGGCCCGAGCACAGATGACACTGAGGTGTAGATTTATGTTTAAGTACAATATTATACCTGCTCAGGCAGGCATGTGTTAATGTGAACATCATAATATATCTGCACTACACAAAGAGCTGGTGCACAGCTGAGAGGGAGTATACAGAGAGTACGACAGTCGTATGTATGTGCACATGGGAATGTTAATGTGTGTCGTTTGTGCATGAGTGTGTCTGCACAAATTCATGTGGGCGCACATGTGTGTGTGTGCGCGCTTTACAGGATCCTGTTATATTGCATGTGCATGTCCCCGTGAGTTTTTATAAGGAGAGACGTGGCTGAGGGTGAGGCTGACACATCCCTCAGCCTGTGTAGCAGTTGGGTCTGAGACAAGGTCAGGACCCTGTCTGTCAAAACACACCAGCAGACACATGCACCACAACTCCTCAGGGCAGGAGATATCAGACAGGAGAGAGGAGACAAGAATTAATAGATAAGGGAGCACAGCGTAAAGGGAGCAAGGGGTGGGAATGGGAGGAAGATGAGAATGGAGGGCACCACGGTACCGAGAGAAACAAGATGCAGGAGACCAAAGGGAGGAGTGGAGGTACGGGAGCAAATAGCGAACGCGGCAAGGGGAGAAGGGCAAAGCAGTGGAGAAATCATCGAGAGAAATGAAGGAAGTACTGCTGCGACGAAGAGGCAGAGGAAGTGACATGAAAATAAGAGGTTGCGAACAAGAGGATAATTGGGAAGAAGGTTATGCAAGGAAGTTGAAACTTGAAGAGGCACACAGTATAGCCTATAAAGTAGACTGCAAGGAGCAGCGGAAGAAGCAAAGAGAGACGAAAAATATGCATCTCAGAGATTAGAAAAGTAACAGAAAAACAGAAGCTAGGACACACAGCAGGATAAATCAACCATCTAAGCCCTGTACTCATTAAATAACTGCCACAAATTGATATATATATATTTAAAATAGTATGCTTATTGAACCTTCTGAAAAATTAAAAAATAAGAGTTAATATCAATTAGCATATATGAGTTTTAATTTTTATCATATTAGCTACATCTGGCATCTTTTTGCAATTTGTTTCTTAAAAATATACGTTCAAATTAGAGACAAAGTCTCAAAAACTCACAAAAACCCATGTATCAAATATGATACACTAGGCATAAGGAGTTAAAGGAGTGACAACAAGCTAATAAGCATGAATACTAATACCAAATACCAAAGAAGGATGTAGTAGAAAGTAGTAGTAGCAGGAGTAGTGGTAGGGATGCATGAAAAAGACTCATAAATTGATTTATGTGACCATTTCCCTTTCTTCTTCTGAAATGTCATATATGTGACAAAAATGAAATAGCAGATGCAAAGTAGTACTCATTGGAAGGTTGCTTCTTATTGAGTATGAATTCCCACTCCCTTTCAACATGTAAATTAATCAGAATGTTTTTTTGTATGTAATTTGTATAGTATATATTTTTTTCTCTCATTTCTTTTCTAAATGTACTTGTATATTGTTCACATGTTGAAATAAATTACCAATCAATCAATCAATCAATCAATCAATATGACTGGCCTTTACATTTTTAGTTTGATTTCAGATCTCGGTGGAGCGCAGTGGCGAGGATATAAATAAAACTGTGCTGAACCGCTTCATGAAAAAGGAAAGAAATGGTTATTATGATTCTCTCGGTATGAGGAAATGAAAGGAGACAGAAATGTGGGGCTAGGGGAGCAGGGAGAAAGAGACTACAGACATGCCAGTGTACCTGGGCATCAGCTCTGTGAAGGGAGGAAGAGGAGAAAGAAGAGGAGGAGGAGGAAGGGTGGAGAAGGAGGTCGAAAGCAGCACCACGCTAGCAGGAGTTACATTGGAAGAGCCTGAGCAGACGCTGCTGGGAAGAAAACAAGGAGGGGGTGCCATTGTCAATTCTGGCTCTTTTCATGAATTTAGTCATTCAACACAACTTTGGATCCAAAACAGATTTTTCTCTAAAATCTAATCACTGGAATACAGTGGATGCTATCAAGTAAACATACAGTACAAAAAATCATATAATATACTTTCAATTTTTGTAAACAGACCTTGCAGTCTATTTCTAAAACTAGAATTACAAGAATTCTGGACTGATTTTTAAATTTCACAACTTCAAAAGAACCAGATGGCAGAAGGAAATGTGTGGATGGTGAATGCTAAAATTTCTGGCCAAACTCTGTCACTGTCTGCTCAGCTTCTTCAAATGTTAGTTTTGGCAAGACTTCTTTTCTCTTTAAGCCCTATTCATGAGCAGATATGTTCTTTGGGAGGGGGGAAAACAAACTTTTCATGTTGATTGACACTTCATTATTCACATCTGTGAAATCCTGTCAATTTAATTGAGCTATGCCAACAATTCTATTTTTCACAAATCTGCATTTTCATTTCCTAATATTATGTCATATGCATGAAGTGGATGGAATTTCTGTTTTAAATGCCACACAATGTTTATTTAAGACATGTTTCAATACCTTTGCAAAAACCTTAATGTAGAATATCTGTAAAACTCAACTAGCAAAACTACTGCATTAAAATTTTGCTGCTATATTTAACAAATTAGTAGATTTTCCCTTTGGTTATGTGAATAGCATTAACTATGGAAGCAAAAATGTTGATTGTTCTAGTTGTATGACATATAGTTATTGCAATGAATAGGTTAAGTGAGGTTTTTTTTTTTTTTTTTTAGATAGTTTTAGAGAAAGAAATGTTCTATACAAAAAAAAAAAAAAAAAAAAAAATCTGAATCAAGCAGAAAAACAGACTTTCTCTATAAATCATATACTTCTAGCCTTTAGTACCCTGATTAACCATTTTGGCAAAACCGGTTATGTTAGCTGGAGAAGACTAAAAGAAACCAGGGCACCGATGAATGTATGCGTCTTATCCTGGCATCTGATCGATAGCCAATTAAAAACCACTCCCTTGTCATGTGTGGATAGAGTGAGTGACAGCTTGATACCTGTCAAAGTGGGGGACATGTTTAATATTTATTGATGCTATCATCTCACCTCATCTTATGGCTGGCAATAAAGCTAAAGCTCCTACAACCTTAGCATTGCAAACGAAACACCCAAGTAGCCTTATTTTAAAAGGTCCATCCTTCCATCTTCTTCTAATTATCTACCTCATCTTCATCATAGGGGAGCTAAAGCAGATATCACAGGCCAAGATTCTTGCCATGTTCCAGACACCTCAGAACTCAGATGTCAGGACTTGTGAGCGACATTATTCCCGAGTTAGCGGATTCTTAGCATAGTCGAGCTATTAGAACTAAAAAACATATTCAGAGATAAAGACTAATCACTGCTCTGCGTATGACTTAATGAGTTGAAAATACAAAACAGTGGCAGTACAGATTAAAAGTTTAGTTTTACTATTGTTTATGTTCAGTGCCGCCATCTTGGATTGATAACTCGGGGGTACGTTGTTCTGCTTCAACTTTCCGAGTGGGAGTTGAGGGGGTGTTACACACAAAAAATCCGAGTTATTCGGGGAACGCAGGGCTCCCATCAGACAGCCGTCCACGCTCACATTCACACTTACAGCCAATTTAGAATCACCAGTTGACCTGGTGTGTGTGCGTTTGGACTGTGGGAGGAAGTTGCTGCCCAGAGGAAGAAAATGCAAACTCCACACAGAAAGGCCTCAGCTGGCTGGTCGAGGATGTCAGAATAGTTTGATAGGTTTTGTGTGTGCTTTTGCTTAATTTAATCAATTTCTATGGCAACTTCAAAAATCGATCATAATTATAAAATTAGTAATAACATGCACTTTTATGCAGCTGTACATTTTTAGGTACAGTCACTCACACTTTAGGGTGAGAACTTTAAAACAAAATAGAAGATGGATGTCATGTAAATTATGCTGCTTCCATGTCAGCTCTTTCAACTCCGTGCCTACATATCCTAGAATAATGCAGGTGCAGAATAATAGGTGAGAGAGCATGAATAGAATCCTAGCTGAGGTATTAGGCCGGAGGAGATTTACAATATGTAGGGCAAAATGCACGTAAAATTAGGTAATTTAAAAAAAAAAAAGAGAGAACACTTTAACTTTTATCCATTAGTATAATGAGATTCACTTTATTCCACTGCTCAGTTTTGCTTTACTCGGATGAGCCCTGCTACCACATAAGTATCTCTCCCTTGGGGCAGATAAATAGTGTTACTCTAAAACCTACTCTCACACAAAGATAAAGACAAATATAGTTTCAGCTTCATTTGTAAGTTATTACTTACAAAGGTGTTAATTTAAACACTATCTGGTGAATAATAAACAGCAAGACTGACAAAATGGCTTTATGCATAAGTAACTTCCAGACATAAAAGCACTGATCTGTTCAACATATGCATGCACCTATACACTGCTGTGTTTGAGACCTTTTTTCTTAGCTTCCCCATCTCTTCCCCTTTGAATCCTACTTTTTTTCTTTACTGTGTCACCAAGTGTCATCAGCCCTATGAAATGACCCTCATCTTTAATTTCCTGCTTCTTTCTTTCTTTCTTCTTGAACTCCTCTCCATCCTCTGTTCTTGATAACTTGTAACTCACTCACCAGACACCAAAACACACACACGCACACACACACACGCACACATTCAATCAGAAGACACAGAAACGCATGCTGGTGTGGCTGGTGAAGGGTAAACAATCCTTGCACTGACCAGTCAAGCCTGGGCTTCCTGGAGAATGTTTGGGCAATGCCCTGGAACTCTGGCTCTATCAAACTCTGTCAGGCACCACTGGATTCTGTGTGTATGTGTGTAAATGATAGGATAGAGCATCAAGGTGAGGTTTCAAAGTGAAGAAAATACAAAATACCCTCTCTTATCTCATCACGCCCCCTCCACTTTTCATCTTTTTTTATTACCACTTTATGTTAATAAGAGTTCATAATAATTTGTATGTCACTGTAAGTGACTATGACTGATGATGAACCTGTGCTTAAATAACATCTTTATAATGGTGAGACTGAGCTGCAAGAGTTTCTCAGTTCATCAGTAAATGTATTACCATAAAAGCAATCAGCAACTATTTTGAGATTTGATTGAGCCTTAAAGCAATTTTCTTGCATACGTAAATTGCAAGATAATGGGAAGCAATTCTAGGGCTTCTGGTACAGAAATGCTAAAATATTCGTTGTTTTAATAGTAACTTTGACTATTAAACTTAATCAGTAGACTGCTATAGGTTGTCCAACACAAGAGATCTAAAGACTAAGAGAATAGTCGATGCAGAAAGTTAAATACACCAATTATGCGGTAAAATATGGCACGATCTGTTGTAGTGGTGTACCCACATATGGTAATTCAAACCAACTCACAGAAAATAAAATCACTGGTCCTGTCGCCATCCCCTCACCTCAAACCTTTGCTGCACCAAGTTCTGCTGGAGGTTTCTCTCTGTTAAAAGGGAGTTTCCCCTTCCCACTGTTGCCAAATGCTTGCTCATAAGGGGTTGTCAAATAGTTGGCTTTCTCTCTGTATTATTGTAGCGTCTTTACCTTACTTGGCCTGATATGACGCTTTATAAATAAAATGGAATAATTTCCTTTTTTTTGGACTCTAAGAGCTGCAGGAACAGAAGGGGTTAAGAGGAGGGAGAGACAAACCCCATGTCCATTACAGAGGCACAACTAACGCACTCTATATTAAAAGTGAAAAATGAAGTAGGTTTGAGGACCGTGCATAGCATCAAGGGCACATCCATAAATGTGATGTGCCATAAATGCATTTCGCTGCCAGTGTCCATCCATGCCTTTATGTGTGTGCAGTGGAACTCATTTGCATGTGTCTGTGTGAACAGGCAGATCGATGTAACTGAGACCCTCCAGCCATAGCTGTAAGCTGGCTGTCTTTGCGAACACGAACATGGTAATTGAGGCATCACACCATTCTCCCTTTGTCTCTATGCAAAACATGAAGAGCTAGTTAATGGTCCAGCAGCGATGAACAATGGAGACCACTTGCAATGAATGCAGTGATGGAAATAAAAGAGTAAGATAACCATTATTATTCACTGTGATGCTGTGCACAAGGGCATGATGCTGCCTTCCTCAAAGCAAGAATTTATTTAAATACTTGTGCTGTGTGTGTGTCAGAGTATGTGTCTACTGAGAATAAGCACCTTGTTGAATTTTATGCTTTTCCTACTACAGTGCTGTTGTCTTCACTTGACTATGTCTGCGAATGTTTGTACATCCATTCCTATATTTTCCTTTAAAAATGTTTGACTGATATCCACCAATGTGTATGACGCTGCTGTGAATGAACAGGACCCAGTTTTTCGCCCAGCTGAATCCATCATTGCCCCGTTTGTCTGGATCTTGAATTGGTCGTGGTGTCTATAACACAGCCCCTCTTTATACACACATACAGAGAGTGTAGCTGTGGAAAAAGCCCACTTTACTTTGTATGGTTGAGAGTGCAGCTTCAGTGAAGATCAGTGTATCCGTGTGTGTGTGTGTGTGTGTGTGTGTGTGTGTGTGTGTGTGTGTGTATGTGTGTGTGTACGGAGAAAGAAAAGAGGATGAACAAAAGCTATACAGACAAATCTTTGCACAATGTGTTGGAAAATCTCACTGGACAGACTGAACAGTTGAATTGCAGCCAAATGGAAGAAGAAAAAAACATATGCGTGCATGTGTACTGTGTGGGAATAGATATTTGCCCTCTACTCATGTGCTGCATATATGATTGAGAGTACAGTAAGAGTTGCGAGTCTGTGTGTTACTGTGTAGGCGTATTTGAGGTGAGATGGTAGAATTCAGAGTTGGGCATGAGTCAAAGAGCAAAATGTTTGGAACAAGCAGAAATCCACTCACTCCCTTTGTCTGCTCAGCTGAATAAAACATGTAACTACACGACAAGATATTCAGCTTCCATATCATAAAATCATTTAATGTTTAACAGTCAAGACACTCAAGTCTGGCAAGTTATGTTAATATGTATTCGTCAGTTATTATGATTGCCTACATTGTCTTTAGTAATATATTGCAATGCATGAGCCTGTGGCACCAATGTAGTCATTGCAGGGAAATGTGCAGCAACATCTACTAATCACCTGAGGACTAAAAGTCCAATTAATTACTTAAACACCTATGCTCACAATGCCCCACTTTACAATTTTTTAAAAACATTCCATCATAACAATTATCTTACCTAAATTGCGTCATTAAAAATGACCCAAACTGAACCTAATTGTACCAGACTGCCACTTTAAGCCCAGCTGTACTAAAAGAAAACAGAATATAATAAATAAATAAGTAACAATAATAACTATAATAATTTGAAACAAAAATTGAATTTAATTAAACTGAGCAATATGCAGAAAAAGATTTCCCTGAAGTGTGAAGAGTAATTTGCATTAGCTGTGAGTCATTTTGGTTTAAGGTTAAACGTTAGTTCAGTTTAACAGTTTTTTATCCTTACTGAAAAAGGTAGAGTAATAAAGCTGAACGTTCCACTCTCATTATAAAACAACGTTAAAAAAAGACCCTTTGATTCAGTGTAAACCCAAGAGGTAGAGCGAAATCACTTTGCAAACCATGTGTCTGCCGTTATACAAGTGACACTACCTAAACCTTTCATCTCAGCTGTTTTAAACAGCTCCATTTCTCTATGTGGAAACTAATTAGAGAGCAAAGAACTATGAACTTCGAGCCAAAAAAATGATCAAAGAAGGTTTTGACCCTGCCAACATTTTCCCCCGGGTGCGGACAGCGCCATTATCAAGCTGATGTCTTTATGTTGCATATTAAATGATGGTGAGCGTGGCTGCACAACGCAGAATCACTGTTAATGTATGGTCCTTTTACAGGATCCTCTCTTACAGACAGATTACTATAATCTGGATTAAGATGGAGCTGCATGTGATGGTTAACTTAATATGCAGCCGAGTCTATGATGCGTACGAAGTGTGTAAAAAGATACTAAAATCTGGGAAGGCCTTCACGAACCATAGGGAGTGGCTAGGGACTTAATCTACTGTGTGCATGTTTACATCAGTATATTCATATCTACCTCCTCCAGATGAGCAGTCCAGCTCCCATGGAGAGCAGCATAATGAGGGCAGCCACAGACACGACAACAATGATCACCACCGGATTCTGTTCACTGGACGCCAGTGCCACTGCAAATAACAAAACGTAGTTATTACACATATAAACACACACACACCTTAACCGAACAACATAAGTAGCAGTTATGAGCCTAGGAAAGAATCACAGGGACATTTGTGCACATGATCTTGCTGACATTCAGCTGAAGAAGAACACGAGCTGAGGACAAATTATGAAGAAATCTTTTTTGCTTTAGTAAACAAGAAGCACTAACATCAACAGAACAGCCTCATCTTTACAGTCACTGAGTAGTTGTTCTAGATGCTGTTTTATACTCTAGTGTATCAGCTGACATACAATTATGCACATTTTCATATTTTAAATATTTCTCATCCATGTTAGTTTCAAATGTTTAGAGCTCGCTGAACTCGTCTGTGTTGCAGTGGGCGCCTGCTACATCCTGTTTTCTTACACTACCTACACCTGGTTCCTCTCATGAACATGTTACTTATCCAAACTGCATTTTAGTTTAAACTACACCTTAAAGCACAGTTAGAGTCAAACATCCAGCCACAAACAATGCAGTAATTTTCAAGCTTTTATTGCAGGTTTAAGGTTGACAGGACGACATGTTGAGATGTGTTTTCCTACAGTTTCTTTCCTTTGTTTTCATTGTTACTTTACCTTCGTGCATGTAATGCATGATTTGGTCAGTTCTTAACTGAGTGGGAAGCACAATTCCAAGCTGTTTAGGCTTAAATGTCAGTGTTGATTAATATTCACCATCTCCCACACAAAGTTAATTGACAGATAAATGTAATAAGCTGTATGATTTGTTAGTTGGTGATGCAGTATGTGGGGCGATTTTATGAACCCACGAATAACAAAAACAAACTTCTTGAATTGGACAGCCAGCCAAAACCTTTAAGAAGTGTCTTCGTGCACGTCAGCACCGCTTTTAGCCACTCACACATTTGAATCTATTCTACTGTGTCTACTGTGTCAAAACTCTTTTAAGAGGAGAAACTTGTATGAGGCTAAGACAGAAGCTGTTTTAACGCTGTGAGAGGGTGCATGATGGCATGTGCACAGTTCACATCACTCGTGTCAATTTTTCTGCCTTAAGCCTCAGTTATATTTTCCACGTCCACGAGTCCACTCGGGTCTGCTCGGTCTGAGTGACAAAATGTCGTCATAACACGGGAAGCGCGAAGGTCGGTGCAGATGTCTGTGCACTTGGCTGTTTTTTTGTGACCGCGCAGACTTGTCAGCAGAGAATTGATATTATGGCTTCCCGGTCATCGAGTCTCCAGCTGTCCGTGTCCACAACGGAGTATAATCAAGGCTTTAGACACCTAATGGTGCCGACTGAACTCCTGATCTAATTCGCTGTATTAGAGCTTGGACAATGGTCAGTCATTCTGATACGGAGATTCATTTTTCAGCTAGATGCGATTTTGAGGTCCATGATAAAGTCACAATTGCAAGTGGTCAGATCAGGAGCACAGAGAGTGCTGGAGGTAGGGCCTAAATTTGTATCAAGGAATCACAAAACGTTTCGATCACACATTATAAAAGTTTCTGCAAAAGTAATGCACCCCTCTGGTGCGAAGCAACACCGCTATAATACTATAAATTCTCAACATTCCTCTTCCTGGAGAAATACAATGGTTGAAAAAAATATATTTGTGAAAAGTACAAGGCAAGAAACAAGAAGGATACCAGCCAAACCCTGAGGTGGCATAAGGGACACTATATCAACAGGCGCAAAGAAGAAACATTTCACGGCTTACTGCTAATATCTTGAATCTTCACACATAATCTTAGACACAGTCACATCCCATATCTGTCTCACTAGCAGCACGCCTCATTGTGTGGGCTGGCCAGGTGCCTGCACCGAACGCCTACCCAATCTGCCTGGTCTAAGAGAAGGGAGTGGGGAGAAAGGAGAGAAATCAAGGAGGGGAAGGGGGAGGAGGAATAAAACTGCTACTCACACTCGCCAAGTGTCTGCAGCTCCAGGGGAGTGCTGTACGCCCCGTAATCAATGGGCGGCGGGGACGAGGATGAGGATGAAGAGGAGGATGATGTAGAAGAGGAAGAGGACGTAGAGGAGGAAGATGAGAGCGGGGAAGAAGACAAGGCTGAGGAAGGAGCTGGTGTTGAGAAGGGGCGGATGAGGAAGACATATGTGGTGCCGGGCTTAAGGTTGTTGACACTGATCCGTGTGGCGGCAGTCTTCACAGTAGAATAACTCTGATCCTTTTGTTCCTGCAGAGATCGAAAGAGAAGTGAGAAAGAGGGAGGGAAAAAAAACAACAAAAGAGAGAAACAGGAGAGGAAGAGGTGGAGGAGTTAGACGTGTAGGAGGAATTCATTTGTGAGAGGGATCATTCGTTTCCGAGGCACAGTTTGTAATTCTGGGAGATGTGCAAGACAACTTTGTAACAAAATCAGAGGCTTCGGTAATGTTTCATTTATTGAGACAGTGTTTCAAAGAGTCAGACAGTTTGGCACGTCGAGTTAGGAGTTTTTAACTTGCTTTTAATAAGGGAGCATTACTCATTGCTTTGGGAATAAATTATAAAAATTCCAGAAGGCAGTAACAGTGCGACTCCGTGTAAAGTTTTTAGAAAAACAAATATGGTGCTCATCTGTTGATGAGAATGAGTGACACCTTCTACAATGCAGAAAAATGGGCTGAGTGAGTAACACATTCAAATAATTGCAACACTTGCTTTGTAATATACTTGGTTTTGCATGTTATTTGCAAAACATCTCCATTTAAAACAGCAAGTATAAGAAGTCTGCCATGATTGACACGGATTCTGGTTCCCAAACAATGAATTTTAAAGCTTTTGGCGACTCCTTGACTTTGTGCAGCATCTGCATGAAGTTGATCTGATGGTTTTTATGAAAATGGAATTTTTCCCAAAAGCGTGTGTGTGAAGGTCATTGTAGTCTAAGGAGCTTGGATTTCTTTAAGTTGCTTGAAGACGTTTCACCTCTCATCCGAGAAGCTTCTTCAGTTCAGTTCCATAGGAGGTCCATTGTGCCTCTTTGGGGGACACTCCTATAGGGCTTAAATCTGGGCCTCTCCATGATTTGACCTTAGAACTGAAGAAGCTTCTTGGATGAGAGGTGAAACGTCTTCAAGCAACTTAAAGAAGTCCAGATGCTTTTCTTTCCAAGCTCCTTAGACTTCCCAAAAGCTTCTTATTAAGCTTAATCTTGGTCGGCAGGTCAGATTTTTATATGGAGCTTTTTGAAAAAAAGTAGCAATAAAACATATCACATCATCATCAGCTTTAGCCTAGCTCAGTAGCAAATGTTAGCATGCTACAAAGCCTATCTGAGCGTGATGGGGGAAAAAAAAAAATCCCCCAAAGCATCCGTATGTTATGGTATTATTGTGGCATTATGATGTGAATAAAGCAGCCACCGTGCCCACATAGAGAGCTGCTACATCTCTATGTTTTGTTCATTTGTGAACACAGAGGAGGAAATAAAGACAGCAGAAAAGTTAGATGAATGACACACACACACACACACACTGAAATAAAAAGAGATTAACTGAGAAACAGAACGGTTGCTGCTGCATAATGAGCGTACCCTGCAGAGTGAGCTAAGCTATGTGACAAGAGCTGACAGGAGAGAACTGAAGAGGAAAATTTTGGGAGTCTATGTAGATCTGAAGCGCGCAACAACAACAGCACTCTGAGCTGACACTTTCCAAAGTCAAGTAATGAATACACCGAATTAATCATCATTAGTCATTAACAGTGTTAATCGTTCTTATTGTCAATAATGTTTTCTAATTATTATTCAAATTACAAGTTTAAATAGTTCAATTTTTAAAATGTTTAACAAATCATTAAATTAAACAAGTGATTTTAAAATATCATTAAACACCATGTGAGCTCAGACGATGACTGTGCACTGTGGTAAAAGAGACAAAGAAAGAAAGAGGCAACATGCTGACTAAACAAAGCTTTTCTTTCTTAAACTTTAATCGGGTTTCTGCATTACCTTTTCATTTCATGGCTGTTTAACAATTTTCCTGTCTTACTGTCAGTTATACTCCTTCTATCACTTAAATTCTCTTTACTCATCTGTTTCCCACATTCTGCTTTTCTTCCCCTACACGCAGTCCCACTAAGCGCTTTTTCATTTCTTTCTATCGCTGTCTTACAAGCATATTTCCAACAAGTCATTTCCCCATCTTCCTCTGTCTCAAATACCCTCTTCACCCCTCTCTTTCTATCTGTTACCACAAAAGCTTTTTATCCCTTCAAAGTACACCACAATATTCCTCTTGTTACCTCTTCTTTACCCCGCATCTTTCCCCACCCACCTCTCTTCTAGATTTGTTCCCGTCTCTCTTTTTTCATATAAAGATCTGGGAGTAGAGCAGCAAGGAGCGGAGCTTTAATAAATATGATGAAGCATAGGGAAGAGAAGAAAATGTGAAAACTGGTGAGAGCTTGCCACAGCCAAACACAAAGACCTGGCATTGCCAGAAAACACAGTGTGTGAAAATAGACAAGTGTGAGTGTGACAGCTGTCATTTTATGTCCACGACAGATTTACTGTAAAGACTAGTCGCAATCTGCTATGCTATGCAAATGAGCGTGACACGGCAGATGAAATTACAGCGTGTGTTCATGAAAGAAAAAAAAATTAATAAAGATATTCATTTATACATTAACTGGGCTATGAATGACTCTGAAAAAATTCTGGAAACAATAAATGGTTGCATTTGAACATATGGCCTTCTGTGATTCTGTAGGGAGTGTTAAAATGTAGCAATCTCGGCTTTTGTGGGAATAATTTTGACCTCTCAGAGTAGCTCTTTAATGTCCTTTCATCAATACAATGGTACTATTATAGTACATGTGAAAAAGAAAATTAGTAACGAAAATACAAATAAAATCTAGATTAAAAAAAGCACAAGTGAAATGATTTCAGAACTTGGAAAAATCTTAAAACAAAACAAAAATATAGAGTTTTGATATTTGTTGGTTTGGTGTAAATTTTATTACAACTTGCCTGATGAGGCATTGATGGAGGTGATTATTATTGTAATACCTGTACTGATTTTTCATATATACCTCCAGCTCAAACAGCTGAAACAAGAAAATCTCTGAAAACTGAAACTAAACTAGTTTAAAAAACAAAAAGTCAAACATGAAATAATAATAAAAACTAATAAAAAAATATAAGACATGAACATGAAACATAAGCCTGTTAGAGCTGTGTGGTACACATCTATTATAGTGGCACGGCCTCCCTGTTTATCTGCACTCTGTTCTGTACAGCAGGTTCTGTACTGCTTGTTCTTGCTATTAATATTGATAAACCTGTTATAGAAGTAAATTTGATCTTTAATATCAGCCACGAACATATCTCACTTCATTCTAATGGCAAAGAAAGAACCTCCAGAGTGCTGAACTTTTCCTCCAGTGAGTTGCTGAATGCTATTTATATCAAGCAAACACGAGAGAAATTAAAGTTTACCGCAGCTTTACTGCAGTGAGGAGTGGGTTTAGAAAATTTGGTTGGGCATCAGAAAGTCACCAGAAAACAACGTACTTCTGAGGGACTCCATATGATGCATGTCATTCATTTTGTGAGTTCTTTCCACTATAGTTGGTACCTTTAAGTCTTTCCTCTCTCTCTTTGCACCGATCTGTGCATATCTAATAGTAATCTGTCTCAGGCTCTGGAGCTGCATGTTCCTGATCTGCAGTTACTGTCCCAACAAACCTGCAGGGCATTTATTATTATATTGCTTGCCGTGTCCTCTGTGCACGTCTTTCATGTTTGCTTTTCCTTCATCCCACATGGTGAAAGTAGATGGCCAACCTCCCAGAGCATGATTCTGCTGGAGTTTTTCCACTTTCTTCAGTAAAACTTGTGTTTTTTCCCCCCCTCCTCTACAAATAAGACTGAATTCAGCTGATATTTATGATGAAGTAACAGCACATATACCTTTTCATAGTATTTGACTTCATATCCAGTCCGGCTGCTGTTGGGATGAGAGGGCTCTCTCCACACCAAGGTTATGCTCTTCTGTTCGATCTTCTCTGCTCGCAGTTCGCTGATAAGAGATGGTGCTACAGAGGGAAAGGAGGCGAGAAAAGAGAGGAGAAAGCTGAGTTTAGGTATGGTGAAAATACAGTGGCTACAACTATGATGTCTACCTTGACTCAATGAGCAAAGGTTAAAGAAGGAGTACCATCAACTCTCTTAGAGAGAAGAAGCAGGCACTTATATATAGTACACCTGAGTGGATTTCCAGATCAAAAGGAAGAGAGGGAAAATGTCTGCATGAGAGGGCTCATAGGAAAGTCAGGTATAAAGTATGAGAGGTAAGAGATTAAATACTGAAGCTAAAACATGTCAAAGCAGGTAGCTGCCCATGAGTAGACGAAGGCTGTCTCCCTCTTTCCGTGTGTGTGTGTGTGTGTGTGTGTGTGTGTGTGTGTGTGTGTGTGTGTGTGTGTGTGTGTGTGTGTGTGTGTGTGTGTGTGTGTGTGTGTGTGTGTGTGAATGAACAGCTCCCAGATCCTGTACATCGGGATTGACAATATATCAATACCAATATGGGCTGAGTGACAAGTCTTTATTGACACAAGACAAACAGACAGAGGCACTCTTAATCTTAACTTTCTATTTCTTCTCCAGGTCTCTTAATTAAACTGACCTCACTTCAGTGTTTTCAGACTGAATCCAGAAAACTGCACTGGAATTTAGCCTGACACATAATTTGGCTCTTATTGATCACGCCAGTGCAATACATGAGGAATGATTCTGTTCAAAGCTCATCCAAATTTAGATGCAGTGCATAATGACAGTTGCTCACAAAGCAAACACTCTCATTACTGATGAAAAACTAGTTCTTTGATTCTGTGTCAACAAATGACAGGCTGCGCATAGTATGATAATCAGCAAACACCACCCACTCTTGCTTAAGTGCTAATTATACGGCTAATTATACCATGTGTAATGAAGTTGCAAAAAGGGTTGCCAGTCAAAAATACTAAGAAAAATTATGCGGTGTATTTAGCTTAAAAGGCCTTTATGTTAGGAAGGAGTGGTGCCATTAAGGCTGGGCGACAGGGTGAAGGAAGTGGCAGAGAAGTTTACGAGGGGGATTTCTAGATTTCATTTACTTAAATGCACATCAATACCTTTAATAGCATTCAAAAATATCCAATTAAGTTCCATATTTTCTGTGGTTTATTTTACTTCCCTTTTGTAGTGCTTGCTCTTTTTTTTAACCTTAATTCATTCCGACAATAGTTACCGATTCAGTTCTTTCCAGGTCCATTTCTTCCTTATCTCCTCCTTGACCTTTAGCCATCAGTTTGTCTCATTGCTCCTCGAAAAAGGCTACACTAATGAATATTTTCTGTCTGTCACTCACACGTGAACACATGAAATACTGCACACATATACACATGCACGACCTCCTCTCAAACAGCAGGATAATAGTCATTTTAGGCAGCAGATCAAAGGCAATCTGTCAGCATTGCTCTCTCTCAGTGTCCACCTCCATCTGTCATTTTTTTATGTCGCTGCTAACACAGGTATAATGCATTCTTCGTGATAACTATGTGACTTTTTGTTTCATGTTGGAAGTAAGGATGTATATCCATATGTGTGTATAGGCTGATGTCAAGTTTGCCAATGGCCACTGCAATCATAGATGCGTTTTATTTTTGCCCAATCAAGCTGAAAGAGGGAAATCCGGGCCATATGGAGACTATTAGTGTGAAAAAAGGATTCAAAAATAGATTTTTTTTTCTTTTTAATACAAAAGAATCATTTACTTGGATTCAGTGATATTAACACTAGTTATCACCAACACACCAAATAAATCCAGACATTCCTCAACAGCCGTCTCAGAAGGATTCTCCACATTCGCTGGGCAGACACAATCAGTAACATCAAACTATGGGAAATAACTTGTCAACTCCCAGTAGAGGAAGAAATCAGGAAGAGAAGATGGTGCTGGGTAGGGCACGCTTTACGCACATCGCCAACCAACATCACCAGGCGAGCTCTCAGGTGGATCCCCCAAGGCAAGCGAAAGAGAGGCCACCCAAGAAACTCCTGGAGAGGACACCTCGAGGCAGAAGCAAAAATGATGGGCTACACCTGGACCCACCTAAGAACGGCCCAGGACAGAAATCTCTGGAGATCTACCTTTGGCGGCCCATACCCTGGGAGGTGTGACAGGCAGTAGCAGTAATAGTAGTATCACCAAGACATTAATACTCACTGAACACTGTATTAGTTAAACCTTGCTAGAACATGATAGGAGGATCTTTTGCCTTGAGTACTGCCTTAATTCTTCAAACCATAGTTTGGATTAAACAAAATGCTGAAAACACTCTTCAGAGATTTTGGTCTCTGGTGACATGACAGCATCACATAGATTTGATGCAAATTTGTCAGCCGACTCTCCTTTTCCAACACATCCCAGAAAGCTCTACTGGAAATTTGATGACTGTGGAGGCTATTTAAGTATCGGGAACTCATTGTCATTTTCGGGAAGCAAGCTGGAAATGATTTGATCTTTGTGACATGGTGTTTTCTCCTGGCCTAGCCTCAGCTTCTTCTTGTTCTTCTCTCTTCTGCTGCTTTAAGGTTTGATGTGTTCAGACATGGGTTTAAAGATACTCTTCTGTATATCCTGGATGTAATGTAAAGAACCCTGGTCATTCTCCTCCGACCTCTGACATCAACAAGGCATTTTCACCCAGATAATGGGCACTTATTGGATATTTTCTCTTTTTCGGGCTACTCTCCATAAACTCTAGAGATGGTTTTATGGAAAAAACCCAGCAGATCAGCATTTTCTAAAATGCTCAGTCCTGCAACAACAGTCCCTTAAATCACCTTCATTCTGATGCTCAACTTCAGCAGGTCACCTTGACCATGTCTTCAGTTGCTGCCATATGTGTAATCAGTTTATTCTAATAAGTATTAAGAGTGAGCAAAGGTTTTAAAAATAGACATACATATTAAGAGCAGTTAGAGATCTTTTGAAAATATCATCATTACTTTGAGTCCTCAAGGTATTCTGAAGGATATTCCTGCATAATGTGAACACGGCACATTGTACAGATGCATACACAGTAGGGGGAGAGTAGTCGTGGAAGCCATAGGCGCTCTAAAAGTTGTTATGATGTTAATGAACACGACACACGAATGTAAATAGACATAAGCAAAAGAAATTATTTGCGGTGATTAATGAATATGCATGGGCATTAATTAAGTGGGAAATAGAATAAAGGATGTAGATGGTATAGTTAGGAGAAAATAAAGGGATTACCTCCACGATAAATGAAAGGACTAGACAAACAAAAATGGAAATAGTAAAGGTATTGGGAGGAAAGAAGAAAGCGAAAACTGTTAGTAACACTTGAAAAGGTATTTAGGTCAAAATTAAATTTTTACCATTAAAAAAATCATTAAGCTTAATGTGTTTAAATTACAGAAAATAATTACCTTCTATGTTTATGTGTTTAAAAACTGCTGAGCTAATGAACACTATTACTTCATTTTTGATACAGATGGCTCACACCTATTTTCTCTATTATTTATTTCCTCTGTTAAAAACATGCACCCTAAATAGATGGAAAATTTATAGGAATCTAAAATACGTAATCCTAATCTTATTAGAGCTCAACTATTTTGAGTGAATGCTTGAACAGACAGTCCCTACTTTCTCAAAGCCTCTGACACTCAAATACAAGAAGAAAGGTAGCTTAACATACTAAAGCAAGAACACAGTGTCAGCCTGCTCTGGAGGCTATTGTTTGCTATTCTTTCCTTCCTTCTATGCTGAATTATGCATAAGACTATTCCCTTCCTCCAAACCGTGGATCACATCACAGCTCAATCTGACACACAATAAACAAGTGTGCACTACAATGCAAAAGTAATACAAAGGTTAAAGTGGTGCTTCCACCTCAGCAAAGAAGCGCTGTAACTTGTTCGCCAGACAAACTAGCATCAAATTCGCCCGTATTTGAAGTGCTTTAGCACATTGGTTGTGCAGACTGTACTATTACTTTTTTTCTGCCCCGCTATCTACCAAATGTTTCTTTGAGAACAGAGTAGGGTTCATCTCTACTTTCAGCAGATTTACACATTTTGAGGTTATATTTTTACAACAACCATAAATACAAAAAAAGTTAGGACGCTCTAAAATGTAAAACAGAATGTACTGAGTTTGGAAATCTCACAAACCCATATTATATTCACATTAGAAGACTGAAAACATATCAAAGGTTTAAACCAAGACATTTTTGCTTGTTTAGTATTTTTGATGGCAGCAAGACGGCTCAAAAAAAGTTGGGATGTGGGCTTCAAAAATTCAGTGGTACTAAACAGAAAGAGCTGGAGTCGAATTTTGCAATTAAATGTGTTAATTGGCAACAGGTCAGTAACAAGCGACAGGCAGAGTTTCTCAGAAGTTAAGATGGGAAGAGATTCACTAATTTGCAACAAACTGTGTCTACAAGTTGTGGAATAATTTCAGAATAATGTACCGCAATGTAGAATTGTCAAGATCTTTGAAATGTAATCATCTTCAGTACATAGTATGTATTAAAAACGGACATGAATCTGTTCAGAGGCTCAGGAACAAGAAATAATTGTCTGTGAACACAGTTCACCCTGCTATCACACAAATGCAGGTTGAATCATGCAAAGAAGGCACCACATGTACATATGATCCAGACACACCACCTTCTACTCTGGACCAAAGCTCATTGACAATATGCTGAGGCAAAAGTGTTCTGTGGTGAATTAAATTGAAATTTGTGCATCTTCTGGACTAAAGAATAACATTCACCTTGGTATCGGCACACAGTTCAAAAGCCGGCATCTTTGATAGTATGGGATTTGTTAGTATCTGTGTCACTGGCCGCTTGGATGTCTGGAAAGGTGCTGACAGTGCTGAAAGGTGTGTACAAGTTTTAGAGCAACATATGCTCCCACAAACTAGTCTAGACTTTCACCAACGGAAAACATTTTTCTTAGAATGATACATTTTCTCAGTTGAAACATCTGACGTGTTTTCTGTTGTAAATAAAATATGGGTTCATCAGATTAGGGAAAAAAAGAGCCCCAGCTTTTTTGGAAAAGGTGAAAAAAAGAAAAATGGTACTGCACTACCGGTGTGCTTGATCTAGATGGCCTGAATAGTTCAGTGACTTTTTCTCTCAACTGACCCACTGAGAAGAAAAGCAGTGTGTTCCAGGACATCCTGATTTATAAACTAAGCACTGAGTAATAATATGAAATAAGAAAAAACTAATTGCTGCTTTTTGCCTTTCAGCATCACGTAGAGGAATGAGTAACACACTTTACTGCTGATTTTAGCATGACTCCAAAAATATAAAACATGACAAATCCAACATAGCGTCACATCATATTTTCAGAGGACTTTCATCCTTGCTCCCTGCGGCTTGCAACCTGGCTCCTGGGCAAAAAGCTGGTTGCGCTGGTTCTCTGTGCATTTATCATTTGCAAGGATTAAACAAAACATGAGCTCTAATTAATTAAAAAGGGGAACAAATTAATCAGAACAAGAGCATAAATTAATCAAAACGTGAAAAACGAATGAATCAAAATGTGTGCGCACATTTATTATGCACAAGATAGCATTTTGTGTACTCAATATAGTAAACTATAGCCTCAGAAGATTTTCTTTTCAGTGTCTACTGACAGGCTTAGAAGATTTAGCCATTTATGAAGGCAAGTAGATGTGAAAATACTGTCCATTCTCCACTTCAACACACACTCAGCACACACGAGCATATGGGAGGGAATAGTGACTGCATTTGGCTTTGTGTTTTAAAAGAAAAAATCGGTGCAGACTTCTCTTTGAAATGTGTTTTTGACACACATTTACACAACTACACTCACATAAAAACATATACAACTGCATGATGATTTTCAAAAGCAATATAGAAGAGGTGATGGCTATGCAATAGAAGTGCACGCCAGACATTTCCAGTCCCTGATCTTGCAGCAGAAATCGCACGGCAGACATGCTCATAGGTGCCCATCACAAAGATAAATGGCTTCTGATAAGGTCCTGTATGAATGCCTTGCAGTACATATACCAATCACTAACACAAGTATAGGTCTGTAGACTCTAAAAGGGACACTGTGAATTTTATAAAAGTGATGCATGTACAAGTATAGTAGGTATATTTTGTGACAAAATAGTAACCAGGCTACAATTAATACAACTTTGTTATCATATCAAATCAGGTTGTGGCTCTCTGTCAGTCATTTTAAATAAGAAAGACTCTCAGCAGGGAACTTTAAACACTGGAAGTTCTTAGAAAGTTGCTGGATCATCATGAGCTTGTGAATGTCCTGGACATGCAACACATGGAAAGGAGAGCTGATACAGCCACACTACATGCCCCAGTGTGAGCAGCAGTGATCCTCTTGGGGAATCTAGAAAACTCCACCTGTTGATGTTGGTTTGACTAACATTCAGACTGGAAGGTAGCAACTATTTGCTCTTCCTGCCACATGCAAGCGTGCGTGACAGAATTCTACGTATAAATATTATGGACACATATCTGTCATGCAGTCCATGGCTTTAGGGTAGAGAATGGAGAGTGTCAGGTTTGGTGGTGTATGAAGCAGTTGGGATGAGAACTAACATCTCCAAATCAGAGGCCATAGTTCTCAGCTAGAAAAGGACGGAGTATCCACTCGGGGTCAAGAACGAATTGCTGCCCCAAGTGGAAGCAGGAGAGGGGAGCGGGAGACTGACAGACAGATTGGTGCAGCACGTACCATAACAGGGATGCTGTACCAGTCTACTGTGGTGAGGAAAGAGCTGGGCGTGTTTACAAGGTTGATCTACATTCCTACCCTCACCTATGGTTATGAGCTGTGAGTAGTGACCAAAGAAATGAGATTGCAGATACAAGTGGCAGAAATTAGATTCCCCTCAAGGGCATCTGGGCTCAGCCTTCAAGACAGAATGAGAAGCTCAGCCATTTGGGAGGGGCTGAGAGTAGAAGTACTACTACTCCACATCAAAAGAAACCGACTGAGGTGGTTTGGGCATGTGACTAGGATGCGTTCAAGGTGAGATGTTTTGGACACATCCTAGGAGGCTGTGTATTTAATTCAAAGGGACTCTGATTGGTTTAATCTTCTAAATACCACAAATGTTTATTTGAAATAACTGAAAACTAAGTGATAACAGAGTCAAAGAACAGCAAATAAGCTGACAAGTAATCACATGGATTGTGCTTGTGGATCACATACAATTGGCAAGAACACAACCGATTTATATTTTACAAAATATTTAGAGTAATTGTAATTTTTTTTTTAAAATAATGTGTGTTTTTCTTTAGATGACTAATGAAATAACTAATGGTGATTTTAAAAGAAATGTAGTTTGCAAATATTTATTTATTTATGATTGCTTCTTAAGGTCAATCGATCTTGGGATCACCAGAGACTCCAGTTGTTAGTCCATGTATGTTAAATATGTTGGCGCTGAAACTAAACTCTTAAATCAATATATGTAAAGTGGAGGTTCTGACCCTGGTATCATTATTTAAGTTCAAAAACTGTTGAATTTAAAATACTGAATGTTTACACTACTATAAACAGGAACAGGACATGGTATCTTAGATTTGTTTCTTGGTTTGGTCTCTGATTTGCCAAATACCAGCAGAGCAGTTAATCTCCTAATACCCGAACTCTTCCGCTGCATGAATTCTTAATTTCTCTTTGCTATTTTTTTACCTGATTTTTGTTTCTGATAAAAATGCGATTCAAATATGAGAACATTCATTTAAAATTTCGATAGAACAGTGGCAGCATAACGTCCTTGTAAGTGGATATCAGCCACTTGTAGAGCAAAATTTAGTATTTTAGTCTAGACAACCCAAAATGTGATGTCCACATATGTGGACGGCAGGTCCTAGGAGGCTGTGTTTTACATTGTATGTACAGTTAAATGATTCTCACAAGTAAATCTTTTTTATTAGGATGGACTTAATACGTTGTATCAAATGATCTTTCAGCATTTTGCTCCTTAGATGAGTTAAATACAGAAGTGCAGGAAGCGATAACTTACTTTTAGAATTGTGTGGGGTTAAAGAACTGAAAAGGCTTTAACAAAAACCCAGGTTCTCATAAGTTCATCTTCAGATCCACTCAAGAGCCACTGCTTTCATTGCAGAGACTCTGGAGGTTACATGGCAGCTCTGTCCTCTCTGTGGCAAGTAGATGTGTGAATAGACTTTGGCAAGAAATGGCACCCACTGCTGTAGGCTCTTGCATCCAGGTGTACGGAGGCAGCTGAGGTGCAACTGGCATCTCCTTTTTGTTATCAAAGGAGACAGGCGGAGGAGCTTCTCTCCCCAGGGGGGACAGCACAAACAGGGCCGAACATCTCGGAGTCATTCTTACTTTTTACTTCTTCCTCACATCTGTGGATCCTCTCCCTGGGAATTCTCTCTTGCAGTCTCTCCATCTCCTTATCTCCTTTTCCCCAACACAGCCATGTCTCCGTATTTGTTCTTAGGGGAATCTGTTGTTCCCTCCAGGTTTGTGCCTCCGCTGAGATGGCATCCATTTTCAGAAGGTGATTTGATTGTTCTACTTCTCACTAACTTGTGCTACCCCATGTGTCAACGCATATTAAAGACAGTGAATGATTGCGTGCGAATCTATAATGAAAAGATATGCACAATGGTAGAAAATGTGTAAAAGTTGTAGACAGGAGTGATTGAGAGAGCCGTATCTGTCACGCATGCGCTTGGTAAAAGGGTCAAGAGGATGCAACAGTGATGATCCCTCTGGGCATAGCACCACTTACTTCTGCCTGGAGTTAAAGGGATAGTGCAACAATGAGCCTGACAGCAGAGGACTGGGAAGCAAGCGCCACTCTCTGGGATGGAAAAATGGAGCCAACACATAAGTGCCAAAAGCTCCTGTTTCTTAAATGGCCTTTTGAGCTTGGCTTCAAAAGCAAATCAGTCCCTGTAGACCAGTATGTTAAAAAGCCCAACTTTACAGGAAAAATAAACATGTTTACATGTCTGGTCTCCTGCAACTTGTCTCCTGGCTCACCAATCACTGCCTAATTTGTTTTATTTGCCACTTGGACACCTAATCCCAAATTGCAAACACAATTATTCTGCCCAGTGCATCATAAGAGTGAAGAAGAGCAAGTGTGGAACAGGAGAAAAGGAAAGATGAAGATTAATAGTAAGACCCTGCTTCAGAGCAGGGTGAGGAGATGCAGTCAGACACAGCTATTATCTGCAGTGTTTTTTATTCATATCAGTACAGGAAGAAAAGAGGAGCAGAGGTGTTTGGAGGGAATGAGTCTTGTCTAGGTGTAACGCACACACACAGACACACAAACCTGGCTGTGAGTGGGAGGAATGGTGCAGGGACGGCACCTGGATGAAGCACATTTTCATCTCAGCTACTAAATTATACGTTGCAAGGACACAAATCCACACACCTTGGTGGATAGCTGTGTGGATTTGTGTCTAAATTTGTGTCTGTGTAGGACACCAGCATTTGTGTGCGCAACACCGGAGAGAGTCTTAGGGCTGGCCTGATTGAATGTGTCAGTCAGTAGGTGGTTGGGTGAGAGACAGACCAGAAGAGCCAGCGAGACACAGAGGCTTTTCTGTATGACATATTCAAAAAGGCTCGATCAACATAATCCAGCTGTGCCAAAACACCATGCCCTGAAAATAGGCTACCAATAAACTGGTGAATTTTTTTTCCTGCACATACATGTGATCAAATCTGGAAAAGAAAACACCCTTAACCTGTTTACATTGCCTTTGCATAGCGTACAAATCTGGCATGAGACGCCCTCACCGGGGGAGAGAGGCTGGGGCCAACTTCTTTAAACTGCTTTTGACAGCTGCACACTGACTGATTCTGAACACTCTCCGGGCCCAGCATGCTTTAGCCTAAAGGCTGAGGCATGGTCTGATCATGACATGTCTGTTAAGCCAGACAGCCTCTGCCCGAAGCCTCCACCAAATAAAAAACACAGGCCGCGCACAAACCCTCGCAAAAACACAAACATACAGATAGAGTGGCTGACCCAAGACTGCTGCAGGAGGTTGGCTAAGAAGGTAAATAAAGCTCTATCTGCCTTGACAGACTTGAATAAAGGGGCAGTGCGTATACACACACAAACGCTGCATCTTTACAGCCTCCATCCTTTAGCATGACACAGCAATCCGAGCATAGTCTAACTTCTTTGATGACAGGATCTGATTTGGAGTGTGATGATATTTGGATCTTTTGGATCTTCTTAAATGCAAAAATAACAGATGATGTACTACAGGTTGTTATAGAAGGTTGTTGTAAGCAGCATTTTCCAATTGTAGTTCATCTGGGAGCCAGTTTTAACTGGACAGCGGGGGAGAAAAAACTAGGATGACACAAACTTGCATCGACAAATGAATACAGATATTTTGAAAGTGTGCTTAAGTGCAGCTCTTGACTAAGAGCTGATATTACTTGAGGACTGTGAGACAGACAGCAGCTATAATGTAAAGAGTAATATAACCTATAATAAAGAGTAAAACATGAGCTCTTTTTAAGATGTATGACAAAAGCTGCAAAAATACATCCACAGTCTTCCATTTGAAATGTAGTCTTTTATTAAGTTAATAGTTTAATTATGATCAAGTGATCATGGCTGTGGATGTTTTTCCCCTTCTTTCATCCTGTTTATCCCCCTTCATGAAAAAACTTCCAAACAAGCATTCACACAAACACAAAACCGTGTCTTGAAAATTAAGGGATGGATTGACATACTAAGCATTTGGCGCATTGTTAAACCTCTGCTGGATAAACTGTACTGTAACCCCTCCCCCTGGAATTTTATGCATGAAATTGTATAAAAAGATGCACGGCGAATGAGAAAAGAGGTGTCTGTGTGCGTGCAATGTTGGTCTGATGAGCTGAACTGTCTGTCACCCACCTACCGCTGTATCAGAGAGGAGTGTACTGTCATTCAGAAAGACAGCTGCATCTCCACACAACTTGCTCTCTCTCTATTTCGCACAGCAGGACGCAGCCGCCTTCCCCTCTCCTCCAGCGACTAACCCCACAAGAAACCCAGACGGCGCGCACACACAAACGCCGCCACGCTCTCCACAGAGGCACGATAAAGACGTCACAGAGTATTAGAGAAAGTGAGACATGAAAAGCATTTTGGAAGTTTGAACTTTTTCTCTCTAGTCTGCTTGCAACCTTAAGCGTTTTCACCTGTCTACCCTCTCCCGGCAGGGGTTTCGACAAAAGATGTGCATCAAAGATAGGCTTCATGATAATATGATTATGAGGAATACGCTGTGTCTTCGTGTCATCAGCTATCTCCGAGCTTTGCTTTCATTCATACGCATTCCTCTACAATTCCCTGAACAACAAGGAACAGCCTGTAAATCCACATACAGAGTACAGACACTGAACACTGAGAGTGCCTCTTCATAGACTCCAATTATAAGCCAAGAGGTAGGCAATTAAAATTCCCATCACAGGGTGACAAAGCGTCTTAAGTGGCTGGGCTATAGTCCTGAAAAGTAGCTTGATGACTCTATTCATTTGGTGCCTGCTGAAGCCTCACCTTCCCATCACTTCTAATTAAGGAGGCAGAAAGGATCCAAATGCCTTCATGCAAAGGGCTGAAGGGGGGAGAAGGCTGAGAAGTGTGAAAGTGAAAAAATAAAAACGGCAATTGGAAACTAAATGACAAAGAAACAATGTTTCATACCTTGGTATTTGAAGTGTCTCTTTCGTTCACTGAGTGAATGGAAAAAACAATATTCAACACCCCCCTCCCATTATAATGCAAGAAAAGTCTGATCCCAAGTTAATTCAGACTTAAACTTTAGTTCAAGTCTTCAAACGCAAACATGTGTACCATAGTTTTTTAAGGTACCCATTTGATTCAGAGAATCAGAGACAACCCCACCCTCAATTAGCTTCCATTCGTTTTTTTATCTTTCTGCCATAGTAGGCAATGTGAATAAGTACATTACCCAAGTACTGCATGTAACCTTCTTGTACTTCATTTAAAAACATTTTTCTATTTCCTTCTACAACCCTGCTTTAATTTTAAAGGAAAAATATTACATTACTTTATTTCATTTATCTGAAAGTTTAAGTGACTTTTCATTTCAATATTTAATAGTCGTTTTGTAATAAGTTATGTCTCCTGTATATTTGGCTTGCACCCCCATAAGCAATATTTGGTTGGGCTCCCTTTTCTCATATTATGATTTTATTAGTTTTTCTTATATACATATATTATGGATATTTTGTGTAGGAATTGCAGCAAATTTGAACTTCTTTCATAAGTATTGCAAGGTCTCCATCACACTTTTTTCAGTTTGTGTGGCCTTCAGTTTTAAACATTTTATTCTTCTGCTATGCACCCTGTGCTACTTTACTTGCTTTAAGTCATCTTTCATGCTTTATGCTTCCTAACTTTTATCTCAAAACCATCTCACCCTAACGCTTGTCCACACACAACTTTAAAAATGTATTAAGCAGTTTTGATATGTACGTCTTTAAAAATATGGTTTCAGATCGTTGTTTCTTCTTTTAAGTCTTCTCGCTTTTGCTCTTCACCCCTGCTCCCTTTTCTCCACATCCAGGCGTTCTCCTCACAATGCCACACCGCTCTCTTCTCTATCCCTCTACTTCTATATTCATTCCCCTCTCCTCTCCTCCCTTTATGCATCCATCTCTAAGGCCTATGTATCTCCGCGGGGACCAGCCATCTCAAAGCACGGCCAGTAATCCTCTCAGGATATTGAAATGCCAATCCTTCCTCCCTGACCTGCACCTCCACCCCATCTCTACAGCTACCCTGCATCCCTGTCTTCTTCCCTGCCTTAGCTAAAGGGCTTTGGATGTATCACTGGGGGCCACACACACACACACATATATATATTGAACAATTCTGAAGCAAGATATCTTTTTTTAAGAAAAGAAATGAAGCATGGACCAATGTACAGAAATTATGTCATGCAAACACAGCAAAGTATGGCCATAGACACATGGTCTGGTGCACTCTTTCGCTTATATATGCACCCCTAATCCACCTCGATATGGCGCCCCATGAGCCTTAGGGAAAATTGATCTCCCGTTTACCCAGCTCATGTCCCATCCCCTCCAGTTTCTATCCCCTACTCTTCCTTTTCCCTATTATCCATCCTTGACACGCCATGCAAAACTCCCCTTTCCCCCTGGTGGCCTGGAGAGTCCTGATAAAACCCCATCTGCATGGGAGGATGTGCATGTGCAAGCATCCAGTTCAACTGCATATTTTCAAAGAATTCAATTTGTATGTCGGTTTTTGTAAGGTTTAAAGACCGACAGTCTCTAAACTGCTGTTTCTAATGATTTGCATAAGATTCTGATTTTCCAATGAAAGCGGGCGAGGGAGAGAGAAGCTTGTGTTTGCATTTTATAGATGAAAATTGCCCCCTGGTGTATCTTGCATGTGCGGCTGGGGCGGCGGGTTAACATGGTATAGTATCCAGCAGCACTTTCTCTCAGCAGCTCGGTTCAGATTGTGCCCTTAAGTTGTCAGGCTTTCTCCACCCTCAGCTGCCAGTCAAAAAATGCCACCCACTGCTAACAAGCTTACTCTGCACCAAAAAACAAATATGGCGCAATCAGGAAAGGTGGGAGAAAATAGTCCTAAGAGAGAGAAGAAGAGAGATGGGGGAAAAGAGGGCAGTGGTGATCATGTCAGGACAGGTGATGAAAAAGTAGAAGATAGCGGAAAGAGTGGCAGTGAGTAGGAGAGAAATTACCATCTAAGAATAGTGAGCTTATGGGGAGAGCAGGGAAGGATGTGGGGAGGGAAATGAGGGAGGAAATAGAGGGTAAAAAAAGAAGAGATCGGTTTACAAAGGAAGGGAGGAGGTTAAGAAAAAGAACAAAGTAATAAAGAGATGATGAGGTGGCTAGAGAAAAAAAAAGGCCAGAGTGTGAGTCTGCTGATATGTGCTAGCTTTGTTCCAAATCCCTACTGCAGTATTTATAAAGGTCAGCGAGTTTTGATATGTAAAGTCTCGGTGGGGAGGTGCACACACAGGTGCGGACACAAAGCTAAGGTCCATACAGAAATGCTTTTTGCAATTCTGGAGCTGACCTGGCTTTACAGAACTTCAGACGGTATCCCGCAGATACATAAAAATCAGATGAACAACAAAATGAAAACCGGACTTATCATGCAGCGGCAATAAGACCAAGTGAACCATTATTGAATTTGTTTGCAGGCTTTGTATGTCAAGTTTTAATATTGCGTCATTTTAATGATCACTTCCGCTTCTATCTGATAAAACTGAGCAGATCCTTCATTGACCTTGAGGTAAACCTCTCCCAGAGGACTTTCAACGGAGGGTAGCTCTCCTAGAAAATGCAGGAATTATTCTGTGGCACATTTCACACACTTTCATACACTAACATTATCACTCAGCTTAACTCAAATACCTCAAAACATTGAGACTGGACTGACTAACCAACACAAGCGCAAACACACTGACCTACACCACCAAACCATCGCACACACCAACCTGTAAATGCTCTTTTGCACAATATTATTACTAGATATATTATATATTATTATTATTTTTTTTTTTTTGCACTAACTTGTCTTGTAGCACCTTGGTTCCTGGAGGAACGTTGTTTCGCCTCACTGTGTATTTTTAAACTGTATATGGTTGAAGTGACAATAAAGTTGAACTTGAACTTTTTTTTTTCTTCCATCTGTCTCACAGACAGTATTAAACATCACACACTAAATGTCAGCCGAAATCCTCCCTGTCACAGAAAGTCTTCTAAAACCCCTGCAAAACACTCTCTCCTAACCCTTGTCCAATCCTCCTGGACGACACGGTTAGCCGCACAACTCATACCTTAATACCTCGTAATAACCAGAAATCAGTGCCATGGTAACTGCTGACAAGACAGACAGACAGAGGAGATAAAAGTGAGAAAGGTTTAAAGAAATGTGACAATGAGGAAAAAAATGCTCACCATAGGTTTGTACTTCTGATAGAGTATCCCAAACCCTGGAGTTCGGGATTTTACGCAGGAAGCTGAAGAAGGCCAAGTTGTCACTTGCTAGTCACGTTCACAGATTTTAGCTGTCTGAGGGATTTTTTTGGTGGGTGTGGTTTAATTTGAGGGATCAACAGCTCTGCGCTGCTTATAACTTCTTTAATTTTCATTTACTAACCGATTTGCTTTTCCAGCCACATGTGGGCATTGGCGAAGTTTATCAGCTGTCATCGCAATAACTGGATAAAAACATGAGCAGATGTTTCCAGCAAACAAACTCAAAGAGACAGTATGCTGCCTCACCGCTATACCTCTTCAAATTAGACTTGTTACCTGTAAGAAAAGTCAACATCTGGCAAACGTGTGCAGATATTTTTCCACAGGATTTGGTGGAACATGGAGAACGACTTCACTTCAGTGACAATAATAATGAGAAAAATATAGGGTTTTTGAGCTCCCGCTTTGTGGGGAATAAATAATTTAAACCACTAGGTGGTACTTGAGCAATTACTCTTATGTCAATGCAGTGGTAGTTTAGGGACCTGATAAAGCTGCCAACTTGGCACCTATAGAGGTTTTCTGGCACTGATAGGAAACTCTAAGCCAGTATTGCCCAACCACTGTGCCACAGCACATATAGGTGTGCCGTGAGAAATGATCAGGCGTGCAGTGGAAGATTATCTGCTTTTTTTTTTTTTTGTATTTATACGCAACACCTCAAAGGCCGGTCCGTCAAATTATTGTTGGACATAAACCTGTCCGTGGCGCAAAAAAGGTTGGGTTGCTCTAAGCGACTGGTGTGAGTAAGGTGCAGAACAATTACATTCTCTTCCACTAGAGGGCAGTACAACTACCTGCTCTAATGAAATTGGTTGCCAACTGCCAGTAAAACAGAAGACGACGAAGAAGAAATTACATAATAGTCATGCCGTGAGACGACGCAGCGCGTAATAGCAACAGATAAATATTTGAAAAGAAAAAGTAGTCAATCTGACCTGGGTCCTAGAGAAAATTCCGACCCAGATTAAGGCCCTAGCATGAATAGTGGTTGGGACAAACCAAATCAACTCCACTGTGCCTGGTGCGCAGGGAAAAATTATCAATATGCTTTTTGTGACATTTTTGTTTGGTGGTGTGCCATGTGATTTTTCTAATGTGAAATATGTTTTGTGGCTCCAACGGTTGGTAAACACTGATCTAAGCTAATCCCAATACATGAAGATGCGATTATATAATCTCGTCCGGGTTGGGGAGGCCCTAAAATCCTGTCAGGCCCCGAGAAAACTGTTTCCAGGAGTGGAACATTAGGACTACAATGTCCACTCTTCTGCCAAGATAACTGGCTCCAGGAGCAGAGTAACAACTTCATGGATGGAGAAATCAGGTAAACACAGACTGAACAATGGATTTAGATTTATAGGGAACCTAAAATGTGATGTCTAGATTGTTCTGTGTCTGCTAGATTTCTTTTCTGAATGAGTCTGAGCTTGTCTGACCCTTAATGCTGAAGCATTGTTCAACTATAAAGTGAAAATGAGAAAACAGTAGAATGCAAGCTTCACTAAATACAAATTTTTCCCAAGCTCCCAAATCAAGTAAGTGATGTCAGTGCTTTGTTCTCATACACATAACTGTGCTTCAGCCCATCACTCGTGTTATATACAAGTTTAAGCTGGTCCAAAAAAGAAGATCCTGAGAAACACATTTGTTTTTAAACACTCAACATAAATCTCCTTAAGTTCCTAGGACCTGGCATCCACATATGTGGACATCACATTTTGGGTTGTCTAGACCAAAATACTAAATTTTGAGCTACAAGGGCCTGATATCCACTTACGAGGACATCACACTGCCACTGTTCTATCGAAATTATTTAACAAATGTCCTCATATGTGGATCTCATTTTTCTCAGAAACAAATATCAGGTAAAAAAAAAACCCCAAAATTCATTGTTTTTACATTCATCAGGTCCCAACATGCCCAAATATCATACAGAAATTAAAAATGCATGCCATGGAAGAGTTTGGGTCTTAGGAGGTTAAATATACTCTCTTTTTTATTCTTAGATGCATGCCTCAGTCAAAAACCACACTTTCAATATAACAACTATCCAAAAGTTTAACCCACTTTCCCACGATAAAGTCTTACAGTATATATCCTGAACTTAATACCTGGAAATTCATAGCAAGTCCTGCAGCCTTCACAGATGCTGCACAGCATTCATCATTCAGCCCATTTCTCTAAGCTACTTTCCAATTAATGGCAAAAGCACATTCTGCCATTCTCACTCTCATTGTTTCTCCATCAGATAGTTTGTTGTACAGCACCTTTCATTCCATCTTCCACCTATGTTTCATTTGCATCATTATGTTCATCATTCATATTTCCTTCAGCTTTCGCAAACAAAGATCTCAAACATTTTCAAAGATATGCGCGGCGGTATAACATGCACAGTCATGTGTACGTTTGTTTACAAAAGAATGTTTGTCAGCATTCAAGCCAGAAAGTAGGCTTGTACATCTTTAGTGTGTGTATGTGTGTGTTTTGGTCTTTTCACACTTGAGCTCCTCCAAATAGTGAGTGCTATTGCGGTGCTGGGTGACAAGGCTACTTGGTAAAGTGCTTTTCAAGCCTCTGGCTAATGGCCTGCTGAAAACTTCTGCTGATGAAAATGAGATCTCCCCTACCAATGAGAATTTCTGCCCTGTCTGCAGCAACAGACATATTGTCAGTATAAGGGTGTATGATTGAAGTTTGTGCTTTTTTCAAAGAATACACAGAAATTCAAATCACTACAGAATACACATTGCTTCTGAATGCCATGTCAGTAAATCTGCATTTTGCTGTAGGCAAAGGTCACAGTGGGTTTTACAGAGTACAAAATGCACATAAATATGATCTGTGTGTATGTCTTTTTTTGTTGTGTGCAGAAGTAAAAGCGGATTGTGGTGATATCATAAAAAATGCATGCGTTATTTCCAAGCAAAACATTCAAACGTTTCAAATGGGGTCAAAATAATTTTTTAGAGGATTTTCTTATGTCGAAAATATGAATAAAGTAGTAGAATTTGTCTGACCAGATGAAATGATGACATAAACTTTGTAAAACCACTAGAAATTCAGTCAAAATCAAGTGGAGTTAAAAAGTGTTCAAAACTGGAAACGCATGTAGTGCAAGTTTATTTAAAGTTCATCTATTTTTCACACATAATGTTGCCTGATGTCAGACGTGTCCTTGTTGGTCCCTACTGAGTACAAATGCAATATCTTTTAAAAGGTGCATTCTTTGTCGTTTGTTTTTTGGTTTCGGAGTGTGCCACGTTTAAGTGCAATTTAAATGTTTTCCATTTACATGTTTGTGTTTGTTTTTGAAGGTTGAAATGGAACTTACCAGGCAGGCTTGTTGACACGTTGACTTGTGTGTAGAACCTCTTGTTGGGCAGCAGCTCTGACACTCCATTCAAGGCTTCTACAGTAAATGTGTAATTGGTGTTGGGAAGAAGATTGACCACAGTCACAGTTCTTTCTGTCAGGCCAACCTGCTGAGGCACAAATCCAACGCTAGCCCCACATGGCTCACACTGCCTCCCGATGCACTTCCGGCATCCCACACTGTAGGTCAAATCCACCCTGCCCCCTGTGTCGGACGGAGCAGCCCAGTCCAAGATCAGCGTGGACTGCTTCAGAGTATAGGTCAAGTCTCTGGGAGGGGATGGGGGACCTATGAAAGAAAAAAAAAGATAATTATTTAGATTTATTAGTTATCACAGGTCGCTCATGAGCAGTTTGTAAGAAAATACAATGCGTGCTCAATTTGAATGAACTGTCATGCAATTTGATATACAACAGTCCAGAGGCTTTATGGTGGGTATAGAAGCATTTATACCAACAATATCATTATAATCAAGCGCCAGTGTTGGAAGGTTACTTTTACCTTTTGCCTTCATATTAAATACATTTTTGAACAATAATTTTGATTTTAATGATGTGATATGATGTGATATGAACCATTTTACATAAATAGGTGAGGGAAAATCTGAGGTACTTGTTGTGAAATATTAGTGTATGTAGCATTATTATTATACTTTGACAGTTTGAAAATATATTTTAAGAAGATGTATTGGACTGAGACGGAGGAGGGATTATTGCTCATATAGGAAGGAAAATATTTGGGGTAAGGCTCAGGATTTGATTAAAAAAAAAAAAGAATAGAATAACATTCCCTTTTGTCTGAAAGATTAGCGTTTTTTTCCATTATGTACTGGTGTCATCTGCTGTGTGAAACAGACCCTCCCTTTACTCTTAGTAAATAAAGATGGCTTGCCATGGAAAGTGTTTTATCTCTCCCGGAACACGAGTCTGATTTGATATGAGGGGCAGTGATGTGAGCTGCCTATTGAAAGGCTGTGTGTATCAAAAGTTCAGCATTATACAGTACATGACAGAGGTAACAAAAAACTGTGTAAACATGTCATTTAAAGTTAAACCACTTCTAAATGAACCCCCGCAACAGCTAAAAAATAAAATGTACGATCCAGTAGAAGGCTGTAAAAAGCCAGACCAGAGGACTCCATCCTATCACTAAGTCAGCATTCAGTGTCTTTTGGTTCATATCCTCTTCTCACTGAAAGCACAGGTCCATTAAAGGTCATGAATTTTACATACATCCTTATATGTGTGTGCATGTGCGTGTAATGAATAAGTGAAGGTTTGCTGCACTGTGCGTGCCATCAAACACGTCACACACCACAGCTGCGTCCCGCTTCCAAACACACGTGGTGCCCAGGGTTACATAAGCCCAGAAAACATTCACATTATGAACACACACACACACACACTCGCACACACACAGTAGATGCAGACACAGCTGGGCCTCTTTCTCACGTCTCTGTCCACTTTCATGCTTTCTTAGCCTTGCAGTCCCTCACTCTCTTAAGGTTTCTCTTTTCTTTCCATCTTACATTGCGAGTGCCTCTTGTTAAAACTTCACCTCCACAACTCTTCCCACTCTTTTACTCTTAACCTGTCCCAACCTTCTAACTCCCTTTTCCCTATAGCCCATCCACATCACTATTCAACTCAATCTCTACTCCTCCAAAAATATGATACAATACAGAAAAACTTGCATTTCCCTTTAAACCATTGTCATTAAACTGCATGTGTTATCTTTATATGCTACCCCCTCTTAGTTAATCTCATCAAATGAGATCAGGGACATCTATGCCAGAGATAACATAGTCTGACAGGCATGAGAGTATTTTTGCACCAACAAGGTGATTCCCAAAGCACTTTTAGTTGAAAACTTGACATATCTCAGCATGCTATATAGTGCATCCTTGAAAAATGCGAGAAAACTGGACAAATGGAGGACAAAAAGAAGTGACAGACCTATCCACATCAGATCTAAAAGCCATGTCCCCAAGAAATAGGAAAAAAATCCAGCAGAGACCTGGCACGCAACCTGAGAGTTACATCAGGCTCTTTAGTTGATCTGTCTCGTGTTCACTAAAGCCTCATCGAGAATGTTATAAGTGGAAATGTGGATGTCAAGAACCAATTCTTAAAGAAGGGAAACAGGACAAAAAGGCTGACGTATAGAAACACACACTGGAACACTGGAAGTCGTGGACTGGACACTCTGAAGCACTAACCTCAACATTGTTGAAGCAGTGTGGGATCATCTTGGCATGTTGAAGAATAAAGGTAGTGATACCAACTATTAACTTCAAAGCTCATTAGAACTCTGTTTTTGCCAGATATACTCTGTTTCTATTCAATCAATCAATAAACTTCAATAAATCACTGCACCCATTTCATATTTTAACTAGCAAAATATAAAGAAATGAGGAGTAGCTCAAGACTTTTGCATAACACTGCACATTTATGGTAAACAACAAGTTTAGTTTTTTAAGTTTTCAGAGAAAATTGAAATTGTGCAGTCTTCAAAATCAGAAATAATTATTATGCAGCAACATCATTTTGCAGTTATTCTCAAACAACGATTTTGCTGATTTAATTGCAGAAACATCTGATGACAAATGGTATGCATCTTGTCTCCAGTTTTTTTTTTTCTCTCCAAATAGTTATTGTGTTACAACTGGAGCTGTCAGCAGAAGTTCTCCTCTGCCAAAACTTACAAGAATTTAAAGACTAATTTTAATTAACTATTTCTAAAGTTCTACTTTTCATCTCCATTGCTGCCAAGGGAAATGCAGCAGTGTGCTCTAATGGAAAAAACTCAATCGTCACCATTAACAATGGCAGTCAGTTGAGTCATGAAGTAACAGATGAAGCTTAATCTTATAATTAAAGCTCTGTGCTCCTTCAACTTTTTCAAGAAGAATTCTTAAAGCAACTATGAGGTGCACAGTCTCTGATTCTCAGTGTGGTAAACACATTAGGGTCGTGATACTACACTAGCATTAAAAAGGGAGAAGAATAAAATCAGTTGTTCTTTAATCACTGGCGTAATAATGCGCACATATCAAACACTTCATCTTTGAAAATCATAATTTTTTCTCTTACTCTTATGAGGCTAGATTCATCAAACTCTTTCTCTAAATGTACAGTGTGGTGGATTAGTAGAATCTGGGGATTATCATAATTACAGAATCTATAGTGTAATTAATGTGGTCATTAGGCTGCTATGAATATTATCACACAGGATCAGTGAGCTCAGCAATCAATATTATAATTACACCCCTCCACTGCACTTACCATTAAAGCTAGCATGACCACACACTTTCATTCATGTGTGTACGCACTAACGCACAAGTCAATGTGAATACGTATATAAACACACATGCACTAACTTAGAGACCCTATGGATTTATGTCCTGAATACTTTCAGGATATATACCCTATTATTCCTCCATCTAATTACTAAGCTATAATCAATAGGCTGTTTTCCATGCAGAAATCAATAGGGCCAACCTGTACGGCTCTGTTTGGCCTCATAGTGAAGAAGAATCAGGCCGAGAAAGGGTCAGAAAAAGTAAAAGGTGAGGAATGAACAAATAATATGTGGCGAAAAGGGATGAGGATATAGAGTGTCGCTCGAGGATAGAGGGATGAGATTTTGGTTTGACAGAGAGAAGAAAAATGGGATGATAACACGCATGGATGGAACAGATGAAAGGATAAAGAGTAAGGAAAATGCGAGGAGGCGGTGGCTAGAAAGAAGAGTGATGACTGGTCAAGTTAAGAAGACAGAGAGATGGGAATGGAAGAGGGTGTTGAGGCATCAAAAAGGAGGGGGTAGAAAAAGAAGGGGGGGGTCCAGCGGAAATGTAGATAATGGAAGTATAGCAGAAAATGGATCTGTAATGTCAGGAGAAAAGGTGGAAGAATATGGAGAGAATGCAAAAGGTTAAGCAAAGAGATGGCAAAATGGGGTGATGGGTTTTTTTGAAAGATGGATGGGAGATATAAAAGGGATAAATGTTAAGAGGCAAAGAAAATGGTTTGGGTGAAGAGGCGCTTTCATATATAGCTTTGGATACTAATAGACAAAGGTTGGAAGTGGTTACATTTACAGAAAACCCTCAAACATACAATGACACAGACGTCCCAGAGGAAAAGTCTTCCTTAGAAAATTTACTTTAAATACTATGTCAAAAAAAGACTGGATTTATTCTTTATTCCAGATCAAAGAGGAATTGTCCAACGAGGCAACAGATGTCATTAACCAGTTATAGACCAAGATTTTTGCTTATGTATTTTCATCCTTTAAGCTTGCAGTTATACAAACACTTCACAACTTTTTCATCAGCAGAGCAGTACAAGGCATGCATCCTGTGTTGTGAGAGACCTACTCCTAGCCAACAATCTGGGAAAGGTTATAGAAACATGGAATGCAATACAATGAAGGGTATATGGTGAAGGAGAGGTGAAGGGTGCAAGGAATGAGTCATGGAGATGGGGTTGATGAGGACAAGATGATGAAACATGACTTGGGGGGGAGGGAGCAGGTCAGACCAAGAGGTAATAGCATGAAAAAAGGAAAGGTGGATGAAAGGGTACAGGGTGAAGGACAGGTTGTTTTAAGACATAAAGAAAATGGATCTTTATTGTTAAAATGGATAAATGACAATTGCAGCTATATCAAAAGCTGAATGGGAGGTTGAGATATTGATTGGCTTACAGACATAAAAATCTATACTTTATGCAAAATTTCAATATCATATCTTATATGAGTTATATGGTGCGACTAGAACTAGTATTAGCATATATATATCAGAGGTGGGACCAAGTCATTGTTTTGCAAGTCTCAAGTAAGTCTCAAGTCTTTATCCTCAAGTCTCAAGTCAAGTCTCAAGTAATGTCAGGCAAGTCAGAGTCGAGTCTCAAGTCACTGGTGTAAAAGTCCGAGTCAAGTCACAAGTCTGAAACTTTGAATTTCAAGTCCTTTTGAGTCTTTAAAAAAAAAAAACGAAAAAATAATGTTGCAGTTATATGCTAAATGTAAATATTAGACCATGTAATTTTAAAATCTGTGTTTTTCTCAACACATGACAAAATAGAGAACTTAGAAAATATACACAAATTGTGAAATTGCACCTCTTTAAAATGCAGCTCAATTAAACTTAGCTCCAAGAATAATTTTCACCGACAGTTCTGAGATAAGCTGCATGTTATTCTTGGATGCGGTTGTAGGACCAGCTTTAAAATCGCATGACAAAAATATCATACACATTAAAAATAACTGTATCACCAACGTAGCCTGGACAACATTTACTACTTAGATGAAGTCAGCTATCTCATCTTACCATATTTATATGCATATTTATAATCATACGGTTCTTGGAGTGAGTGCATACACTCGTGAAGTTTAGTAACTTCAGGTCACTGCAACAAGCCCAGGTACAGTTTACCGACAGATGGGTGCAGGACCTTGAAATGCACCGTGTAGAACGAAAGACCATCGTACGTATCATAAGTTTACCAGTCTCACAAACTGTCGTCATAAATACACATTCCTTAACCGTTTATTAATAGGACCTTTGAGCTCAACGGTAATTAATTAGCAGTGGAAATAATTTCTGGTAGCATCACAGAAATGTAGCAGTGACAACAATATTGTATGCTGTAATCGTACTGGGCAATTAGTGATACAAAAAACCTGTTTTATCCTGTGAATAAAAGTATATGTTTTTGTCAATGTACCATAATAACAGAAGCGAAACACAATATTGTGTCAGGACAATTCACTATTTATGCACAATAAATAAAGGAGCATAGCGCGACCATTTCTGTTCAGCGCCAGACTTGCTTGTAACCTATATCACTAATTATGTTATGAAAATGACGTATTAACTACTAAAAAACACTGACCTTCGTGTAAATGCTTGGAGCAGACTAACCTGTGAGCTGGAGTGTTCTGGAACGTTATATTTGATCTTTGAATGGCTGCAATCCAGGCCATCCGTCGCGTCTTTGTTACTTCGGAAACACGGCTTGAACAATTTCTCTTCAACGACGTAATCCGATAACAACCGATCTCTTTACCCGTCGGCTTCCCGTGGCTGTCATGCGACCGGCTATTGCAGTTAATAATACAACAGCTTCTTGACATTTTTGTGTTTCTTTTTATCGCTGTATAACTGATTTTAATTGAAAGCCTGCGTGCGCTAGTACCGCTTGCCACGAGTTCCCAGAATCCTTTGCGGTTCTACCCGTGAATGACGTCACATTTTCAATCTCTATATAATATGCATGTTAAATTTTATATTTGGGGTAAAATATCAAGTCTTTTCAAGTAAACCGGTTCAAGTCCAATTCAAGTCCCAAGTCATTGGTGTAAAAGTCCAAGTCAAGTCACAAGTCTTAGAACATTTTTTCAAGTCAAGTCTAAAGTCATAAAATTAATGACTCGAGTCTGACTCGAGTCCAAGTCATGTGACTCGAGTCCACACCTCTGATATATATATATATATATATATATATATATATATATATATATATTGATATATTGATATATTGATATATATATATATATATATATATATATAATTTAAGAAGATATAGACATAAATAAGTGCAAGTATATTATTATTATTACGTGTGCATGGCGCTGAGGGATTGTCCAAAGGGGTCCTGAAGTGATCCTCCTCACACAAGCACACCATGGATCCTTCCTCTTCTGCGACGCTGTTGGCTGGGCAGGGGAAACACTCCTGCTGTCTGGACGACATCTTGTAAGAGCCAGGTGGACACGCTGGAAAAGAAAAGCAGTTTGTCAGATATGTCCAAATTACGTGATATATCACATTACATACATTTAAAAAAATATATGTAATATATCCTTTTGGGAAATGAACACATGAAACACATATTGCTATATCAAGGAACTGCACGTTCACAAGATAATTCTGCAGATATGCTAACAGTTTAGAGCCTTTTTTTAAATCACATAAGCGCCTCTATTTCACTAAGCACGTTAAAGCCTTTGAAAGAACGAGAGGGAAAATTAAGAATGAGTGTAGAAAAATGAGAAAAGCCAGTGAGGCCTCAGTGAAGAATAGATGAGATAAAAGATAGGATTAGAGCAGAAAAGTAGAGGAGACTTTGGCTAAATCCATCTGACAAACACAATTCTCACATTACATGTGATCGGTGGACCTGTGCAAATGGCATCAAAGTCTGCAACTGGAATGAACCAGCTATGCAAATGAAAGAAAACCAATGGATCGTGCAGGCACAAAGCTCCGAAGCCCAAGATTTTTTATTTCATTGTGCTTTTCCTCCCCTTGTTTCGCCTTATTTGGAAGTTATCCCAAAGCATGCATGAACCAAAATACAAAAGGTGAGAACGTGGACAAAGGTGATAAGTACTCATGACCTTACATGTGTAAGAGTACACACCATGTAACAGAAGCTTATCAGTGCAAGTGTGACAATGGGCGTGCATAAACACACACACTCAAACTCACTGAGAACAGCTTATTTTACACTCTCCCTGTATGCAGTTTCATTTTCCACTTGCCGTGCTTTTGTAGCAGGTGATAATGGGTGTGAAATCAGGCAGCCAGCTACCGCTCCATGCTCTGGTCTCCTCTCTTCTGAGACTGTATTCTAAACAGCGGGTCTACATTAACAGCTCTAGTGAGCTTTCTACCCCTCTCTCCCAGTCTTCTGCTCGTTTTCCATTCTCCTGCCACATTATTCTTTCTTATTCCTTTCATACCTTTCTTTGTCCTTCTCATTTTTTGTTTCGTCATCGTCAGTCTTGTTAGGTTCCAACTTTGGAGGCATGTTCATTTTTACCCAGAGTGAGAAACTAGTGATTGACATAACCAGTTAGTGGACATTAAATTAGTTTACAGATGGTAGATACTGGTTTTGAGAATATTTATGGACGAAATACTTGGTAACAAAGGCCTTAGCCATGCAAGTCTAGGGACTGGTTGTTAACCCCCTGGCAACCTCCAGTTGCTAGGGACAAATGTGAATTCCACACCCAGATCACGAGTGGTTGCTAGGTGTTTATCTCCAGGCGAAATCGCCTATAAAGAGGCTCCTTGTAATTGCTTTGGTCACTAGCAGTTTGCTGTGGTCGCCTGCAGTTTGCATGGTACAAGTTTACTCGTATAGAAATAATCACCATTTACTCTTCGAGCTGTAGTGAAACTTGAAAAAGTGCGAGATAACCCAGGAATGGAGAATGTTAGCTTTAACGTGAAAGTTGTGTTTGGAGAGTAAACTGCAAGTCTTTGCTTTGTTGCCATGCAAACTCAGGCTTCTTTGCGACCAGTTTCAAACTAGTGGCTGCCAGCAATCTCATCAACCACTCATCAACCAGCTGCAGAAAGTGAATAGGGAGCTTTAGCAATCAGTTTCAGAAGAATTACCAGCAACCTGTACCAGCTACTTGCAGCTAGTCTGAGAATATACATTTTACCCTCAGAACCAGTGGTTGCCACATGGTAGCTGACAAGCTTCTACACCTGCGTCATCGAGGCCTACATTTTAAATCAAAAGAAGCTATAACATGAAAATTATGACTCAAAATTATTTATATGACTCAAAATAAGACATGGTTGCTTTACTTACCCTGATACTACACACTTTTAAATACACAAATTAAAAAAAAAAAAAGAAAAAAAAAGGGGGAAACCAACTACCAACAGAAATATTTGAAGCTAACGATACGCTGGCAAGGGTTAGCCAGTCATAATAGTCCATGTGGTACATGGTAAATGGACTGGTACTTATATAGTGCTCTTCTACTCTAACTGAGCACTCTACTACAAGCCTCATTCAGTAAATCATACACATATTTTTTCTAAATCAAAGCACCTTCGCTAACATCGACACACTTTGACATGCAGAAAGGAGAAACTGGTGATCAACCTACTATCCTTCCAACCTACTTTACCTCCTGAGCCACACCTGCGCCGGCCCTGAATTTCCAAGAAAGATTCTTAAACATTAAAAGATGTTCAATTCACATTCTTGGGTATGTTTACTTGAAGAGCTTGAATAGGAATTAGGAGATATCATGAGCCCCTGGAACCATGTTATCAACTGTGATTTAAGGCAACAGTGCCCTGTCTGAATTATGTGATAAAATTTATGGGATTTATGGGAAATTACAGTTAAGACAGCACTTTTCCCACCTGCAGTATTGTGTCACACAGTCAGTAATGCTGATATATTTGTATGTGACACAGGCAAATTGAACACAAAAGCCTTCCCCTGGCTCAGACCAGTCTGAGAGTGTGCACGTGCCTGTATACCTTTGTGTATGCATGTGTGTATTACAGCCCTGTGTGGCATGTTCGAGGCTGTAAGAACCTCGTAATCGACTTTCTAATGTCTGTCATTACACAAAAAAAAGCCTCTCGCTTTCAGCTCAAAGCACAGCCAAGCATGGGGACATAACAGAAACACACACACACCCGGTCAAGCAGCACTGAAGTAGACTCCCTTTGTTCCTGACTGTGCTGCCACTATCCTTCCCTTCGCCACAGCAAGAACATCAAGTGTGAATAGCACCTAAATCAAGGCAAAATTATGCATAGATCTATGAGAACAGAAATGGGTTTTGCATTTTCTACCTATCATGCTTAAAAGCAGGCTAGCCATATGGCTGGCTGCAGTTCTGACTTATCTCTTCAATTCAGCATGGATAGACATTTCGCTGGCCCACGATGGAAATGTGTGTCTAATGGTAGGGGTGTATCAAGACAATATGTGCAGCTCAGATAACAAAAGGAGCTGGCTTTGCATGATGCCCGTCATTTTCAAGGGATTCAAAGGGTCGCCAAAAGCCAGTGCCAGAGAAGGTCATGTCAGTCAGCATGGCCACAAGCCATCTGCCAGTTGGAGAAGAGGAGTTAGTTTAAAAGGCATCCAGCGGTGAGAAAACAAAACAAAAAACTGAACAAAACAATGGAGATACTTGTAATGAAGAGTACTCAAGAGTACTCATTTGGTTTTTCTCATCTTTAAATTGCAAGGTGTATAAATTTAAGTGGAAATCAGAGTTTCAGTGGAAGTAAAGGAGAGTGGGTGGTTAGAGAACTAGAGAGACAGAAGGAGAGATCTGCCAGGACAGCTGGCAAACCAACTGATCAATTTGTCCTATGTGCTGACTGGGAGCCTCGATTAAATGAAACACGGCGGCAAATGTATGCACGCGCACGCGCACACAGAGGCATATTTCTTCAAGGTGTTATGATATAGATATGCAGTGACATGCCAGGTCCTTGGGGTGGGGGGTAGTGGATGACACAGTACGCCAACTGCTGTGAGAGATTGTTCGGAGAGACAGAGACACCAACAGACAAACAGATGGCGTGTGAGAGACAGAAAGACAGTAGGCTATGTACTGTACTGAGAAAGGACATTAAACAGGGAGGGATAATAGACTCCTTCAGACTGACTGATAGACAGAACAATAAACACAGGCATGGAATGCATACAGATGAGAAACACACTGAACGAATGAGTGACAGTGTTAGAATAAGGTCATCTATAGTAGGAATATATAAAACAGCAGAAGTGCTCTGCTTGCCATAGGAGCTTATCGGTAGTTAGAAAATAAATATAGGAATATGATTGCAAAACTTGTTATCAATCTTTCTTAGAAAATTCATTATTACTCTGACAGTTTGAGATATGCCAACAGTTTTGCCATCTAATGAATAAAAAGTAAAAGGCCAAAGAATCCACATTTCAATGAGCTTACAAATGACTTTAATAGACTTTTGTCTTTGTGGGAGGAATCAATTTATAGTTTGCCCTTCTCTCTTATTTTCTTTTTCCTTTCTTTTCTCTAACCTTAAACATGCCCATTAATAAGTCATGAAGCACTTAATGCAATACATGTGAGCAATGAATTGTTTCTTTGCCTCTCTGACAGCACACATTAATAAATATTAATAACCCTAAAAGAGGTTTACTTTAGACCTTTGTGCGCGCACACTGGCACACATTTGCACGCAGCTAAACCCCAAGAGAGATTACACATAGACATAACGCGACGATTTTTTGCAGAGGTTTTCAAGGAATTGAACAAAGTATGATAGTCAAAGGGGTAATGGTATCATAGAGAGATGGGGATGTGATTCCAGCAGTTGGAAATCAATAATTGAGAGAGCTTTAATTCAGATGAGTGCCCCCTGTGTAGCTGATGGTGATTTGAATTCTTTAGGCTTCCTTAACATCCAAAAAAATTTATTCTCATTACCATCTTTTTACACACACACGGACACGGACCTACGCGCACATACGCACGCACACATGTAAATCTGCATATCCGAATCAGAGAAGTAGGGAGGTTGGAGAAAAATGACTGATTAATGTGTTTAAATGTGTCGTGTTAGGTCAAATTATTAAAATGTGAACTGATGAGGTTAGGGTGAGTCAGACTGAATTGGACTAGTTGAAATTGGACAAAAGTAGATGGGGTCAGTCTCATTCCACATGATAGATTGGCTGAAGAGAATGAGATATGGACCATACTGGATCAGAAAAAAATGTTGAAAAATACTGTTTCAAGCTAAGACGTTGGAGCTTAGGGGGAAAAGGCTTGGAAAGTTACCAGTGCAACTCTCCAGACTGAAAAATAAAAAGACTCTTAATACCCTGGTCAAGGCTCATGAACAGTATGTGTAAATTGTGGGGAATTTACGTGTATAGTGCTGTGCAAGTCATTCTTTGTTTTTTGCCAGGAAAATGGAAAATAGGTGTAGTAACTTACTGAAAGGAGCCAAACATAAATGTTTACACACTATGTAAAGCAAAAACTGAGTTTGTACAATTGAAGAGCTTAAAAATCAATATACCCATCTTCAACACAGCCTGAACTCTCCAAGGCTCTCAGGAATAGTTCTCCAGGCTTCCTGAAGGACATTCCAACTTCTTTAGATGTTGCCTGGGGAGACCAATCCATGACTGACAATGTTCTGTTATGTGTTTCAGGAATGCTTTAACTGCACTGGCGCTGTGTTTGGGATCACTGTCGTGGTGAAAAGTGAAGCTGTTCCCAATTGGATGAATTTCCTGTTACTTGTTAGCATGTTGGATTACACTGTGTGGCAGGGCGTGGCCTGCGGTGCAGTGCAGGGAAGGCGGACGCACCTGCACGGCATCTGCAATCACGCCCCGCCGACTTAAATATTGTACTGGGTCCTGTGGTTGGGGTTGTTGTGGTAATGTTGAGCGGGCAGCGGGAGAGCTGCAGCTCTGTGTGCATTGTGAAGCAAACGTGTGTGACAATAAAAGGATGCAAAGCATGTTGATGTCACCGGTTCTGCCGTGTATGTTTACACACTGTTAGATTGTGATCCAATCTAACAGTGTGTTCTTATTTTCATAATTCGATCAATTTTTAACAAGCTGGCCCAACACCCCTAGCTGAAAAGCAGGTTCAAACTATGGCAAAACCTGCTGGACCTTGTCTTTATCTTCTGTAAATCATCATTAATGATGATTTGAACCAAAATTTTCAATTTGGATTCATCATTCCAAAAGACCAGTTGTCACTGATTTTCAGCATGGATCTTGTGTAATTTGTGTAAAAAAAAGAAAGAAAAAGAAAACAAACATCACTCTGAAATCGGTCACGGATAAGGACTAGACTGAAAATGAGTAAAAGGGCAGCCAGTGTCCGAAGAAAAAAATCTGAAAGATCTTCAGAAAGCCTTTCTCTTAAGACAAATTTCCAATAATTACGAGAAAGTTTGTCTCCCTGGAAGCAAAATATAAAGAAATGAGAGGTGATCCAAGACTTGTAAACAATTCTGTCCTTGTATATTAATAATTAAAAGCTTTAAAACAAATCATAGGGATGAACTATACAGGTTAGGGTAAGACAAACTAAAACAAAAAAACCCAACTTTAAATCAATGCTTCTAATTTAACATCAAAAATTTCCTCTCATTATATTTTTAATGTTCTATATTTTTCTCTTTGTTTCATGTTGGAAAAATTAATGTTTTGACTTTTTGAAATGCTCTATCAAAGAGTAAGACAATGGTCTTCTATGGCAATAAGGAAATAATACTTAGTATAGAAAGCTAAAAATTAATAAACCCCTAGAAACTTGTCTGTTGCACAAGGCCCTCTTCAAAAAACCCGCTACCACGTCATCGGATCAAACTGTAGTGTATCATATTCCCAGTAAGCAGATTTTCTGATTTTATAGTTTGAAATTAAGTGACTGATGAAAAAAAACATTTCGTGACCCTTTCCATGGCCTGCTCTTTTGGAAGATACAATTTTCTCCTGAACTAACATGCAGTGTCATAACCTGTCTGCGTGTCTAGCTGCTTTGAAGATATGACCTAGCCTTGAATTACAGCATAAATCCCTGTTATTAGCTCAAAGTAAAGACCTCATTCAAGTCACCCACTGACTGGCTGCTGCTTCACAGTGTAATCGTGGAGAAGGCTCTGAGCCGTGCCATTCAGGTCAATGCTTTATCGTTTTATTCTCTGTTCTGCCCTGGTTACCGCAGACTGACATCACACAGAGAACACAGGAGAATAACTAGCGAACAATGCCGCCAGGGGTATTAATGTCAGCCGTGCTCTGTACAAGCTTTGCGCTGAAGACATGTCTAATTCTGCATGTCAAGTGCAGCATGTATACGCAGTGACAGACACATCACACGCAAACAAAAGCACACAATTACTCACAGTTGTGAATGCAAAACTCCCACGGATCCATTCGTTGGCTTTTTCACACAAGCATCCGCTTCAACGCCGAACATTTAACAATATCAAAGTGGTTACATCACAAAATAGACACAACAAAGAGCTGTCATGTTACATCACAGCAACAAAGAGCCAGGCCTGAACAGTTTGGATCAAACAGAAAATTCAGAGAGAATCAGCCAACATAATACAGCACTAGGGAATCACAAAAATGTATGCATAGTCATGGAGTTATAAGGTCATGCATCTATTTTTGTGAGGCAAATGTTTGTTAACGACATTAACTTTTCATTCTAAAAAACAAAAAAAAGTTTCCGTTCTTGGTGGTGGCACGGTGGTGCAGTGGTTGACACTGTTGCCTCCATGCAAAAAAGGTCCTTGGTTTGATCCTCATGCCTATGTGGGTTCTCTATGAGCTTCTTTCCACAGTCCAAAAGCAAACAGGTTAGCTGGTGATTTTAAATTGTTAAAGTCACTGCGATAGGCTTTAAACTGACCCCATAACCCTAAACTGCTTACTGAAACGCAATGGATGCTAGTTTTTAGTTGCACTTTAATAATAGATTTTGAATGTAAGGCTTCTAATGATGTATGCTCACTCACTCACTTTTTTCATTACAAAAAAAAGGTTCCTTATTGCCAGGCTATGACTTTATTGTACTTGACTTTTAATAATAAAATTTACTTAAAATTTGACATTGCTTAATATACCCAGGATTTCTCCTTGTGGCATTGAAAATGGCAAATTATTTTTTGTGATATTTGAATCAAAGTCAGAAATTTCAGTGTGATGACAACACTAAGCCAGACCGCACTCGCAATTGGTATAACATTATGGAAACAAGTGTATGCCAAAATACCATATTTATTACTGAAATTAATCAAAAGAGGCATTCCCCATTTTTATGGTCTTTTATATAAAAAAGTCATAAAGAAAATTGGATGGCATGAGTATTTATATCCAGTTTTATTCCATTTTTAGTTGCCAAAATACTTCAATAACTATGAAAGATATCAATCAAATGGTGGCACACAGACAAATAGTGAGGCGACTGCCAAAAACTAGGAAACCATGAATGAAAACACTGACCCACTACAGCAGAGTTAAATATACTACTTAAGGTGAAGGGACAGATGCGTTTGGTGTTCTAAAAACAATTGGAAGTCAGTTATTGTGGTTTAACCCGGTGATATTGCACACTTTATTGCAGGAAGCTGTGCTGCTGTGGCAGAGGCTCTGACACAAAGCTCAAGGAAGCAGTTAAGGTAATTTAAAAACACTCCGACTCCCTAAATTGCCACAGTAGCTGTCAAAACTCGATTCCTTCACAAAGTAATTACTTCGTCATAACTCAACACAGACATGGTGCACACATTTTACATTCAAATGTAAGCTTTACAGTGATAGAAAGTTTCCGTTTTGAATAAATATCTCAAGAACAGTAATAGATGTTATAAAGTCTATCATTCTTGCTCTACATGTTTATTGAGGGTGACAGTAGCCACATTGTAGAATGACTGCAATAAAGACAGAGCATCACCAAATCCACTGAGTTTCATCCCATGCTAACAAAATAATGCTGAATATATTTAAATCTGTTTATGTTTAAACCACTTTATCTTTGGGAATATGGGCTGTGAAGTACTTTCTTTTTAGTGCTATTGCCCATTGCCTTAAACCTTATATATACATATATATACATATATATATATATATACACATACATACATACATATATATATTTATATATATATATATATACATACATATACATACACATATATATATATATACATACATATACATACACATATATATATATATACATACATATACATACACATACATATATATATACATACATATACATACACATACATACATATATATATATATACACATACATATATATATACATACATATGTGTATATATAATTCATATATATATTAATATGTAGATTGCATATTTTGGCATGCCATTCAATGTTAAAAGGGGGCATTAGATTGATTTGATACAAAATAAATCAGATATGTTTACATGAATGTGGAAATAAACAGATGCATTTTCTTTTACCCACACAAGTGATTGAAGTAGACAGATGTCCGTAGGGTGCATATCTGTATTTTCTGAACACATACTGACTCACTTGGCTCATGTGCTGAAATGTACAAAAAACCCACCATACACACATAAACACAGCAGACCATCGCTGACTGTTGACGGATCCTGCTCTTCTTTTCTCGTTTCCATGTTTATGCCACTGTCTTTAATACCCGTGCTACTTCGACGTTTACCTTTCTCCCATCTCATCTTCTGAAATAGCTCTTGACTGCTATCAACTCTGCTCCCTGCCAAACTCTGCCCACTCCCCCCACACACACCCATCCCTTCCCCGACTCCCCTCTATCATGTTTGCTACCCTCTCTTTCTTTTTGTCCATTATTTGCCATCCCTTCTTTTGCTCCAGCAATCATTTTCCACAGGATTTATCAGGGGTTCTGGAACAAAAGACTGAGAAGGAACAATTTCTGGATGTTATTGCCTCCTTCTCTCCTCATCTTGTGAACATTTGCACTGTTCATATTTGAGTATTTAGCTCTTGTTCTTATCCTAAATGACTACCATTAAGTACACTTTTTTTTGTCTCCCACTCATTTTTGTAGAAGGGATGGTGGGCATGGTAGTAAGCTAAATATGGATCTTTTATTGCATGGTTCCCAACATTAACCCCCAGTTTGTTTTCCTTAAATACATAGCTTTTACCCACAATCACACGCACTGGATTTTGACTCTTAAAACCAAAGAAAAAGTCAAATACTCCAAAAATAAAATCTGACTGTTCAGTGCTTTAAGCAACACAAACTGACTTTTATTCACACATTTGATTGGAAGCTTAACTCTTTCTGACAGATGTCTGCATATAAACAACACTGTGTGACAAACTGTAAATATAGAGTGGTACAGTATGTGGTAAATAAGGAGTGATTTAAAGGGAAAAATAAAAGACCGACCCTGGTTTGAAGCAGTCGCTATAATATAATCAGCTCCATTTTTGTGTTACATCTCCATGGCTTAATGGGCTGGGATTTAATCTTTTCTCATCTTTTGGTTTCTATGGCAAACACTGAAAAAAGAGTGTTTTATTAACTTCTGTTTTCATTCAAACCTAATATGACATCATCAACTTAACCCTCAAGCTTTGACCCTCAGGTTGACCCTCATCCAACTGACCTTATCCTTTAAAATCTAACTGTAAAACCACTGAACATCATTTCAGTCGTGACTTTCTCACCGTTTCATCCTGCCAGGGCCAAGACTTTTGAAGATGTCCTCTCTATCGAGTGTAGTGATTCGTCTGGCATTGTGATAGATGGTTGAATAATGGTCACATGTCATGGGAGGACTAATGATTAGCCTATCAGTGCCACAGCAGAAGCAACATTGTCAATTGGTGTGCTTCTGAACAACAAATTGATGAAGATAAATTCTTGTTATTTCACCTCACTCCACTCTTAAAATGCTGCCATTACCAACATGTTGGCTGTGGTATGTCTCAGTGATTAAGTTTGAGATATTGGTTTGTAGTGACTGATTTAGTCAAATCTCCTCCCCCATGGAAAACAGTTAGACTGAAGAAAATGGAAATAGCTGTAACAAGCTGACAAGCCTGATATGAGGCTATGCTAAACTGTCAGCCTCATCCATTGATTACTGTTATTGGTATACCAGATGTGCGGACTTTTGCTTTTCTTATGTGTGTGTTAGAAGCTTAGCCACATTCTTATCTTAGTAACGTGTCACCTGCACACAAGTCCATACTACACACATACTACTGCATGCATACACACAAGCACGAGTAGGTGTTATTCGAGGAACGGGGTTTTGCGGTGGTCCTACGCACAGCTTTGCAGACAGTCGTATACATGCACTGCCACCATGGGGCAGTATCACAAATATCCAGTCTTTGATAATGATGCTTGTGCTCCTTGCCTGCCAAAATAATTATTATATCTTATTATATACAAAGAGCTGAAGTGAAACAGACTGAGCCTTCATACCCACAGATGATTATTACTGTCATGATCACCTTCATACATGGAAAGTCTCCCACACACTTATCCTTCTCACTTAACATATCCATCACATAACCATGGATACAGCTTGCTGCACAAGACGCGCGCAGTTGAAATTTGGTTCCTATATTGTGTGAACATATTTGTTTACATATGTTTTTGAACAACAGAGTTTCTGTATACATTATGTGCATATCAGCTGCGAGTTGGCAAACAGGTGTGCATATGAATGTCAGCCAATTTCAGGTCGATCGCACACAAAACGAGATCCAACGTTCTGCTCACACACGCTGTTGTGCTGCGTGCTCGTGTGTATTCTGTTTCGCTTGCCTGTCACACTCGGCTAAAACACAATTCCTCCATCAAACTGAGAGTGAGGATAGCAGGTAAGAGAGTAATATTGATTTGTAATGCTCCTGAAGGTTATACACACAGCAGTCTTTCAGACACATACATCTCTCCCCATTTGCGATGGCAATATGTAATATCATTCTTCACTACTTCCAATTTTTCATGCATAAAAATGCATGTCTTTACTGCGAGTACGCTGTGTATAACAACCACAGGCTCAACCACAGTATGGGATGGAAGAAAAAAAAACAACTGCTGCCAACATGTGTTTGTTTTTGCTATGGACTCAAAAACAAAGAAATCGTCTAAGAGTAAAATGGGAAAAAATAAACTATTGCAAACACTTCGCAACATAATTCACTGTGACACACGAGTACATTTTAAATTTCCTAAACATCTAATCAGATATGCAACTGGAAACTAATCACATGCACTGGTGGAAACATTAGGGATGATATGGAGAGTAGATGAGAGTTTGCGTTTTCTTGCATGCCACTCATCTTTGTGCGTGTCTGTATGATTATATGCATATGTGAGTGTGTGTGTATACCGAGTACGTCCTGTTATGAAAATTACCAAGCGTAATCTCCAGCCAGCAATCTGTTGTGGCACACCAGAGTCATTTGATTTCTTTGAATCAGCTATTCAAATCTGAGATGTGAACTTGAATGAGTCGCGCCTTCTAATGACATTCCATTTTCATTTGCCTCATCGGCCATTTTCATTAATACTGTGACCCAGATATAGACAAATGGGCCTGATAAATTTGATTCCCAAGAGTATAGACGGATGAGCAGTGCTGCATATCTTTAAGTACAGTGGAGGAGAGGAAAATGAGGGGTGGCGTGGGGGGGTTGCTGTAGAGCTTTTCGTTCAATCTAATATCTGGTAGAATTGTTAAAGGAGGATGTCAAGGGTAATCAGATAGGCCCTCGAGCCTGGAAGACACACCTATTAGAGTCACTTAGAGTGAACTCGTATAAGTAGGTGCGCATATCTGTGTGAGTCAGTGTTTTTTACGAGTGCCTATAAGAAAGTGGTGTGCATCTTATGCAGCAATTTATGTTCCTAATATGTGTGAAAGAAAGTGTGCTGTTGCATGCATAAACACAAAGCGGAAAGAAGATTAGATGCATATTCCAGTTAGAAACATTAGCCTCAAGACAAAGACTCTACTTGGTGGAAACAAGTGTAAGCCTCCAGCAAACGTGCGTATACAGAGTTGTCTAGTTTAGATTTTTATAATTTTCTATATGGTTTTCATATAGCAACCAAAATATGAGAAATTCCTTCAGTGTAGTCCATCACAAAAGGCACCAGTCAAATCAAACTAGTCTCAACAATTCGATAAGATAGTGTTTTGAGATTAACTGTCTTATGCTATCTGTCTTGGATATTTTCTTCTCTATTCTTTGTGTAGATTTCTCTCACATGGATTTATATGCTCAGCGAAAGCCTCAGTGATTCACCTGCCTGCCTCTCATTTGACATGTTACCTGTATGCATTAACAAAGGTTAAGTCTCAGTGGTCTTAATATCCAGGTAAAACATAAAAAAAACATTGATTTGTGTGTACGAATACAAGTCAATTCAGTCTGTCCAGTATAAATGAATTAGATGAACACTCAGGGTGAAGTACTAAACAAAAATCTAAAATATTCCAAGTAGCAGTTTAAATGATATAACTAATTCAGAGTTCCAAGAGCAGCAAATTGTTTCTGTCTGATACCGGTTTCAGTAAAGTCAAGACTGCAGTGTTCAGCGGACCATCTAAGACAAACCTAATCCCTTGTCATCACTCATTCTCTGCATCATTTAAGATCAAGTGTCTCCGATCCAAACTTATTAAATGGCTAAACAGGTGCAGCGATGGATGGAGATAATGGTGGGGGGTCACTTGGACGATACGGGTGATTAAGTGTTTTCACCGGTAGGGGAGTCATGGCCAAAGCATACGACGGTTAGAATGTTTTTATACGTGTATGTGTGTGTGCGTACGAGAACAAGACCCCATGTGATGAGGAACAGTTGGTCTATCAAGGAGACGGATGAGGTGGGCTGATCCCCCTGCCCTTCCCAACCCCCGCTGGGTTTAATGGCCGAGCTCCATTTCAGGGATCAAAACACGCATACATAAACATGGATGAAATGATGATGATTTTCTGAAAAGAGAATCAATTTAAAAAGATTTTTGCCAAGAATTTATGGATCCCAGCATTCTCCAAATTACTGTTGTTCTTGCTGCAAAGAACACAGCGATCACACCAGCTTATAGTTAACAAGGTCTTCCTGTGACAATTACACCTCAGAAACTGCCTCCAGTAATAAAAACTGAGCTGAAAAATTCGGGAGGGAGGTTCTTGCAAATCAGCCATTGATTATGCACTGGATCCAAGTTAAAGAAAAACAGAAGAGAAAACGCTGTTAAATTGCAGCATGCTTGTATAGTATTTTCAGAAATGTAATTTTTACTAGAATTTCTCTTTTAGTCATGCTCCTATATAATTTATAATAATAAAAAACACAGATAAATTGCCAGGTTCCAAAACACAACTCAGATGCATAAAAAGGTAAATATAAGTACATCAACATGCACACAAAACACTTGTTTAATGCGTTAATTATTCTTCAAATTACACTACAAAAAAAAGCAAAACACTCATCCAAAAACATACATCAACATGATTGCTCATACATACACAAATGCAATGTGACAATTAACGCAGCTTAGTGCGCCCGCTGCTTGAATTAAAATTGACGCCTTGCAACGCAATCACAGGGCACAATTAAGCTGTGAAGGTAAAGCGGCCTTGACCTTGCTGTGTAATTAACAAACTCTTCTTTCATTAATCCCCTACTACTCATTCTTTTCCACCCCCTCTAAATCTTCCCCCCTATGTCCCCCATTTCACACAATGTCTTCCTCCTTCTGAGCAGCCGTTTAATTAAGACATGCAACATGGCGTCATGAAGAGTCAGGGGACAGAAGGCATGCAATTAAGGGGACGGAGAAAAGAAGGCATGAAAGGAGGGGAAACAAGTCAACAAAAAGATAGAGAATTTGGGACAAAAAACAAGATGTAAGGGACTATACTTCGAAGAATGACTGCACTTAGAAGAGCATTTGCTGTACTCAGAACACAATTTTCTTTAGAATACTCTGCAAAGCAATGCCTTTGCCAGAAATTATGGTCCAGCCACTGAAGCATGCGGAGACAGACTGAACGAGACAGTGAGTCATCGAGTAAAGTGACTCAAGGAGCATTACACTGCCTGCGTGCGTTTCTGTGAATGCAGCAGTGCACGTCTGTTTAAGTGTGTGTATCCTAGAATACGATGGTCTCGGGCGAGTGCATTGGACACAGCAAGCTATTCATAGTGCAGAAGGATGCTAAAAATCTGTGGATAAAAGAAGCCTTAATGCCTTAAACAAAATGTTGAAGCTAGCCAGGGAGCAACGGAAAAAAAATCATGGGGCACAAGCAGACATGGCAGACGTTTCGAGACCCACTTTACTGCGCTATTTACTGCTTCACTTACTGCTGTCAACAGCCATTGCCTGATACAGGCAGAGAGTTGTGGTGAGTCAAAGCTTTAAATAGGTAGGAAAATTAGACAAACAGGTGGCTGAGGTGGTGGAGACTCGCTGCGCAGTCTTGTATTTAAAATAGTAGAAAAAGTCAAAGAGAAACAAGCAAGACTGTACAAATTAAAACATCAGTTCATTAAGAACACGCTACACATCAAAGGTCTCTCCTCTCTTTTCTGGACCATGAAAGATAAACTGTATATGCGCAAAACCTCAGGGTGATGCATAATAAGTATAGATAAACACTTTCAGTCATTGTCTTTTAATTAAGGCCTACAAATCCTGAATCAATCCAGTTTATACATTTCAGAAACTACAAGAGTCATTACTGACAGTGCAGATGAAGCTGTGCTCCTACAACACGTTGGTAAAACATGAAACCAACTTGCTAAAGTATATTGAACAGTCAAAATTGCATTGCTGGTAAATCAGACTTGACAGTCAGGCTCTAGGAGTTGGCCAAATCTGCAGACCAGACTACTACAGTGCTTGTCATAACATGGGTAGAAGAGGGAGACATTCACACCAGTATCTATCAGCACCAGTTACAATCAAGCACTGGCACTAGGAGTTTACCTTTAAAACTGCCCAGTTTTATGCCTTTTCCTTCTTCCACTTCCACACTACTGCTGTTAGCATGCTGGTGAAGTGGTCCTCTGCTACCTCTGCCTCACATCATTATTAAAAATTGTCTCTGTTACGCTGCTCATCATGATGGCGTTAACACTACATAAATGTATCCTGGGGATCAAATAACACACTGGGAATAAATCTCTCCTGACGTGCAAAGCCTGCACATCTGATTATTCCACTAAACAGTGGAAATCAGTATTTCAGTACATACCAGTGAAGTTTAGCGCTATTAGTTCAAGTTGATTGAGTGTCAAACAGTAGTTTAATCCTCTTCTATTGTGCATACAACAAGGAAACCTATGAATAATCTGCTATTATAATAAACTGCTTTCAGTATATAGTGTGTCAAAAAAAAAAATTGGCCTTGTGAGTTTTTTAATTAAAGAAAAAGCTTACCTCTCAAGGCCCTTGTAAGAAGATGGTTAGAGCTACAAGAAGTTTCAAAATAAAGTACAAGTTATCTCAACAAAAAGACAAAAGGAAGACTCCCAAAATATTTAGCACGCAGCAATGTGGCAAACTCATTTTTAACGATACAGTTCATAATTCTGGATTGCTACTGAAATAGTCCACATCTCTCTTTAAATGCAATGTTAAAGAAAAGCAAATTGTCAATTCAGCAGCAGCTACTGGGCACAACTGGGGCTAAGAGAATAAAATACCAAGATGTGTAAGCCTACATCTTTATGATACACCTGTATCCCCACATGCTGCAGCACCACTGATGCATTAAACAGACGCTATGATAAAATCTTACTCTTATTTGACTGGATAACATTTGGTGAAAAACAGATATAATCAAACACTTGATTGACCCAGACATACTGGAGTGTTAATGGAGCAAATTTTCAGTTATAGCATAACCCAAGTTTTTTCCAAGCAAACTTCAAGCAAAGCAAACACATTGAAAGTGTTGGTCGGCGTTGGAGCCAACAAACTGTAAAACGTGTCCTTCAAGAGAGTTAGAAGCAAATAAAAAAAGCTTTTTAATAGAGAGATTGCACACAGAAGCTGTTTTGTAAATACACTTAGAGAAAGTATGACGAAAAAAAAATGCAGTTTGTGCAAAACAAGAATAAACTTTTCTGCACAGTGCATAAAGATGACAGAGGTCATGGAGGGAGATGGAAAGACAAAGTAGCAGCATTATTTAGCTGCTGCGTGGGAGTGTTATGTGTGCAAGAGTATCGATTTGTCTTTCCCCTGAAGCGTTGTAGCATCATTTCTCCGTTTGCATTTGTTTTGCCTTTTATTTCACTCCCTCGATCCCTGCTTTCCTGTTGGCTGACACCCTCCACACTTGGAGCTCTCTATTGCTGGAAGGCAAGCCCAAATGGACTGCGAGTGTAGGGGTGTATGTGTGTGCGCCTGCATTTCTGTGTGGAAACATGGAAGTTAAATAAAAACCTTGCTCTGTATTTTTAACTAAGCCTTGCTGTGTGTGCATACAGTTTTGGTTTCTCCATACAACCAAAACTGTATCCAGTATTGATCCAACACCACACTTCCCCATTTATTTACTTCAGGATATTTTTGTACTAAGTGCAAAAGAACTAGATCATAATGCAATACACTGAGTATTTTTTGAGCGTTTCTACTAACTAAATGAAAATCATGCATTTCTCAAGAATTCAGGTAGGAGAAATAAACTTTTAAGTTTTCCTCAAGTTGTACAGTTGATCAGTTATCCAGTTTGTTATGTGACATTTCCTATTCTAGGAAACATTTTCAAAGCTCACAACATAAGCTTTCTTTTTAAAAAAAATTAATAAATAAAACCTTACATTCTAGTTTCTCATCGCTGTCTGTGGCATCTAATCCCAATACACTGAAAACATCTGGGTCACTAATATAACTTTCCTGAATCTTTCAGAATGTGTTCAATTTGAGCCTTCAACACTAAAAAATGCACATGCATATAGTTTAGTGTTTGTGTGGCCCCAGCTCTAATAAATTCAGACACATAGCACAGATCTCTGCCAAGGCCAATATGCTAATCAAGTGTTTATAAAACTGTAACACCAATATTAGAAGCACAAAGGAGAGGCCAACACTTGGATATAATTATGAAACCGCTGCCTGGCACATCCCCTGTGCCACCTTTAGGGAGTTTTCCTACTAATATGACACTGCAAACAACAAATTAGTTGTTTAAGAGGAAAGTGATACAGCTTCTCAGCACTTGGGGGTACACTGATGCCTTTCCTTCTGTTTTTAAAATGTACTGGGTGTATAAACCAAGCTGTGTTTTTTAGATTGTTTTTTGCAGGTCATTTATAAATTAAAAAAATAAAACAAAGCACACTACATTCAATTTATATTTCAGTTTTAACCTGCTGTTAAACTGAGGTTTCATTATATGCTTTTGCACCCTGGTAGAGCTGGGCTGGCTAGACCACATGCTCCTCCAAGTTTAATGAAAATCAGCCTGGTAGCTTTTGCATAACCCTGCTCACAGACAGACAAAATAATAACAACAAAAACCTCTTTGGTACACTCTGTAATCTGCCAGACTAGCTGTAAGGTACCCTTCTAGACCATCAGCATCTTGCTACAAATGCTTACTGTCTCGTTTCTTGGGTTGAAAGCCTGAACAATAGGTCCTGAAGTCCTGGTTATGCAGAGTGGAGATTTCAGCCTGACACCCTATATCCCTTTCTCCACCGTAGTCACTCATACACAGTCATTCTGTCTCTGCCAATTGCTTCCTTCTACCCCAACTCACTTGCTCACTGCTGCTGCCTGCCCTCTGCTGCGTTGTCCTTGTTACACTTCTGCATTTGGCACATGAGCCAGCTGCACACAGGGCTGACTTGGGTACACAACAACTTATGCAGAGGCTACAGACACACAAAGTGTCAGGGCTCTGTGTGCGGGCAGGCGGAGGTGAGGATCCAAACGCAGGACTCGGAGACTGAATGCAACTCAAAACCCACAGCTTTATTGCTGGCAGAAAACAAAACAGAAACCAAACCGGGAAAAACACAAACTGGAACACACAGGCAAAATCGCAACACTGACACAAAGAAACACAGGGCTTAAATACACTGAGGGAGTCATCGAGGAATTAGAGACAGAAGGGGAAACGAGCTGGGAGGAATGAGACCTAACGAGACAGAGGAAGCGGAACTAGAAAAACTGACATGAGACATAGCCCTTCAAAATAAAACAGGAAACAAGAGACAATTCACAAGACACAGACTTGACACTGGACTAAAAGGGACACCTAAGAACAAGAAATCACATGAGAACTCGAGCACTAGAAATACAGAGAAAGACGCTTAAACACTAGTAGTGATAACAATGATGAAAACCAAATATCAGATCAGAACACAAGTCACTTACAGCAAAGAAATTATAGAACAATAATAATAAACAAAACACTGGGTCATCGACCCAGGACCGTGACACAAAGGGCAAGTGGTTTTTCAGGATGTAGCTGCTTCATTTCCACATTTCTTTTTCTGGTTCATGTGTGGTATGAATATTTGGCCAGAGACACAGCTTAAATGGGAAAAACAAAACAAAACCACCAATCATAGTTAGAAGAGAGACCAAAAGAGAAAACTATTTTAAACTAGGAAACAGGCAACATGGCGAGACCCAGTGAGTAATTCATTAGGAGGTAAGACAATGATTATTTTCTGGTTGGGTAGATTGTTGCTGGTAGTAGTTGGCCAGTTGTAAAGTTGCTTGTCAAAATGCCTTCCCATCTGGATTTGAGGCTCTGCATCCTTCCATCTCATCTGCTCTTCTCCTTGGCCTCTATTGATCTGCACTGCCCCTTTTTGCTGACCTCCTCTGATCACCCTCCTCTTTTCCAACCGTCTTGCACTTTCACCTCTGTTCACCCATCTCCCGCTCACTCGAACACTTGTAAGCTTTTTTTTTTTTCTTTTCCTCCCACCGCTCTCTCTATTAAAACCTCTTACTATCTGCACGCCCTGAGGAAAGAGAGGAAAGAGCAGAGAGTGAGTGGGATCACTCCAACTTTGTGAGAAGCGGCCACGATCCAAGTGTAAAACGAAAACATTCGTCCACAGACACACACAAAGTTGGGACCTAATGCACACACAAACACACGATCATCCAGAAACCCAGAAGCAGAAACACCCACCACTATTTCCATCTCCAACTTAATAATCTGCTAACTTTCTCCAAATATGCTTCCAGCTTTCTTGTTGGCAACAGGAAATTAACAGAGCTAGCAGTATGCTTAATGTAATTTCCCTTTTCCAGTGTGCAGCCGGTGTCTTTCTATAGTTTAGAATAAAGTATGCATGGCGCGATTTTGGTGTCATAAGAAATATCTAGGCTATTCTTTCTCCCACAATTTCCAGTCATATGTTCATAGTTTCACAAATGTTGGAAATTATAATCAATGTTGAACCTTTAAGGATTGTACACAGAGTTCAGTGAGCAGTTGCCATGGTTATAATGGGATAAGATTGCGGTGTTACACCCTAAGCAGCAATAAATTAATAAATAAAGCTGTAAGCTGATGGGACCATCATAAAAAGAGCTGTGCTTACGGGTTCTGAAAGGGCTTTTAAAACCCCCGAGCACAATGATTAGCAGCATCACTTAACCCTTTGCACAGTAAACTGTTTTCCTTTGGTTTCCACGCTACTCCACATCTATATGTGCCAGTTTATCAGTGCCTCAAGGATATGTGATTAACATGCCTTGACACTAACATCACCTCTAGTGAAAGATCTCTGTATAGATACTAAAACATTCCCCGAAGTACAGATGATTTCCCAGATCCCATTGCATATGAGATTCTATGTGCTGTACACCAACAAGACAGAAATTTCAGCCTTTATATGGCAAAATAAAATGTTTAGCTATTTACTTTTTAGACTTTGTTGTGAATTGTACTAGCTATGCCATTTCTATTATTGTAGGGTGTTAACCTTACAACACAAAGCAACTCAAGGTGATTGTTATTGTGATTTGGCCCAATATAAATATTGAATTGAGCTGAACTAAATTAAATATTGTCCTTAATAATACCAATATACATTTTTCTGTGATCTAAAAGTGTTAAATCACATAAGAAGTAGATAAATCTGAGTGCAACAGACTGTGGGAACAGGAAGGCTAGGTAAGAAAAGTGAGAGGTTAAGCCGAGGAGGGAGTCTAAAATAAAAAGGAATTCCCTTTCTCGCTTTGTCAACTGCTTTGATTTGTTGCTCCTCACACTCACAGATACCAATTCAGTTCAGAGATGGAGACAAAAAGCATCCTTCAAGGAGGATGCAAAGTTAAACGTGAAGATTCCCTGTCAAGTGTAAGACAGCATTTATGTCACCATGCCTTTCGCTGTGCACTAATAGTACATGACAGATCCACACAGATGCAAAAATGCACAGTGGGTTATGCAGTATTCAGATAGGTTGTAAACAGAAACATTTTTGCAGACATCCTGTTGCGTGTCAGATGACATAGAGAAACCTACCACAGTGATGTGAGAGTGCAAGAAAAAACATGTGCTAGCCTCCAGGAAGAGTTTGTGTGTGTCAAAAATGAGACGCACACATGCTCTGTTTCTCTCAGTTCTCTCTTCTTTTTTATTTTCTTTCCTCTCTATGACTTCTTTACATACTATTTAACTTTCACTAAAGTAAAATTGTAACACTTGAGAACTCCATGTGAATGAAAAAGTACACTTTTATGTCACAAAGAAATGGCATTTCTTGGTAAAGACTTTTAGGACCTCAGCTGTTGCCCATTTATGAAACCACACAAATGCAAACCAAATAATGCTGTCAACTTTAATCTGTGACAGTAAGTGGCTAAGTCATATTCAAAATGATAGTGAAGCCACAACCCTGTGTGGTGTGATTAAGATGAAGAGTGGTTGTTGGTTTTTTTGGTTGAATACAATTCTGCTTTCTAAACCTGCACATGTGAAAAACACATTTTCACACGACCCTATTCAGTCCAGTGAAAACCCAAGTACACCCTTAGTTCACCCTGAGGTCAGACCCTGCAACGCTCAGAGAAAATTTTTTAAAACGGAAGCACTACATCTACAGACGCTACAGGCCTCAGTTAGTATGTTAAATGTTCACGAACAGTTTATTGAACAATTATGGCTTGTTTAGAACACTCTCCAGGAGAAAGCCTCATGTCCCTGAAAAGACCATGGAAGCATGGTTTAGGTTTGCAAAATTGCATCTGAACAAACCACAGGACTTCAGGAACAATATGTTTTGGAAAGAGAAGACGAAAGTGGAGATGTCTAACTGAAATGCACAGCGTCATGTTTGGCTAAAACCAAACATAGAATATCAGCGCACTCGATAGAGGGCCAAAGATTTGGGTTTGTTTTGCAGTCATAGGACGTAGCAGTCACTGAGTTCACCATCAACTCCTTTGTATTCCAAGGTATTCTGGAGCCAAATAAAAGGCCATATGTCTGACATCTAAACACTTACGGCGTTTCACACACAAATCAGTGGTTTATCAATCTTTTCCAACCTGACCATGTTGAGTATATGATAGCAGGTTAACATGACATGATCATTAAATTATTTCAGCACTTCAGTTATTAGGCAATAGTAGTTTGACTCTCACTAACATGCAACAATTCTATTAGCATTCATCATACACAAAAATCAAATAAACTGAAAAAGTAGTAATGGCAAGGTAGAATACTTTTAAAGTCCCAATTTTTCCTTGTGAATTATTTCCCACTATGACTAACCCTGACTGAAATATTTATACTGCCTTTTGCTTTTAAAAATCTCTACAATCCAACAATTCCATTCCAAATTCAGGGATTTAAGTATCGTTGTTACTCCGCTGAGAAAGAGAAACTCAGTACATCCTCACATGCAAACATCCATGCACACACATGCAAATACATACACACTCACTATCACTGTTCTCATCATCCAGACACATGCTCTGACAGTACCAGCTGGGCAGATTAGATGGCATGACAGTTTATAAGAGAGGAAGTGAAACGAACAAGGCAGGAAACAGCGCTAAATATCACGTACACAGCCAGGTCCACTTCTGTTCAGTGCACATCCCCGCACATACTAAACTCGTCAAAAGATAATAAATGTCAAGTGTGTACCACCAACACAGACACATGAGTTGAACTTCAGAGTTTCCTGCAATATGAGTATGAAGAGGGACTGTACAATAGAGTGCTACATAATAACCAAGAATCGTATTTTGGAGACTATATCCAGTTATTTTTCTCAGTAAGTAGTTCTGGAACATAATATTACATTTTTCAAAGTAAAATTACTCAGTTTATATATTCATTTAAAGAAAAATGGTTAAAATGTGCACGTTGTGTGACAGTTACTTTGAAAATAGTCACTTCAATTCTCCAAACTCTGCAGCACTCCTTAGGTCAGTGGAACATTTCAGTATCTTTTAGCTTATTGTTGTGATTTTCTAGCAGGAAATGTTCTTATGTTGTTCGATTCCCACTTATTTTAGGCAATAGAAGACAGGTATTTAAGGCAAAAAGCTCTTATATATCCCATGTTATGCATACTCAGCTACAAAGTTAGTGAATAGCTCGAGAACATAGCAGGGAATTATCAGCTAAAAAGCAGAAGATTCCCTCAGGAGTTGGTGAAAACTAAACTAGATGGAACAGAGAAGAAATATTGGACTGCTAAGGGTGGACAAAAACAGAAATACAAACTCATGCTTTCTTGGTTTGTGTTTTCTCAATAAACTGAAAAATATTTGTTACCACGCTCAATATAACAACTTATGGAAGTGATATCAGTGTCATTATTGTATGTGCAATAAAAAAATAAGGCAATACAATACTATTACCACTGAGCAGCAGAAATGACTAGGTAAAGTAAGAAGACGGCTAAAAAAAGTGTTTCAACTCATGACGGGAAATGAGGATGACCCTGCATTCTCAAAGAGGGAATCAGGGTCAGTCTATTGAGGGGTGTCAGCGTATAGGGAACATAGTAGGGCAGCCAAGTAGCTGGAGGAGTCAGAACAGAGATCGAAGGCTAGTGCCCAGGTTTGAACTACTGGCAGCTGGCAGAGGCACAGACAAATGTGAGTGACGCAGGAGAAATGTTTTCCTCAAGCTTCAGGATATTTCACAGTTGTGAACATAAACAGAACCAGCGACAACCACAAGTAATTGGCATGAGTAGCGTTGCTAGTGGAACATGTTACAGCAAATTACTTTAGACAATGCAACTGACGTGAGCCAATTACAGTCAGCATATTCTGCTTATAGTCCAGCCCTTCGAAAATGTCCACAGAGGAGACTATATCCATAAAATGCAAATAATCACCTATGATACACACTAAAACAACTTTTAACAGTTAATATTGTTTGTTGATCTCATTGCTCTTTAACTGGATTAATAATTTCCACAACTGCTGTCACCATGTGTTGTTAACTGAAGTTGCTAATTAAATACAGTAGCCTTGCCAGACCTGTGCTATGCATGCAACTCAGTGTACCAAAATGTTCCTCCCTGCTTGGTTGGTTTGCATTTAGGCATGTGCTCGTGAGTGTGTATCCGACTGTGTCTGTGATGAGCCCTTATTAGTATTTCCTCAAGACACTTGTTTTGTTACTATGATATCCACCACTGAGAGTAGATATAATTGGACTAGAATGGGATCTGATGACTTTAAATGAGCCCCATACTTGCAGTTACTGAGCTAAATGGCAACAAAGCCTGCTGGGTAGTCCTCAAAGAAAGGCATCCCTCTCTGTGATTGGATACAACACGCATAGCTCCCTCCGTCTGAATTAGTCTGCTTGTTTTTCAGCTGACACAGAGTCAAGTCCTTCTTAATGCCTATTGCTCACACGCACAGATAACAAAAGCATACACACATAAATCCATGAGTGCATACACAGTGCCAAATGCACACACACAAAAAATAACAATAGAAAAAATAGAAATACAACATAGTATTCAATCACTGCCATAGCCACATAATGCATGACCTTTGCTGTGCTGGAAAGACACACACACATACTCACACAGCTATACAGGCACACATTGCAAGCACACACACAGTGAGACAAAAGAGCAAAACATGCTGAGAGATAACACACAGTGGTCAATAAATGACAAAAACCATTCATTCCCCCATCTATCCTTCCCCTTATTTAAACCTGTCTCACACTGAGTGAATGTGATTGGCTGCTGGTGGGGGAAAAAAAGCAGAGAAGAGTGCTGCTGAGCCAGACAGAGCTCGCCAATTAGATTGATCTTCAAATGACTGAGTAAACAAAGGTTACCAAGACAACAGTTGGCAGGGGATTTGACAGCAACTAATTTATTCTGTCGTTTTGACTTTGGCTCCAGCGCATAATGCCCTAGAGGTATGAGGGCAGCCCACGGTGGAGAACGCACACACGCATTACACAAACACATGCGCACACAGGATGACTGGTGAATCAATAACGGATTGACATGCAAACCATTCTCATCAATGCACATTTGTGCACATAAAGTGAGAAGCACAGATATAAACTGTTGCAAAAACCAAGAATTTATTTGTCTGCATGGGGCAAAAATAAACTGCATTTTTCACCCTGTTTTGATGTTCCAAAAAAACCAAACCTACCCTGTTAAACTTCCAACCGTCTGCATTTAAATGATCAGTGCAGAATGCTTCAGTGCAGTGTGGTAATGCCTCTAAAGTGTGTGTGAAGTATCTGTGCATCTATTGATTCAGTATGCACACGCAAACACACAGCAGAAGCAGCAGCGGCGGCAGGAGGAGACTTGTCGATATACAATCTGTAGAATTCACACCTAATTGTGTTTGATCGCAGGTCGCTGCAGATCAATAACAGTTGCGCACACCAGTTTATACACACCAGAGGTGGGACCAAGTCATTGTTTTGCAAGTCTCAAGTAAGTCTCAAGTCTTTATCCTCAAGTCTCAAGTCAAGTCTCAAGTAATGTCAGGCAAGTCAGAGTCGAGTCTCAAGTCACTGGTGTAAAAGTCCGAGTCAAGTCACAAGTCTGAAACTTTGAATTTCAAGTCCTTTCGAGTCTTTAAAAAAAAAACAAAACGAAAAAATAATATTGCAGTTATATGCTAAATGTAAATATTAGACCATGTAATTTTAAAATCTGTGTTTTTCTCAACACATGACAAAATAGTGAACTTAGAAAATATACACAAATTGTGAAATTGCACCTCTTTAAAATGCAGCTCAATTAAACTTAGCTCCAAGAATAATTTTCACCGACAGTTCTGAGATAAGCTGCATGTTATTCTTGGATGCGGTTGTAGGACCGGCTTTAAAATCGCATGACAAAAATATCATACACATTAAAAAAAAACTGTATCACCAACATAGCCTGGACAACATTTGCTAGTTAGATGAAATCAGCTATCTCATCTTAGCATATTTATATGCATATTTATAATCATACGGTTCTTGGAGTGAGCGCATACACTCATGAAGTTTAGTAACTTCAGGTCACTGCAACAAGCCCAGGTACAGTTTACCGACAGATGGGTGCAGGACCTTGAAACGCACCGTGTCGAACGAAAGACCATCGTACGTATCATAAGTTTACCAGTCTCACAAATCGTCGTCATAAATACACATTCCTTAACCGTTTATTAATAGGACCTTTGAGCTCAACGGTAATTAATTAGTAGTGGAAATAATTTCTGGTAGCATCACAGAAATGTAGCAGTGACAACAATATTGTATGCTGTAATCGTACTGGGCAATTAGTGATACAAAAAACCTGTTTTATCCTGTGAATAAAAGTATATGTTTTTGTTAATGTACCATAATAACAGAAGCGAAACGCAATATTGTGTCAGGACAATTCACTATTTATGCACAATAAATAAAGGAGCATAGCGTGACAATTTCTGTTCAGCGCCAGACTTGCTTGTAACCTATATCACCAATTATGTTATGAAAGTGACGTATTAACTACTAAAAAACACTGACCTTCGTGTAAATGCTTGGAGCAGACTAACCTGTGAGCTGGAGTGTTCTGGGATGTTATATTTGATCTTTGAATGGCTGCAATCCAGTCGCCTCTTTGTTACTTCGGAAACATGGCTCGAACAATTTCTCTTCAACGACGTAATCCGATAACAACCGATCTCTTTACCCGTCGGCTTCCCGTGGCTGTCATGCGACCGGCTATTGCAGTTAATAATACAACGGCTTCTTGACATTTTTGTGTTTCTTTTTTATCGCTGTATAACTGATTTTAATTGAAAGCCTGCGTGCGCTAGTACCGCTTGCCACGAGTTCCCAGAATCCTTTGCGGTTCTACCCGTGAATGACGTCACATTTTCAATCTCTATATAATATGCATGTATATTTGGGGTAAAATATCAAGTCTTTTCAAGTAAACCGGTTCAAGTCCAATTCAAGTCCCAAGTCATTGGTGTAAAAGTCCAAGTCAAGTCACAAGTCTTAGAACATTTTTTCAAGTCAAGTCTAAAGTCATAAAATTAATGACTCGAGTCTGACTCGAGTCCAAGTCATGTGACTCGAGTCCACACCTCTGATACACACATACATTGCAAACCGAACACACACACACACACACACACACACACACACACACACACAGTATATATTGCATTTATTTATATAACATTTACTACCTTTTTTTTTAATCAAGCTGTCAGACATCCAGACATCAATTTGCTCTCTTGACAAACCAATGGATTCTTATTTCACTCACATGACACAAGTGTCACAAAAATGGTTCTGCTTTATCGCCAGCTACTAATTAGTGTACTGTATTTTTGGTTTATAATAAAGCATTTAGTAAGATTTTATAAGATTCACCACCAAATATATAACAGGAATCTGCATTAAAACTACAGTGGGGCAAAAAAGTATTTAGTCAGCCACCGATTGTGCAAGTTCCCCCACTTAAAATGATGACAGAGGTCAGTAATTTGCACCATAGGTACACTTCAACTGTGAGAGACAGAATGTGAAAAAAAAAATCCATGAATTCACATGGTAGGATTTGTAAAGAATTTATTGGTAAATCAGGGTGGAAAATAAGTATTTGGTCACCTCAAACAAGGAAAATCTCTGGCTCTCACAGACCTGTAACGTCTTCTGTAAGAAGCTTTTCTGTCCCCCACTCGTTACCTGTATGAATGGCACCTGTTTGAACTCATCATCTGTATAAAAGACACCTGTCCACAGCCTCAAACAGTCAGACTCCAAACTCCGCCATGGCCAAGACCAAAGAGCTTTCGAAGGACACCAGGAAAAGTATTGTAGACCTGCACCAGACTGGGAAGAGTGAATCTACAATAGGCAAGCAGCTTGGTGTGAAAAAATCAACTGTGGGAGCAATCATCAGAAAATGGAAGACATACAAGACCACTGATAATCTCCCTCGATCTGGGGCTCCACGCAAGATCTCATCCCGTGGGGTCACAATGATCATGAGAACGGTGAGCAAAGATCCCAGAACCACACGGGGGGACCTGGTGAATGACCTGCAGAGAGCTGGGACCAAAGTAACAAAGGTCACCATCAGTAACACACTACAACGGCAGGGAATCAAATCCCGCAGTGCCAGACGTGTTCCGCTGCTGAAGCCAGTGCATGTCCAGGCCCGTCTGAAGTTTGCCAGAGAGCACATGGATGATACAGCAGAGGATTGAGAGAATGTCATGTGGTCAGATGAAACCAAAGTAGAACTTTTTGGTATAAACTCAACTCGTCGTGTTTGGAGGAAGAAGAATACTGAGTTGCATCCCAAGAACACCATCCCTACTGTGAAGCATGGGGGTGGAAACATCATGCTATGGGGCTGTTTCTCTGCCAAGGGGACAGGACGACTGATCCGTGTTAAGGACAGAATGAATGGGGCCATGTATCGTGAGATTTTGAGCCAAAACCTCCTTCCATCAGTGAGAACTTTGAAGATGAAACGAGGCTGGGTCTTCCAACATGACAATGATCCAAAACACACCGCCCGGGCAACAAAGGAGTGGCTCCGTAAGAAGCATTTGAAAGTCCTGGAGTGGCCTAGCCAGTCTCCAGACCTCAACCCCATAGGAAATCTGTGGCGGGAGTTGAAAGTCCGTGTTGCTCGGCGACAGCCCCAAAACATCACTGCTCTCGAGAAGATCTGCATGAAGGAATGGGCCAAAATACCAGCTACTGTGTGTGCAAACCTGGTAAAGACCTATAGTAAACGTTTGACCTCTGTTATTGCCAACAAAGGTTATGTTACAAAGTATTGAGTTGTATTTTTGTTATTGACCAAATACTTATTTTCCACCCTAATTTACGAATAAATTCTTTACAAATCCTACCATGTGGATTCATGGATTTTTTTTTTCCAAATTCTGTCTCTCACAGTTGAAGTGTACCTATGGTGCAAATTACTGATCTCTGTCATCATTTTAAGTGGGGGAACTTGCACAATCGGTGGCTGACTAAATACTTTTTTGCCCCACTGTACCTTCTTTAAACTGCTTACATTGTTTTCTGGCAGTTATTGTAGTGCCTAATTTATTATTTATTTGAAATGGCAATGGAAAGCTCATTGCAGAGGAAATAACCTAAACAATGAAACTAGATCAGTAACAAAACTGTTGTTGTCATATTAATATTTTTCCAAGGTAAAAGATGTGGCAAAAACTTTGACTAAGGTTAGTCATGTGTAGGTACTTACAGTTAGATCCATAAATATTTAGACAGAGACAACTTTTTTTCTCATTTTGGTTTGGTACATTCCCACAATGAATTTTAAATGAAACAAAGCAATTGCATAAAAATGTGAGGAACTAAAACATTTTTTAAAACAATCCCTTCATTTCCGGGTCTCAAAAGTAACTGGACAAGTTAAATAACTGAAAATATAATCTTCGTGTCTAATACTTGGTTGAAAAGTCCCAGGCCTTTACTACAGTAGCTTTCAGTTGCTGTTTGTTTGTCGCCTTTCTTTCCTAAGTTTAGTCTTCATCAAGTGAAATGCATGCTCAGTCGGGTTAAGATCAGGCGACTGACTTGGCCATTCAAGAATATTCCACTTCTTTTCTTTAATAAACTCCTGGGTTTCTTTGGTTGTATGATTTGGGTCATTGTCCAGCTGTATTATGAAACAATTAAGTTGACTGCATTTAGCTGGATTTGAGCAGACAGTATGTCTCTCAAAACCTCAGATTTAATTCTGCTGCTTCTGTCCTGTGTCACATCATCAATAAACACTAGTGTTCCAGTGCCACTGGCAGCCATGCACCCCCAAGACATCAAGATGCCTCTACCATGTTTTACAGATGATGTGGTATGCTTTGAGCTGAGCTGTTCCACGCCTTCTCCATACTTTTTTCTTACCATCTTTCTGGTAGTGGTTGATCTTGGTTTCATCTGTCCAAAGAATGTTTTTCCAGAACTGTGCTGGCTTTTTTAGATGGTCTTTTAGCAAAGCAATTTAGCCTTTCTATTCTTGAGGCTTATGAGTGTCTGGCACCTTGCAGTGAACCCTCTGTATCTACCACACACAGTCTTCTCTTTATGGTAGACTTTGATATTGAAAAGCCAACCTCCTGGAGACTGTTGTTCACTTAGTTGGCTGTTGTGTAGGGGTTTCTCATCACCGTGGAAATAATTCTGCGATCATCCACCACTGTTGTCTTCTGTAAATGTCCAGCTCTTTTTGCGTTTCCGAATTCACAGTGCTTCCTTTCTTTTTCAGGATGTACCAAACTGTAAATTTTGCCACTCCTAATATTGTGACAATTTCTCTGATGACTTAAGGATGGCTTTTTTCACCTGCATGGAGAGCTCCTTTGACCGCATGTTTTCTGTTCAAAACAAGATCCAAAATGCAAGCGCCACACTTCAAATCAACTCCAGGCATTTTTTCTGCTCAATCATTAATGACATAATGAAGGAATTGTCCACACCTGCCCATGAAATAGTCTTTTAGTCAATTGTCCAATTACTTTTGGTCCCATTGAAAACAGGGTGGCACATGTTAAGAAGCTCGTATACTCATCATCCAATTTTGATGTGGATACTCCCAAATGAAAGCTGAGAGTCTACACCTTATTTCCATGTCCAATATATACTATAATTGGAATATGTTTCAGTAAACAGGTAAAAAGTGTCCAAATATATATGGACCTAACTGTATCTACTTGATTACTTTGCCTTGACTCTGCTCAGAACAGCTGGTTAATGTGTTTGTATTGTTCCAGACGGGAATGTTGCCAAAAGGAAAGTTGCAGAGTGGCTCTTTGTGAACAAGCTGTGTGACATGAATACTGTCTGTAATGCCAAAATGCCATATGGATCGTTCGACAAAGCTAATATCAGCCGATAATATCAGCTGGTCTCTAATTTTTGCTTTAAAATTATCTATCTGACTAGGTTTCCTGGGATGCTTGAGCTTATCCAAGCTAACATTAGGAAATAGGCAGTATACAGTCTGGAGTGATCCCCAGTGCCTCTCGGCTCTAAGAGAAAGAGAGCCAACCAACTGTTTATGCTCACACACAGGCATCCCTACATCCAATTTAGAATCACTTACTTAACCTAACATGCATGTCTTTGGACTTTAGGAAACAAAAGCATTTGGGGCAATCTCATACAGGTCCCAGAACCTTCTAGCTGTGACGTGACAGTGCTAACCGCTAAAACACAATGCCACCCTGTGCTATTCACTTAAACAAATTCATTCATGAGAACATATGATAAAGATTTCTTTATTTAAATGTCCCCATGTAGATCTTTTTATTGGACTGCACAGATGGCATGTATAGAATATGATGTGCACATGAAACAAGCAATCATGTTTCACAGTGTCAATGCATGCTGACATTTCATGAGACTGAATGTCAATTAGCACCCAGCAGCAGGGTCAGAGAAGGACGGGGTGAATGAACACTGAGGAGAACTGAGGGGTGGTGGGAGCAGGCATGTAAAGTGGCAAATGAGAGAGAACACGAGTAAAGCAGAAGGAATAAACATGCTTCATGAATAATTCAATCCAGGCCATAGCCCTAGAGACACTGACTTTAACACAAGCGTGCACGAATACACACTCTGGGCCGGTCACTTGTAATAGAGGGATTACTGTGCTCATATGACAAGTCAGATCTGATCCAGAGGAAGTGCCTCAGGCAGACCGCCGAGACAGAATGAGGGAAAAGAAGGTAAAGGGATGGAGAGAAGGAATGGGGGGAAAACCGTGTTAGCAGAGCAAGTAGTTTGCATTTCTCATCATCAGCACCAGCCACTACTGGCTTTTATTTATTTATTTCAGTTTGAAGGTGTTAATTTGCAGCTTTTCCGCCCTCTAAATTTCACTCTGATGTCAAGTGGTTTTCTTTTTAACATTAGAAAGAAAGATGCGAAAGAAGAGAAGCACTGTGTGATTTTTTGATGGTGTGCAACAGGCTTTTGTCTGAACTTAAGGGTATTACTTGTAAGAGGCTGAACATCAGTCGTAGAGGATGTGAGTGCTCTACTGAAGTTGTGTTGTCCATCACTAACTGCCAGAAAATGTGGTATTATGGTAATACGAAGGGCTCAAATGCAAAAACAATCTTTCATCTTCTTTCAGCCCACATGACAGCAAGTGACCCTGGTTCGGTCAGATGCTCTCAGATCTGCTCGGACAGATATTTCATAGTCTGACAGCTACTTAAAAGTCTTATGTGACTTCCAAGGCATTACTCCTTTACTGTTCCTCCTGCTTATGCCCTTCATCTCAGAGTGTTAGGCGAACATTCATGTTTTTTCTCTTTCATCTGTCTGTTTTCTCGTAGCTAGTGGAAAATAAAGAGTTTATTTCAAGTTCTGTTTCGGCACAAACAGGTGCATATGTATGAAGAAAGTATAAAAAGGGAAAGATCATACAATTAAAGGGTTGATTCAGACAGGAGCAGCAGGGAGCTTGCCTCTTTGTGGTAAAGTCTAACAGACAGAACTCCTAGAGAAACATTTGTACGCAGATAGAAAGCATATGTTATTACTCCAAAACAAGTGGATTCTATGCCACCCACATGTATATACACACACACACACACACACAGACACACACAAGCCCATTCAACTATCTTAGTGAGGACCTTCATTGATATAATGGTTTCCCCAGCCCCTTACCCTAACCATAACCATTAAAAATGAATGCCTAACCCTAACCTAATTGTAACCCTGACACTTAAACCACATTTTGAGCCTCAAAAAGGCCTTCAAACTTGTGAGGACCGGTGTGTGTGTCCTCACAGGTGACTGTTGGTTCTCACAAGTATAGTAGAATGCAAATTTTGGTCCTCGCAAAGATAGCTAGACAGGAACACACACACACGTGTGTATTTATATCCTTGTGGGGACATCTCATTGACATAATGCTTTCCCTAGCCACTTACCTTAACCCTAACCATCAAAAATGAATGCCTAACCCTGACCCTTACCCTAAACCTAACCATAACCTATTTGTAACCCTGACACTAAAACCACATTTTGAGTCTCAAAAATGCCTTCAAACTCGTGAGGACCAGGATGTTGGTCCCCACAAGGGCTGTCGGTCCACACAAGTATAGTAAACTTCCAATTTTTTGTCCCCACAAAGATGTTAATACCCATCCACACACACACACACATATACAGTGTTTTTCTGTTGATGCATTTGTGACAAACAATACTGTAGAAATTGTAGAATTGGTAAGACTGATTCATGCAAGTATGTGATAAGTGGTGTGTCTTTATCAGTTCTCAGAATATGGGAGCGCCATAACAAAGATTAGGGCTTAAAAGAAAAGGATCAAGCCAAAACAAATCAAAATATGAGCACAATAAAATAAAGGACTTATATTTGGAGAGGTGAGGGATGAAGAGAGAAGGTGAGAAGATGACATACAGAAGAAGAGAATTTTATACGGGAGGAGAAAGATACAAAGAAAGATGAGTGTGTCCTTGACTAATGCTACTGTTATCTTCATGCTTTATCAGTGCTGTGCTGATCTGTGCTGCAGAGAGCAGACAGACAGAGGCCATACGACATGGCTCACATCCCAGGGACATTTAGCATGGTCTATAAACCTTGAGCTCACACTCACACATACACACAGCCAAGCTCATTCATGTACAGAGCCAACGCTAATGGCACCGCTGTCATTATGAAAGCCTGATGCAATCGCCAACGCGCTCCTTGATTACTGATAAAATGCTAAGTTAGTCATGGGTGTAAAATAAATTACAAAGAAGATGGGAATTCTTTTATTGTCTCATAGTTAAGAATGAAAGATCAGGGGGAAAATAATGATATCATTTTTTAATCAATTGAGTGAAAATCAGCGAGTTATAAGACTAGAATAAAGCCCTCGAGCCACAACTTGAGTCCAGTGATAAGCTCTGATGGTTGTTTCATTACTCAAATTGAGTGGAATAGGAATTCCAGCTCGACCACTGTCTAACAAATGTAAACCCCCGGCTTATTTTTCCCACAGAGAGATCCCTTGAGGAGGACTTAATGATGTTTTTTTTTTCCTGGGAAGATTTCACTGACACTGAGGTGAAGAGATTGTGACAGGCACCATGCACAGCTCTGAGGAGGCTTCAGCTGAGATAAAGACCGCATGACAACCCTGCGAACACTCAGTGACTGGCATGGGAATACATGCGTGAAACTGAGATGTGTGTCTTTTTCAAAGCATGAGTGAGTGCTTGGGTATGGCTGCGTAATTGGAATATCTAGGCTGTATGCGGATCATGTGAGGTGATTCCCCATGCTTGGGTGGATGCTAATCTGTAGAATGTGGAGTACATATAGCACAAATCAGAATATGCTCATGTGTGTGACGACAACGCAGACTCTTTATTGCTTCTTAAATTTGTATGCTGGATGTATGTTCAATACGGTCTTCGCATATTTTAAATACTATTGACGTATGATAATGAGGGGAATGAATGCCAGACAGTCAGACAGACAGATGGGGAGGCAGATAGATAGAAAAGTGTTAACATCACAAAGGCAGATATTCAACTAACACTGCTGCACCGACGTGGAAGGAAAACAAAAACAGCAAAATGAGAACAGCGGGTTTTAGCGCAGGAGGCTTATTTAGATGGAGGACAAGAAAGGGAGTATATGAGGTGTGGTTCCATTCTTTAAATTCAGATAAATTATCTCCACTAGTCAATCACCTGGCATTGGAAAAAAGCCCCAACTACTGGTTGATAGAGCAGTAATCCAGTACTCTAAGACCAGGCAGACCAATGAGTACCACCTGGACTGACCACAGGAAAGCTTATGACTCAATGCCTCACACATGGATACTGGACTGCTTGTGACTCTACATGCCTAATAGTGGGGTAACAACATTCATCAAGAATTCAGTGGAACTATGGAAGATAATACTGGATAAGTGTGGTGAATGGATGTAAAAAGCGGAAGAGTAATCTAGACGGAAGGGGTGGAATTGGCAAAAGTCAGGACGGTGGACATAAAGGACAACTACAAGCTCCTGGTTATGGGTCATAGGTCAATGGAAACTCAGTGAAGATGTATGAAGGTCAGCCACAGTCAAATACCTCCAACAAGTAAGACAGGTGCTGAAAAGCCAGCTGAATGGTGGTAATAAGAGCCAAGGCATCAATATACACATTACTTGGCAACAGATAAACATCTGGAATCATAAGATGGCCAAAGGAGGACCTCGATGCCATTGATGTAAAAAAAAAAAAATCCTCACAATACATGGAAGCTTCCACCCTAAGTCCATTACCCTAAAGCTCACCCCAACCCCTACTGCCTGCAACCATCCATCCATCCATCCATCCATGTGCATGCACGCACGCATGTACACAAGCATGCACATGAATTACATAGTTCCTCTATTCTATTCTGTTGGAGGCAGAGGGAAAACAATTAGTGCAGCCCAAACCCCAGATCAGAGTAAAACAGAGAAAAGGAAACACAAAGAACAGCCTTTCAGTGTGTATGAGTGTGTGTTATTTCATTTATATATAAGAACATTTGGCAATTTTTCCTTCAATAGTTGATTTCTGTAAAAATGATCTTGCTAGTAATAGCCACCAGAACATAGCTCTATCTAAAAGTTTACCTGACATTGCCAGCTCAAAATGACAATGGCTCTGAAATGACCACATATAATGGACACTAAATAGTTTGGCTCGATCATCACTAAAAGCTGAGGAGGCACTCAACGTTAATTTTCTGATCCGTAGAGGAAGAATGAAATGTAATTCTGATTATTATCTGGGTGTATTTAATGAGACCCATGATGCGAATGAAAAAGACCAAGAAAAGAAAATTGTGATTTATTTTTTTCATACAGGGTATTGTGCATATACAGAATTCCCCATCCAATTGTTCTTTTATTTTTTTTTGTCTTTTCTACTTTGGAATTCTTTGCATTACACTCCTTGCTGAAAACCCCTGGGACTACCTAGGCAACTGAATATGAGTCAGCTATAGATCTGAATAAAAGAAACAGAGTTTGGCATGATTTTGAGCACAAAAAAAGCTTGAGAAGAAAGCCATATTTATTGTACATACCATGATTCTCACACACAAATACACACACGCACACACACACACATACATACACATATATATATATATATATATATATATATATATATTGCAGTGAAAGGGATAGATGGAGCCTGGGGAGATGGCAATCATGTGAAGTTGGAAGCAGAGGAGTGAAGTGTGAAGTAATGAGGAAAGAATGAGGGCTGCAGCTGTGTTGTGTCCAGCGGAACACACATAAGCACTCAGAGACGCCGGGCGCACATACACAAACTGAAGCCAGTCAGCCATGGGGACTCCAGAATGACAAATGACAAAATGACAAATGTGTCTTTAGGGAGCAGTGCAGCAGGAATTGAGTTCTGCGGGGTTAGATGAAAACACAACCCCCAAAACACACACACACACACACACACACACACACACACACACACACACACGGAAAGTTGACGGAGTGTGTGAAGACACAGAAAGAGTGATGTAAGAGCCAAGTGATCGATTACGGATACTGCATAAATATCCTGTTATCTATCTGTACCGTGTGTGCCTGCGTTTATGCTTGATCTATATTTGTCATTGTTGCATATGTCAGTGTGATAAAGAGCTGACAGGACGTTCACTTTATATGCATAGAATTGTCATCTCCGTGAGACTGACCACGCCAAATAAATCACTTCACATCTCTCTTTTTATCTCTGCCTCACATTGTTTTGGTCGCTTTACTGAGGGTGTTAACAGTGTTTGGTTTATTTGATTTAAATCTATGATAAGGAAGGTGATCTAGACTATGCCATAGTCCAAAGAAATGTAACTCATTGCTGCAGTGACAAAGACCTACCTTGCTCATTATGCGAGTGCAATAACTAGTACTCTGCAAGTGTTGATGTATGCCGTTTTTCTAATTTCCATAGCTGTGACAATTTATGCACAGACACAGAGGTGGCTCTGAATTTTTCTGTTTCCTGTGTTTTCTGAAAAACAAAACAAAACTAATGTTCAAGAGTTATCAGCTCTAAACCCCAAATGAACACCTCAGTTTAGCTTATCGCAGCAAAGCGATGGACACACACAAGTGCGCACGTATAAATGCAAACAATGACATCGGCGGGGATTTAATGCAGTACTATAGATTACACTTAAGGGTTCCTGTGAGTCAATGACACATGAATGGAAAAACAGACCGTGCCACACAGAGCAACAGAAAGACAGAAAGACGGGAAGAGAGATAAAGAGGGGAAGGAGAGACGAGAGATAAGAGGTTTGCCACTGGGGGTTATTGCCTTTCTCACACTGGGTATTGACTCACCCTATTAGGGGGTGGGCTCCTCTAGGTTGCTGTGTAGAATACATACTCACACACACCCGCACACTAATCCTTCCTAACTTTCGTGTTTGTACGGTTGTTGTAGTTTACATTGAGGAACTGATGAAACAGAAACACAGTCATATGGAGCAGCAGCTGAAATATCCTGGGCCTTTGGACTAATTGGCATCTTCCTCCTGTGAGTTGTAGGGAGGGTCTCCGACTAACATACACACATAACAGCTGAAGGACACGGGGGCATGGGAGAAGACAAGACAAGCAGGGAGAAAAGTGGAGAGGAAGCAAAGGTATCGATCAAAAGGGGGAGCGGCATAAATGAAGGAGAGGAAGACAGAGTGTTTCAGGCATTAGAGGAATGGAGGAGCGATAGGGTAGCTGAAGAAAACAAGTCAAGGGGAATACGGAGAGGAATGAACCGTAATCCCCCCATGCAGAGTTTAATGGTTGGGCCCAGTGGTTTAGGACGCTAGTAGGAGGTCCCAAGGATGGATTGATCCAATCCCACAGACAGGGGTACAAAACTTTTTGTCTTTGAAAAAGAACAGTTGAAGGGTGAAGAAAAGTGGTGAGGACAAAGGCAAAAGTAGAGGCGAGGGTGAGCTCAAAAAAGAAAAAAAGAGGGAAAGAAAGCTGAAAGGAGATTCAAGGGGTTGAGAAGCTAGCGTGGTAGGAGTAATAGGAATTATCTCTGTAATGCTGTTTGACCATGCAGAAGGTCTGGGCAATGGATGGTGGAAAACATGCTGAGCACTTCACCCAGAGTGCCAGTCAAACTTTAATTAGAACTAAAGAACACATTAATGCATGAATACTTTCTAGGTAGAAATATCTGACTTATCAAAAATAAATAAATAAAAGTAAATGAAGAGCTACATATCAGACTCTACAGGCCTCAGTTAGCATGTTACATGTTAAAATTCATGAAAGTGCAATTAGAAAAAGACTGAACAAGTATAGCTTGTTTGGTTTGTAAAGTTGCATCCAAACAACCGATTTTAAGAGAGCTGTGCATAAGCAAACGCCTACAACTCTAAATGAACTAATACCACCATTCTCTAACCAAGTAGAACTTAATGCAGTTAATGTCATTCTGGGACATTGTCCTTTGGACGAACAATACAAAGTGCAGATGGTTAGCATTTATGCACACCTCGATATATCTCTTCTCAAGAATAAGAATCAGATAAGCCTGAACTGACTAAAATGACTTTTATCTGAAATAACAAGAATATACAAGATGCCCAGATGTCCTAGTACAAACATATGTTTGTGGATCAGCATGAAAAATTCCTCAAAACACCATGTGCACATGTGATCTTTGCATATCAGATGATCTGTGCATTCAAATTTTACTCTTAGTAATCACAAACAATGCCACAAATGATTTTAAACATTTAAATGCCTACACAAAAACTTGATTTCATTTGACGCTGAGGAAACAAATGTCTATGGCGTATGATCTTAAGTGATTTTGGGACAGATATTTTTATTTTTGTCAAGGGCATTTCAGTAACTGCTTTAACTTGAAGTAATAAGGTGCATTATTGCTGATGTATAGAGACAGATGATGGTCCCACAGAACACTGCATGTCATTTCACATCACCACATATAAAAAAAACTGCTTAAAAAAACCCCCAAAAATGTACAATTATGTGGTAGTCTCTCCTAGTGGATTTTCGAAACCCCTTAATCTTTCATTTGCAGACCTTTTCCTTTATGTCCACAGCCTTTTCAAAGACCGATAACATTTTCCCACATCCTATCCATCTCCCATCATTCACTTTTACCACCATCCCTTCATCCCTTTCCTCCCCCTCCTGGTGTAAATCACATCAGTGAGCGGAGCAGAGCAGCAAAATCCCTTCTTTCTGAGGGAGGAGATTAGGAGTGAGCACAGACAACTGGATTTAAATAAAGATCACCTTCCCTACAGTGCGCATCCTGAAACTGAGCAGGGATGGATTCGCTGTGGGCATTTAGTATGTGTGGGTGTGCGTGTAGGGACAGTCGAGACAGAGGTAAGCAGAGAATGACAGAACCATTTTTTTTTAAAAGCCTATATATGCACAAGTATGTCTTTCTCTATGTTTGTGTGTCTGTGCAAATTTATGTGAATACACTGTAAGCCCCCAGCTTCAGGATCACACAGGCATTTCTGTTGTACATGATTATCACCTGGCTTGTTTTATAGAAATGTTTTAGAGAAACATTAAGCACTCAGAGCTTTTGTACAAACATGATGTGTAGATAAAGCCTTCTCATATAATTCTGACAACACATGCTTTATGCTGTGCAGGTTACCAAGCAGTTTATTATTATTTTTAAATATAAAACTGAAGAAAAGGACTGAAAAAGCATGTTAGCTGAGGAATCTTGTAACATAATCAATATATGTGTTACAAAACCATAACCTATTCATTTGTGTAATGATATTCAGAATTTCCATTTTTGTTTTTTTTCCCTTTAGAACAAGAAAAGTTTAATTGGAGTTCTGCTGGATGGTATTTAGATGACTAATTTTGATATATGGTGTAATACGACTCCAAGACATAAAAAATTAACACAGAACATGCTCGCTCTCAAAGGAATAGTGATCAACAGCAAGGAGAAAAAGTTTTTAACTTAAAAAGAAAAAAAAAACAAGAGCCTGCTGGACTTTAAAAATGTCACCTTAGGGTTTGGAAAAAAAATTTTTTGAAATCCCACAAGGAACCCAACGGCTATTGTCTGCTGACATAGCCTCTGGGGACATGGGCCAATATTTTGAGTGCTCCAGCACAGACAGCAGATATATCCGGTGAAAATGTCTTTTTCTGTGTGCCTGCTGCTGTTCATGAATGCATCGAATTTCAGCAAATGTGTTTCCTATTTTCCCATTAATGTGGATTATTTACCTGCAAATACCAAGCACACTTAAACGTGATGGCGTGGCACTACTTGCACTACAAATGGAAGCCAGAAAGCCCCCCATACTTAAAATCTGGTCCCTTGTACAAATTCTTGCGCGTTGCACATATTTAGACTCTGCATATTCATATATCAATCAACACAGGGCAAATTAAATGATAGTAACACACAGAAATAAACCATACCAGAATCTGTGCATACATTTTGGACTAAGAAAACAGCAGGTAAAAATCAAACTACCAGCTTGGTTAAACACTACAGCACGGTAACACGATCCTCTGGAAATACAATAAATATACACGACTACAAACCTGATACAAATACCAAACACACAACAAGTTCACACGAACAAAGAAAACCAATGCAAGCAAACTTTGCACTCAGGGAAAGAACAAAGGAACAAACCACAGCTAAAATCAGAGCACTTAACATACATTATTAATAGCGTACACTAGGTTTTACTGAATTACAGGCAAGGACTCAAAATAAGTCAGAGGCCTGTTTCTGTAAGATTGAATTCAAACAGACAAGAGCCCCGGTGTGTTTTCAGCATACTTCTAAGGGAAACAGTAATACCTCCTCAGCATGGATGACAATGTATTCGATTATTCAAAGTTTATCCTCAATTTATATATAATCTTCTCACAGTGTAATCAGAGGCAGTTTATGCATTAATTTAGAGTGTTAAGGCATGCTTTTCTCAATGCCACCCCATTTATTTTACTCAGTTTACATTCCCTTAATGAGCAAAAGAGGCAATTTTTCATCTCACAGTTTACTCTGTGGTCTTAGGCAGAAATTTGATCTGTTCTAAAAGAATGCAGTCAGCACACTCAAATTGCATAAAAGAAAAATTTCTCAAATCCATCAATTTGTGACTTACAAGCTCCTGTGCTTGGGGTTTTAAAAATTCTTATATCTAATTCTGTTTCCTGTCCTCGAGCAAAGCCTGCCTTTCAGCAGGGGCAATGGCATGACACCACTTGTGCCGGCTAAAGTGATGCATGTTAAAATTTGATGAGGCCTTTTTTGGGGATCTGAAATGGACCTAAATGTTAAGGTCCTGGCCTCAATCAAAATGAGTCAGGTAAGAGGTGGACAGCAGCTTACTGGGGCTAAAATATTTGTACTGACATAAACAGCAGCAGAGCAGGAGACTGAAGAAGAAGAGAGGATAAAAAAAAAAGCGAATCTATAGAGGGGAGAAAGGCAAAGAAGGCAGTGATTATTAACCACTGCCCTCTTTGCCTTTGTCACACTTAGTTTGTTCTCTTGAACGGCAGGCAGCCAGAAAACAAAAGGGTTTTTTTCTGGCGTCACAACTCAGGAAAGGGTAAAATGGTTCATGTGCCATGCAACTGAAAGAGGGTGTAAAGTATTTGAAGTAGCAAAGACAGAAAAAAAGAAAGAAGAAGAAGGGGACAGATTTGAGGAGAAGTGTTGTTCTGCTTGCCGGCCAGGTCCTACTCTGGCCCATGATTCATTGCAAATGAAATGTCACCCTGGCAGGCAGTAATGCAGACCGGCCCACTCCCCTGCAGCCTAATTGAATTTTACAGCCATATAAACAACAGTCAGCCAGCAGAGAGAGAGGGAGAGAGAAAGAGACAAAGAGAGTGAGAACGAGGGGTGTAAGTTATTGATGCTGGTGTTTATAGGTGGGAGCTTCTGATGTGCCATCAGAGAGTGTGTAAGGGCCTCAAGGGAACTATAGCACAAAGCACACAGATGGAGGGAACGCCAAAGCAGGATTGCCACTAACATGACTCCCTGAACTCACACAGATGCACATATAATCATGACACTAAATGTGCTTTGAGATGCATATTTGCTAAATACTCCAAGATGCTTTGACCAGAAGTGCACAAGTGACTGGATTTCAATAAAAAACACCTGGTGTAAAGTTTAGGAAAAAACAGTTATGACATAACATATGACATACAAAACTTAATGTAAAGAGCTGAGAAGTCCGCAAATTCTGTTTTTCAGTGTCTTATAATGCTGTCCCTATTTTTCAAGGATTTCATTTTCAGTTAGCAACAATAACATATATAAATACTTCATAATTTCTTTGGAAATAAAAAAGTGCTTGCAGAATACTCGAGTGTGTTCTCCCCTGTTGGATAAGTAAGATGTGCTGGCAGAGCTTTTTTCTGCAGATGACAGCCACTGAGGACAGTATAGAAACAATCAGCAGTGTCCCCTCAGGCTGCCCCGAGGTCCAGGTCAATTTGTCCTATGCTAACAGAGGACATCACCTCCATGACAGCCAGGCCGTTTGGCAGACAGACAAAAAGGTATCTGCTGCACCTGCACAGAGTGTTTCCTGCAGCAGGAGAGAATTTCTTTAACATCAACAAATCAAAAGATCAGATCGAGTGGATGAAACCATTTTTCTTTAACACAAGACATTATAAAAAGATAAAATTATGTTTTATTAATTAATCATGTTTTATTACTCCTGTAATTGTCTACTTTATTTGACCAAGATCAACTTTTCACTTTGTCCACGTGTAAAAAAAAGTACAATTCTATGAGCAGAACGTTTTATGAGATGATGATTACGCAAATGAAAATAGCAAATTTAACTGGCAACTTGTCACTTTCTTCATTTTTATAACACTTTTCTAACAGTAGATCAACAAAGCACACTGAAAAATGTACTCCAGCATCAGCTTCATCCCTGTACAGATGGACAGCTCGAGGGTTAAGAAAATATAAAGGGGAGGCAGTAGGAACTCTTACTTCATTTATTACCACTTTTGCAGGTCTTCCTGACAAGTGCAGTTACCACATGCAGAGAGCCACCCTTATGGAGAAAACTGTAAAGCTAGGCAGGTATGCTCTGTGGAAAATCACGAAGAAATATTGCCTTTAGCAACTGACAGCTAGAACAGGATTTGACTTTGGACTCCAACACCTTACTGTATGACTTGCAAACAACAGAACTTTTGGCAATGTAGGTTTTCATTCCTCGCGGTTTTGCTCACTAAAATTGAAGAAAATTGAAGCTTTATTTGAAACAAATTAATTTATAAATATTTAGCATGTTGTATATTATCATTCAATATTTTTATAATATTTACATGTATTCAGTTTTGCTTTATTAATTTTGATATCACATTAATTAAGATATTTGGTTTTATCATATTGTATTGTATTTTTTTCTGATATACACAATTCTACTCATTTAAGCTATTGTTTTGTTGTTATTTTATATTTTTTTCATGTATTTCTCTTAATAGTGGTAACCAAAGAATCTTCCAAATCAGGGCATATTTTAATTTTTTTTAGTAAATTTAGTAAAGAAAAAGTGTTTTATTTGTATAACTGCATCCAAAATTAATAAAAAAAAACATTTTTTTTTCAGAAACTGCATTACTTTTCCCAGAAACGTAATAGTACACATACAAACTACTTTGTATGTGTACAATTTGTAGTCTTACTTATGTATTTGAAATGAATTGATATAGTAATAACAATCTTTCAGTCCACGATAGTCAAGATTTTGTTATTTAAATTTAGCAGAATTTAAATGCAAATAATGGTTAATTTAAATGTAAAGAATGTAAAAATGATTTAAATTTGAATCATGTTTGGGATTTCTCCTTACCTTCCACAGAGTGTAGCAGGAAGATACTGTATAAAGCAGGCAGGAAAGCTGGTGTGGAGATGGGCAACAACTGTAAGCAGGTTAAAACAGCATAAATGAAACTCCTTATATAACGCGGCTGGTTGGATGTGTAGAACAGCATGGGCTTGGACATAAGCTGAAATTGGCTGGCATTGAGAACCACCAATCTGCTGGTGCTGTGGTCGAGCTTGACTTTGTGGCCGAGGTTGACTTTGTGTCTTGCTTGAACACTTTGTTTCCATTTTATTTACCATTTCTGCAAGATTTTCTTAATCTTTCAAATATACCATTTTTAAGCTCAAAATTGTGGAGCCCAACAGATTGATACTGTAATTGCAAAGTCAAGGCCCACGACTGAGTCCATTTTTGTTTAATGTTACCCACTCCCACAACTCTCCTCAATTTTTAGCTATTATATATATCCTATCAAATAACAGAAACAAGTTTCAAAGGGTTCTTGGATCATCAGCTAAAACAACAATATCTAAGGCTCTAAATCTACTGTACTTCTGATATGCTTGTGAATTCAAAATTCCAGTATTCCCATTCTGTCTCCAATGTGTCAACATGTCCTGCAAACTGTTTTTTCTTTGATTTAACAGCTACCAAATGTGTGTGTCAGTCTTCCTGCCTGCTTATTCATATAAACACTTAACAGCTAGTCTGCTTGTTTTTGCTGTCCATCCCTCCTCTGGCCATCTGTCTTTCTGTCTAATAGTTTACTGTCTACCTCTATCTGGCTTACAACTGCTGCCTCATAAACTGGGATGAGATTTATCCTCGTGCCAAATGAGAATAACGACACAGAATAGATGAAGCTGGCTGGGTGAGACGAAACCAGAGAGACGAATAAAAAACGATAAGAAGCGAGGCTGCTTTTGCACACAAGTGGATGTGTATGCAAGCATGTGCATGCATTAGGATGGTAAAGACTGAATGTGCTACAAAGTGTATTGTTGAGACAATAAATATCTGTCACATTAATGTATCTTTATAACAAGCTGACTCGTTGTGTTATCCAATGTTTAACTGATGCATCTTTCACGCATTTTGGACACTAACGAATGTCAGTTGGTGACGGAGGATTCGGGACCTTTTTTTCCCCCAATTTGATAAAGAGAAATTGCACTTGTAGGTGTGTGTTTGTGCGACATGTTCCCAGCTCAGCAGGACTCCAGTACTCCCTGCTGACTATGACCTTCCCATCAAGCAGGCAGTCCTGTTTTTCTCCTTCCCCGTCCCCTTCGCCCCTCCAAAATCCCTCCATTCTGCTGCCTCCCTTTCTCTTCAGTCATACATCCTTACTCCTTCCCTCTATCCTTGCCTCTGTCATCCCTTGATCCACCCATCCCGCTCTCTCCGTCAGACTGGATGATTCTTTGAGTCCTTGATCCAGAGCACGGAAAGGGGCTTCATAAATACACCATCCATCACCGCCGGCAGGGCCAGTTAAAACCACATGACATACAAACCGTTGACTTTAGGTGTGTGTGTGTGTGTGTGTGTGTGTGTGTGTGTGTGTGTGTGTGTGTGCGCGCCTTGTGGTTTCTCAGTGCCAAAATAGCATATACAGATGACATATAAAGCACAGCCAAAAAAACTAAAGGTAAAGTGTATGCTCAGTCAACTGTGATGTGTACACACATCTTATGGATAAGCTTCCATGTGTAACGGCCAAGAGCATTGAAATTCTGCAGAAAACATTAAAGACACAGAAAAACAATCCACTGCATCAAACAAGTTTAAATAGCCCTAACCCTGAAAAAAAAAAAACACACACAAAAAGAAGGCAACGCCAGATACACAAAACGCTGCAATGTACAATTTCTGCGTACGTGTGTATATTCTGCATGAGATGGTCAACCAAAGATGTATTTCACAAGATGCAAGTCTGTATTTGTCTTTGTGTGTCTGTGTGCTGCATGGCAAAAACAACAACAACAACAAAAAAAAACACTAAACATGAACACACATGTTTGAACTTATGTTTTCCCCGGGTCTGATTTTTCAATCTGTGTAAACATGGCGATGGTTCGTTGCACCACGCAGTCTCTCACTGTTGCGCACTCCGCCCTCTCAGTGTGTTGTGTGTGATGGATGATAGGGAGGGAAAATAACTAATTCAACAGTAGATTTACATTGTTCTGGATGGTGGTAGCACAACACAAAGAGTCACGGAGAGAAAGCAGGGGGAGGAAAAAAAGTCAAATGCACCCTGAAAACAGGTGAAAACTCCACTGCTGTTTGTAAATATTGTTTAAATGTACTTTTGTCACACACAGCTTTCTATATGAAGCCTGGATTTACGGTTTTCCAGGACAGCACATCTTAGCCAAAGTGTAAGTGAGGTAAGCGGACAGTCATTACCTCATTAAGGGGTGGTCATTTAATCTCCCTGAAGGGAAATATTAAGTGTGTTTCAGGTTTAAAAACGGCAATAAAATTCTACATTAAGAGGCAGGCGAGGAAGTGGAGACATATTCTGCAAGACTCTCAGCCATATAGGAGTTCAAGACCTATACTTAACGACTTCACTTTTGTTCAGCTTTAGCTTTCATTGTTAAGAGCTACCTGAATCTACTATCATTTTTGCACACTGTTTGGTTAGGTTTGGACATGAAAAGTACTTAGCTGGGGTGAGCAAAAGATCACTAGTGGGTTGAAAAACTTCACTTACAAAAGTATGCTATATTCCCAAATGTATTTGCTTGTCTGCTTTCATACAACTCGAAGAGTGTGTTTATGGGATTTCTTTTCAACTATTCTTCCAGAAGCACATTTGTGAGGTCTGACACTGATGTTGGACAGGAAGTCCTGACTCACACTCTCCGCTCCAATTCCTCCCAAAGGTTTCTACCAGGCTGAGGTCATGACTCTGTACAGGTCAGTCAAGTTCTTTAACACCAAACTCACTCATCCATGTATTTATGGACCTTGCTTTGTGCACTAGTGCACAGTCATGTTGAAAAAGGAATGGGCCATCCCTAAACTGTTCCCACAGAGTTGGGAGGATGAAATTGCCCAAAAGTTCTTGGTATGCTTCCTTTCACTGGAACTAAAGAACTCAGCCGAAATCCTGAAAAACAACCGCACATCATTATCTTAGTTCCACCAAACTTCGCACAGGGCAGTCAAACTGTTACCTGGCAACCAACAAACCCAGACTCGTCCATCAGATTTTCAAACAGAGAAGCACTCCAGAGAGCACGTTTCTACTGCTCTAGAGTCCAGTGGTGGCGTGCTTTACACCACAGCATCTGACACTTTACATTGCACTTGGTGATGTAAGGCTTGGTTGCAGCTGTTTGGCCATGTAAACCCAGGAAGCACTGTTCTTGAGCTAATCTGAATGCCACATTTGGAGGTCTGCAGAAAGTTGAGGACCTCTTTGTGTATTAGCACTTGCTGATCCAGCTGAGTTGATGTTGTTCCCAATCACTTTGACTTTGTTATAATACCACTAACAGTTGCCTGTGGAACCTCCTGTTATAAAGCCCTATTGTCTATATTACTGCAATTTTTACAACCAGAGGTTTAAGTGTCTCCTACATAATTGGGTTACTTTCTGTTGATCACTGATTACAGTGGATGATTACTTTCTACTCAGCCTGCTGAGAGATGGAGGAGGGCCCCTGCTGGCCATATCTATGGGACTGATTACAAGTGATAATGCCCATTATATATGCTGGTTAATGTTGGAATTTTCTTTCTGTTTACAGACAATGTTAAGATTCCTATCAGCCCAATCAGATCATCTTCAGCTAGATGAAATGACCACCGAATAAAGTGATAACTGCAGAGGAATGTAGGAACTTACATTTTCCTGAGAAAGATTAAATTATGATAAAAGACTTTGTTTGATTCACCTTCTTATTTGATGGAAAGGGAGATAAAAAGGAAAAAAAAAAGGTTGAGAAAAGTAACACGCAAGAACAGGGATGACTGAACAAATGGCATAAGATAAAGCTAAAGAAACAGCAGAGAGCGAGATGGAGTTTTGTTTGCTTCAATGATTTAGAGACACTCCTGAAAAGACTCGATTTAATCTATTTAGACTGTGTGACCAGTTTTCCTCTTTGTTCCTCGTGGGTTCTAGGACATCATAGAAATTTAAACCTCATCAAGCCAAAAGTTTTACATTTTCAGAGTGTCATCTATCAGCTTCTGTTTATATCTGTGGGCAGCTGTGATTTACAGTTTATAGGGGAACATATTTGAGCTTCAGTACAGAATCAACCAGGGCTTGTTTATGGTGGTTATCATCAAACATAAATTTCAAGTTGCAAATAGCTTTAGGCTAAAAATGAAATGCGATTAAGCACCATTTCCCTTTTGTCGATTTGTATCCTCTTGATATGAAGAGTTCAGTTTGTTATTATTTGATTATCTTTGGAAAACTACAGGTATAAACTTATCCAAAGTCATTTTTTTCTAACTCATTTACGGAGCCCAAGCTTGATATTAGGATCCAGTGGAGCTGTAGTAACCCTGTGTCTTTCTCTCTCTCTTTCTCCCTCAGTGGCCCCTCTCTCTCTGGAACCTCCACCCACCTAACGCCCTCAATCTCTCAATGTGCCAATTGGACCAGAGGCCCTGCAGGAGACCTCAATACCACTACACAGTGGAAATGTCACCCATAACACTCTACTCAGGATGCCAATCACTTCACACTGTTCCCCACTGTGAGCATTTGTGTGCGTGTGTCGGGGAGAGAAAGCGAATGATCAAGGGGCATGTCCATGTGTGCAAAGAGAGCATGAAACAATTATTGCCAGTGTGACAAAATCCCTCATAACTCTACCAGAATATAAAATTAGATTTCGCCAAAGTGTACGTCTAGATTTATGGCTTTTGCTCAGTGATGTGTGAGCATCTGAGTGTAATGAGCCTGTCCATCTGAGAGGATTATGGGTTGTCTGGTTAATATAAGGACTACAGGTGTTTGTGGAACTGCACATGATTACACATCAAAACAATGAGAGTGTGCGTGCGTGAGTGTGCCGAGTGATAAACAGGCCTTAGTTAGGCGTGAAGGCAGAAACAGATGGAGTGGGTTACGGACAAATAACACACATGAGCCTGTGAGGGAGTGGGAGTAAGCCCATGTCTGAGCATGCATATGTAGTGTTGTTTGTTTCTGGGAGTGTTTGGGATGATCCGTGCATTCAGTATATGGATATGCAAATGCACGTGCCCAAGAAATCTTAATGTACACATACATGGATATGTGTGGGCGTGTGCATTTACGTGTGTTATATTTAGAGCGCAGTGGCGCAGGTGTCTCTGGAAAAGCCGTCCATTTCAGTGGAATGTGGGTTGAGTCGTGCGAATGCGTATCAGTTTGCACAAGAGAGGGTGCATGATAGGGAGGGTGATGACGAATGACAGGAAAACAAGGAAGGCAGGGGGATGGAGAGCTAAGCTGGCAAAGGCTGGCATGCCAGGCGCACTGTGGAGCCAGGGGGGGCGGGCACTCTGTCCTCATGGCAGGCCCCTCTGTCGAGCTGTGAATACAGAGACAACAGCCGGCATACACAGACATAGATACGCAGGGTAGATTCAAACAGGGATGGCTGCACAGCTCATCACATACAAACTCACAATGTAAACGTTTGCCTTGAAACATAATGAAGCAGTGCAGGTTATTGAAGATTTACTTTTATTTTAAAAAAATGCAGTGAACTGAATTTTAAAGATAATTGTACATCGAGGTTTTTAGTCATACTTTAAGTTAAAGGCAACTCACTTTTCAGTCTTACAGATGTTTTGCCATTTGTTTTAATGACTAACAAAAATAAATTTTCTTTTTCAGTGCTGATGACATATTACAGTCACGTTATTAGCATTTTCCCTATGTGGGTTTTCTCTTGGTGCGCCTGTTTCCGCCCACAGACATGCATTAACTCTATGGGCATGGATGTGGGTGTCTATCTCCGTGTGTTAGCATTGATGGACTCGATGGGCTCCATTACAGAAATACACCCCTGTGCTGAACAAGCCCTGCCTCACATCTTGTGTCATGGCATATGTCAGCACTGACAGGCTCCAGCCCAAAACCATTAAATAAATGAATAAATAAAACAAATACAAATACAAATCAACTTGTAACTGATAACCATTTAATCACCGCATACCACTGTACAGAACACGCAGATCTACTAGAGTGAGTGACAAACTGTCTTTAACACTAATTGTGTAAATCCAGTTACCTTTGACTTAACAATTCTCAACACACTTTGACTATTTTATTTCTCATTTCACTCCTCCTGACTTCAATGAGACCTGTAGTACTAAAAATAATAGCAGCTTCCTCTTAAGACTTTGTTTCCAATAAGCACACGTGTGTGTGTGTGTGTGTGTGTGTGTGTGTGTGTGCACTCCTGCGTTCGCCATCTTTCAAGTGTTTTGACAGAATAAGTACATTTCACTGAGGTTAAGTGGGGGCAGACAGATCTATACACTGATCCCACATCAATTTGGAACAGATGGAAAGTTATTAGTAGAGCTTGAATAGGGATGGAACGAGGAGACTGTGGGACAGCAGGGCATTTCTGAACACTGCCTTTCCATTAACATTATAATTTTTTTCATATTTTACTATGAGGAGGTGGGGTGTGCAGCCAGGTAGCATACATGTATGGATCTGTGCACATTTCTTGCAAAATAACGATTTTTCCCCCCGATTTTTTTCTATGGAGCCCAAGAAAAAGAACTCTTAGACGCAAACACAAGCGTCGTAAATCATCTAGCACATCCAAAATTCTTCTGCTGGGTCACTTCAGGACACCAGGAATTACACAGCCTTACATAATGAGACTTAGCATTAATCTTTAATCTAAGATGCAGCTTGTCGTCAGCAAGCCTTTCATGTGCCAGAGTGGTTCAACTGGGATAGCATAGCACGAGCCTAAGGGCCAGCATCTGTGGAAGAAAATCGCTAGCTTGAGCCTGCCTCTGTTGTTTTTATATTTAAGTTTTCCTGTTTAGTCTGACAGAATATAATTGAGCTTTAATGTGTATTCTTGCTTTCATTAGCACCAGAAATTATCACAGCGGAGAAATGTCCTTGCCATTTTTCAAAACTAGGCATAGTTTTCGATTCAGGAAGTGCAAGACGGCTCCCATAAAAGGAGCCTTTAATCAGTGAATTTAGAGATACTTGGTTTTACTGGGTGGTGATTTGTTAAAACATGCAAAACATAGCTGAGTGAATATAACATGCTTCTCAAACCATAAGTCAACTTAATATGTTCCCCGTGGAGAGAAAAATGGTGCTACGCTTATCGGCTGTGCTGTTAATCTTCCCCCATTGTTTCACTTTGATTTATATTCTATTTGCTGCTGAGTAACGCGGTTTCTCCACAGTCATATTTAAAATTCTTACTAAGTCAGGTTTACATTTTAAATGTGTACCATATGATTTAATTATAATCACCAAAAATGAGTGTAACTAATCTCAAGTCTTATGGCGAGCAATATTTTATGCAACTGAATATTGTATCACACCTCAGCGATACTGTAGTGGCTAGAAAATAATTACTGAAAGAGGAGGAACGGTATAACAAAGCAAAGAGGAAACTGGTATTCCAGGGAATAAAGCTGCCAGTTTCTTTTGTTCTAATGTCTTTTTATTTCTTATGAACACCAAAGTTTTCATGTACTTAATAAGCAGGAGCTGCTCTTACAGGATAGTTCCATGTTTTACTGAATATTTGATTCGGCTCAGTGGTCATGGGTGAGTCAGAGAGAAATGAGGCTGTCATGTCGGGTGAGTTAGCAACCTGATTAAGCTGGATGCCAACCTTTTCTAACTTTGATGCATTCATGTTGGCTCTATTTAATTCATGAGACTGGTGCGGAAGAAAAGGGGGGGAAAGAGAGAAAAGGATGAAGGTAACACATTGCAATTTCACTCTGCCTAGTTCTCACCTTTTCACGCTTTGTTTTTTCTTTCTCTTCAACTTACCATTATCTCCCTCTGACCTCCACTTTTTTTCTTTACTTACAGGTCAAGTTGGGTTTTTTTTACTTGTTTTTTTAGCCTTTAACCTCTAAAACTCATCACCTTTACTCCCACTGTCTTCTCCCTTTCAAGTCTACATCATCTCCCTCACTTCTCATTGTCATTTTTCTTAGCGTCATCTCTCTGCACCAGCATTGTGTGCGTCTCTGAAATAATCCTCAGCTTTTACAACTCATATTTTATGCATTCCGCTTTTACGCAGAGTGACTAACAAACAGTGAAACGACGAGGAATTTGTGACAGCTCTTTTTTTCCCTTTTTTTTTTTTGCAATGCTATGCATTCCCTTTCCAATTTTTCTTCCTCCTCCTCAACCCCCCCAAAATACATTTTCACCTCCATCTATAATGCCCCCCCAACTTAATTCCTTCCTTCCTCATTCTCCCTAGGTGAAGTAAGGCAGGGGAAAAATGAATAGCGAGTGCTTGGCCTCCCTCCAGCACACATTTTCAATATCCAAGGGACATTTTAATGGTACTTTTGTAAACAAGCACACACATAGATGTCTGTATGTCTATGTGGGAATGCTCTCTATTAGTGTGTGAATGTTTGACGGGTGTGTATTTGTGCTCTTTGCCCACTTGTTGTATGGGTGTCCAGCAAAATAAATACATCAGATGGTTGGCTCAAAAGAACACATTTGTCTTTCTCCCTGGAGAATGTGAATTATTTAAAATGAAAGCTGGGGAAGAGAAATGACTAACAGTAGCAGGTGACGTGGCTGGAAAGGAGAAAGATGGAGAAGGATAGCGAGGGGAGACCAGATGGGCAGGGGTTGCACCTAGCCAAAAAGAGATAGTATAAAGATAGCAAAATGTAAGATAAAAGGAGAATGAATGATGAGTCAAAAACATGAATATGGAAAGTGGGAAAGATGCTCTATCATAAAGGTTAGGATGTGGTTACAAATCACTGGCGAAGGACTGGAAAGCTACGCAAATAGAAGTAAAAGAAATAGAATACAATAAGACTTCTGTCTGAGACAAAAAGAAATAGGGAAGGCTGATAAGGACATGACAAGAAGTGACAACAGACAGAGCGGAAGATGACTGCAACAGAGGGAGCGACTTTGGAAACATATGATTGGCTACTAGTGCCAAATTTGAGCACGCAAACACACACACACACTTTCTCGCTCACCGCCCTGTACAAACGCATTGGATAATTCTCCAAGCTTCACCAGCAGATTTCAGCCTGTTAACCTGCCTCGCCCTGCTTCACCCCGTCTTACCCTGCCACATGGTCACCCCGGGGGGGGGGGGGGGGGGCATGAAACAAGAGCTGGAGACAGGAAAAGCAGAATGTTGATGGGAAATATTGAAAAGAGACAAGATAAAAAAAACAGAAAGTCAAAGAGGGAGAAAAAAAAGGAAAGAGGTAGAGGAGGAGAGAGAACGCAAACAGTTTCTTTAGAGGAAGTCGTGAAGTGTTGCTCTGATCAGTGAGATAGAAATTAAGTATACAGTCCTTTGGCAGCACAGGGAGCGCGTTGGGGGGTAAATAGGAGAAGGAAATAAAGGTGCATGAGGGGGGAAAGGGGAGGAGAAGGATGGCGTGTAGTAAATTACGGAGGGAAGGAGAGCAATAGGAAGGAATAGCAGGGTGGTGAATGTGATGGAGCTGGATTGTGAAGCATCAAACAAAGATAATAAGAGAATCCGCTGAAGGCATGAGGCAAACTCAGTAATTATATAGAAAGAGCAGCCTGCCTTAATTAGAACAGGATGGAGCTCATGAGTGTGAGAGAGACACACGCAAAAAAAACCCCACACATAATTACACATGTACATCAAACACACCATTTCTGAGGTAATATATTACGTAATTTTTTTGCTCCCTGGTCTGTTCCTGTTGACGGCTATTCATAATGAGACCGAAGAACATATGTGTGCTCCTCACAACGCGTGTCTGACTTGTGAATGCACACAGGGTCAAGATGTACACATCCAAGTCGTCCTACCGCTCTGGTTTTTAAACTCGCTCTCCTTTTTTGGCCTTTTATGTATTTCATGAGGAAGCTAAGTGGACATAAGCTCTAAGTTCTTCGTATTTACACTCATCTTCACAAGCAGCAGCAGTCTTGCGGTCCTCTGAGCAACAGCGGATTAGTTGCATGACCTAAATCTTAAACACCAGGATCTCCTCTTTTCATCCTAGAGATACTTGGTAGTAACTCAGTTGTAAGAGACGACTTCAACACCACACACATTTTTGTCTTTTTTAGGTTTTCTATAATTACACATTCATTCAGTTTTGATGCAGAAAGCCGTCGAACTGGAGAGATGAAAGCCAGACGAGAGCCACCGCATGGCTGGACACATAACAAATTTGCTCTTTTGCTGAGTTTTTTTGTTGTTGTTAAATTAAGTTAAATGTCCTTTAATACCTACACTTCCTAGGTAAAAACTTTATAAAAAGAATTATGACAGCAGTTGCCATAATCCGAAGTAATCCAGCATTCCTTAAATCTTCTGTGACCCTTACAGAGGATGCGGTAATAATCCTCTTCCCTACTGCACTGCACTATCTGTTTACACCATTATCAGTAGCTTCTCACTGGCTCTTCGATATTATTGACCGGGACTGAGACACTTAGTGCATTTTCACTCACTCTGTAGTGGAGATATCAAAGATAGGCACGGCTGTGGCACTGATTCAGTCTTTGAGCACTACGGTCACCCCGGTGTGTCGGCCAGAACACCACTTAAGGCCAAATTGCCCAGAGCACGAAAGAAGGAGAGAGCTTGAGGTTCCGTTTGAGGCACTTTATTGTCACCGCTTAATTTCTGGGGCTGTAACACAGCGGGTGTACATAAGTGTATGTCTGGGTGTGTGTGTGTGTGGTTTCTTGTCATTTACGCACACCTAACATGCCCCAGGAATCAGTGCACCCCCTCCGGACCAACACTGCTCAGCCGCCATTAAACTGCCCACCTTACTAACCGGATGATGTCACTAGAAGGTGGGCTGGCCCAAACTGACAGAAGATGGAACATTACATGAACTTATATAAACTTATAAACACCAGTAAAACTATTATATGAACTTTGGGGCCTTTTATACAGCCGCCCCCAAATGTATGTAAGACATTTGCTCATCAATAAGGCAACAAAGTTCTAGGGTTGTGGTGAGTTCGATGCAGAGCTGTCCTCATCTTCTCCAGAGGGCAGCGCAGGGAGGACAACCAGTCTGGCAACTGGCCGAGTGTAGACTCTCTCCTCCACCTTCACGTCAGCTGACCTGATGCGTCCATCAGGGCTAGGATGAGTTTTAATCACCCTCCCCACCGGCCAGAGAGCCCTGGGAAGCTGTGGATCAGCGATCATCACCACAGAGTCCTCAGCCAAATCAGCTGCCGTTGTTTGCCACTTCTGGCGAGTCTGCAGACTGGGAATGTACTGACGAATGAAACGTGACCAGAAATGGTCAGCCAAAACCTGGGAGTGCTTCCAGCGACGGCGACTGAGGAGCTCACTCTCTGGGTATACTACCTGAGGTAGCGATCCATCCGGCCGCCCCATCAGAAGAACATTAGGAGTCACCGGATCTGCATCTCTGGCATCGGAAGACACATACCCCAGGGGCTTACTATTGAGTATCCCTTCCACTTCGGTGAGTACAGTGCGAAGCACTTCTTCTGGAACTGACTGAGCACCAACGGTGGCATAGAGGGCATACTTAACCGACCGGATCTCCCTTTCCCATGCTCCCCCAAAGTGTGGGGCACCTGGAGGATTAAAGCGGAAGCTGATCCTCTGGGGTGCTAGAAGCTGTTGTAGTTCCGGGGCCATCTTCAGAAAGGTCTCACGCAGCTCCCTCTCACCTCCCCTGAAGTTGGTCCCCTGGTCTGAAAACAACTCGGCAGGTGTTCCTCTACGGGCGACAAATCGCCGAAGAGCCATCAGGAATGCATCTGCATCAATGGTGTTAAGAACATCCAAGTGGACTGCCCTGGTGGTGAGGCACTTGAATATGATTCCCCATCTCTTCTCAATACGCCGACCAACCTTGACCTCAAACGGCCCGAAACAGTCCATTCCCGTAGAGTAGAAAGCCGGTTTATATAGACGTAGCCGGGCTGCTGGCAGGTCTGCCATCCTTGGCACTGTAGGTCTAGCTCTCCACCTTTGACAATCAGCACAGAGGTGTTGGTAGCGCCGGACAGCTTCACGCCCTCGCAGAATCCAGTAGGAGCGCCGAAGTTCTGCGAACACCCGCTCCGGGCCAGGATGATGGAGGCGGCGATCAAAGTCTTGGATCAGGAGTTTGGTCACTGGGTGGCTTGGGTCTAAGATAATCGGATGGAGTGTCTCCAGAGCCAAATCTTCAGATCGACGAAGTCGTCCTCCAACACAAATGAGCTGTCTGGTCTCATCCACTTCGGGTGACAGAGAGAGAAGACGACTGCTCCTGGGAACTGGCTTACCGACTTTCAACAGGTTGTACTCCTCCAGGAAACTATCCATCTGGGCCCTCTGTAGGATCAGCCTCTCCGCCTTGCGATAGTCCTCAACAGTGGGATGACCATCTGGTTGGGCCGCCCCATGTAGCTCCCGCGCTGTAACCTCTAACATCTCACTCCAGGTTTTGTAGCGGCTCAAATCTGAAGTTGGCTGACCTGACGGAGTAGTTGCTGTGGTCCCACAGAACACAGCTTTGCGCAGCTCCGAGGCATCTCCTGCTTGGTCAACCTTGAGATCCTCTGGCCAGGAGTCTGGACTGCGCAGGAGAAAGGATGGTCCTTGGCTCCATCTATTTGGTACAGTGAGCTCCTTCAACTTCTTCCCACGTGTCACATCGTCGGCTGGATTCCTTCCAGAGTCGACGTATCTCCAGGAGTGCCTGTCTGTCAGCTCTTGTATCTCAGCTACACGAGTGCCCACGAAGACCTTAAATCGGCAGGATTCAGACCTCAGCCAGGTCAGCACTGTTGTAGAATCGGACCATAGGACCGTCTGGTCGATTCTAAGGGTGAGCTCCCTTTCCAGCACTTGTGAGAGCTGTGCCCCAGTGAGTGCAGCACAGAGCTCCAATCGGGGCATGGAGTGGAACCGCTTAGGGGCAACCCTGGAACGGGCCACCAAGAATGACAGATGCACTTCACCATTTCTGCCAGTGGTCCGGAGGTAAGCTACTGAGCCATAAGCTTCTTCAGAGGCATCACAAAATATGTGCACCTCTCTCTGACAGCTGAAGGGGTCCACTTCCTTAGGCACATATGGTCGGGGAAGAGTAATTTCAGGTAGAAATTGCAGCTCTTCCTCCCAGGCTGTCCACTGCTGCATAAGCTCCTGAGGTAGGTGTGGGTCATCCCAACCCCTTTGCTTGTCCCAAAGATGGCGGATGATTACCTTCGCTCTGGTTGTGTAGGGTAAGATGAACCCTAGGGGGTCGTACTGGCTGGCCAAGACCTTGTAGATATTGCGCATCGTGGGGACTGCATATGGAACTTGACGATGCTTGTAGCCTAGGACATCTGTGTGGAATAGCCAGCTCAATCCCAGGGTAGATTCTGGGGTATCTACCTTGTTCTGGGCCAGCCATAGCTCCACACTAGCGGAGCAGCTCTCTTGTGGTAAGTGACTGATGACATCACGTTCATTGCTGGCCCACTGACGTAGGTCGAAACCTGCTGAGGCTAGGATGGCCCGTAACCTGTCGACAAGTTTCCTTGCCTCTTCCACGGTGGGGAAACTCTGAAGGCAGTTGTCCACATAAAAACACCTTTCGACCGAGAGTCTCACGTCATCATCTGGCTGGCTGTTATCCATGACATGACGCTGCAGGGCAAATGTGGCACAGCAGGGGCTACACGTGGTTCCGAACGGGAGCACCCGCCACTCGTAGACTGCTGGAGGGCTCTCGTCGCTGATGTCTCGCCAGACGAATCTGAGCAGGGCACGATCTTCTGGTAAGAGATGAACCTGGTGGAACATGCCTTTAATGTCCCCACTCACTGCAACTGCATGCTCTCTGAAGCGCAATAGGACTCCCAGAAGCGACGCACCTAAGGTGGGCCCAGGCAGCAGGTAGTCGTTCAAGTTCTGTCCTCTGTACTGAAATGAGCAGTTGAAAACCAATCGGTTCTTGCCATTATGGCTCACCATGTGATGAGGGATGTACCACGCCTCCTGACCTTCTGTCACAGGTGTCCCAGAGCCACACTTAATGATGGAGCCAGCCTTGATAAGCTTCTCCATCTCCACTTTGTAGGCCTCAGCTCGTTCTGGGTCTTTGGCCAGCCTTCTCTCTACACCCCGTAGACTTGGCATGACGGCGTCTTTAGTTGCCTGCAGTAGAGGCATCCCCTTCCGGCGAAGCAGTGGGGTGGCATAGCGACGTATGCCTTCAACCTCTGTTCGGACAGTTCTGGTCTCCAGAATGCATATGGCCTCTTGGTCTTGCCTTGAACGAGTAACAAGCTTCTCGTTTCGGAATGGAACGATGTCGACCTGCCACAGTTTCTCCACATGTTTCATTAACTCACTGACCTGAGGTGCAACAGAAGTCAGCAAGCACTGCTGCGGTTGGGTAAGCTGGCCAACTATACTTGCTGGCCCTTGTAGCGCCCAACCTAGCCTGGTACGAATAGCAGCAGGCCCTCCTGGAGGTCCCAGCCTGACTGGTTCAACGGGGGTAACCAGATGGGGATGGTCACTGCCAATGAGTAGCAAAGGTTTCACATTTAACAAGGTGTGGATCGGAAGACCAATCAGGTGCTTGTACCTTTCCCTGAGTTGCTCCATGGGATAAGTGTGGCCTGCAAGTCCGATGCGTGCAGCAGTGAAGGCCCCAGCAATCTTGAACCTGGTCCTGGGCCTTGATGGAGAAGAAACAGAGAACGACACTGACTCACCTCTGAGAGTCTGCACGTCCTGCCTAATCGTGCGCAGTGGGACGTCCTCTGCGATCCCTTGCATGCCTAACTTCTCGGCAGCCTCCGGCAGAAGCATTGTCCTCTCTGACCCGTCATCCAGTACAGCATAAGTGCTGATTGTTCGCTTGCCATAATGAATGCAGACTTTGACAATCTTTAGAAGGACTTTGCAGCCTTCAGTGGGTCTGTCTAGATACAGGACGTCGGTTGCTGCCTTCGAGTCACCGCTCACCACCGCTGTTGTTAGTGACCCTTTAGGTGTTCTAACATTGACATCATGCAGTACCTGCAGGTGCTTCCCTTGGCAGAGGCTGCAAGTCTTCCTCAGATTGCACTGGGCTGCCTGGTGTGACCGTGCGCAGCGCCAGCACCTCTTGTTACTCTTTATCCACTCTGTTAGCTGGTCCTTTGTCAACTTGGATACCATTGTGCACTGACTGAGATAGTGCTCTTCCGTGTTACAGAATGGACAGTATGGCTTGTTCTTGCTGGCCACACCACCTGGCCTCAAAGCCTGTGGGTTCGTCATTACCTCCTTTGCACCATGAAGGACTGTGATGGATCTCTTACCCTGGCGCACCTCAGGCCTGGGCCACTGTTTCTCCTTTGTCCCTTTCACTGCTAGCTGCCCTTCAGAGTCTTGGCACCAGGACTCATACTTGAGCCACCCTGCGAGATCTGCCAAGGTATGCATCCTCACACCTTGTTGGAACATGCAGCGGCGGAACTCCGCTCTCTGCTCGGGGGGTAGTTTACTAAGCAGACGAGCAACATGTGAACCACAGTGTAGTTCCACTTCTCCTTCTGGGCCTAGTGTCCTTAACATCCCCACCAGTGACTGTATCTGGAGGGCAAATCTCTCAAATGCCGAGACGTCTCCACGTCTGATGTCAGGTGAGTCCATCATCGCAGCAATACGCCTCAGCACTATCTGATGTGGTTGGCCGAATTTGTCATTGAGGGCCTCCATCGTATCAGTGAAGGGTGTGGCAGAGTTGAGATAAGCATCGGCTATTAATCTGGCCTCCTCTAAGTGCAGGTGATCAACCAACACTTGATACTTGAACAGCTCAGTCGTGTCCTCAGGTAGAAGATTCCCCAATGCCATCTTAAGCCTAGCAAACTCACTAGGGTCTCGACTGGAGAAGTTGGGGATTGTTGGGCGGGGACCACGGTAAACTGTCTCTGAGGTGATAGGAGTCCTGCCCGGATTCGGTCTGTCCGGCAGTGGCTGTGGAGAGGACAGATTGAACTGCTGCTCAGGGGATGCTGGATTACAGCCATGCTCAGTCTTACTGTCCCCATAGGCGGCGCGCGGATGCTTGGACCCACCCAGTGGGAAACTGCCTGGGCGAGGTGGGAGATGAACCGGCTTGAACCAGGGAGGTGAATTATGGGAGGCTTTATCTGGAAACCTGAGAGCTGGTGGAGGATCTGATGACAGACTCTGTCCTGGGTGGTCCACGACCATATTAGCAGGTGGGATTGCCATTGCCTCTGTCTTAATGGCTGGAAACATACATGCATCTTGGCGATGGGGGTTCAACACTGGTGGGTCACTAGGCAGTGGCGCTTCCTCAATTGGATCTGGCCACGGTGGTGGGGCAGGCCAGTCATCATCCTCCTCAATCTCTGGTGCATCACCCGGTAGCGGTGACTGCATTGACTTACTGGTTTGGAGAGAAGATGGGCCCTGCATGCTCTGGACAGCTTCCACTAACTGTCTCATTTCTGCCCGCAGTGCCTTGAGTTCGACCAGATCTGATGACATACGTTGCTGGCTCTGCTGGATGAGGTGGCGCTCCTGACGGATATCCTCTAACTCTGCACTTACTTCCTTATTTGGATGTGTATAGGGGAGCACGAAGGGTAGAGGAGTAGAGTGATCATAGGCTTGTTCCCCATGCCATCTCTCTGGATACAGCTGGGGGGCTAGCTGATTCTCCTGAATGTGCTGTTGGCTCTGAGCTCCATAGCGCGAGGCCGTCTCATGGAGAATAGCATCCCGCCTCCACTGAGGGCTGGCTAGGTTGCGGCTAAAGGGGGAAGCGAGGGAGGTCATCCTGGCCTTGTCCTCTTGGTGTCTGAGCTCTACATCCTCTCTATATGCATGGCTAATGTAGCCTGGGTACTCCACCTCATAATCTGCGTAGCGCACAGGTGGGCGAGCATGTCGTTTGGGGCGTGCGCCACGAGCCTCGTACTCTGGGCCTGGTTCCATCTCTGAGGCGAACCTAGCGCATCCGGCTCGAAGGACCAATTAATGTAGTGGAGATATCAAAGATAGGCACGGCTGTGGCACTGATTCAGTCTTTGAGCACTACGGTCACCCCGGTGTGTCGGCCAGAACACCACTTAAGGCCAAATTGCCCAGAGCACGAAAGAAGGAGAGAGCTTGAGGTTCCGTTTGAGGCACTTTATTGTCACCGCTTAATTTCTGGGGCTGTAACACAGCGGGTGTACATAAGTGTATGTCTGGGTGTGTGTGTGTGTGTGTGGTTTCTTGTCATTTACGCACACCTAACATGCCCCAGGAATCAGTGCACCCCCTCCGGACCAACACTGCTCAGCCGCCATTAAACTGCCCACCTTACTAACCGGATGATGTCACTAGAAGGTGGGCTGGCCCAAACTGACAGAAGATGGAACATTACATGAACTTATATAAACTTATAAACACCAGTAAAACTATTATATGAACTTTGGGGCCTTTTATACACACTCAGTTAAACAATTACGCTCAGGAGTAAATAAGACCTGTGAACACTGTATGCAAACGTACACGGGAATCAGTTGAAGATCACAGCTTTGTTGTGTTTGTTGCGATTTACTGCTTTGCATTCTTTTTTTGTTGTACTTCACAGCAGCTACTCATTCATATTCTTGAAAGACATGTGCATGAGGATGATTGCGACACATATATAAACTCAAATGTCCTTGCGCCAATGGCGTGTCCAGCGGGGTGGCCTGGGGGGGCACAGGCCACCCCCCCAACCAGACTGGCCACCCCAGGTGCCACCCCAAAGGCAGAACAATACAATTCAATCAAATATCAAATGTCCGATTATGTTTTCACGGTGAAGCTCAGATATCCGAGTGTAAGTGAATGCAGCATCGGCTTCTGCGCTACGTGCATCACGTTGGCAAAGGTAGGAGAGCCAAGCACGAAAGATGGCACCGCAGGAAACAATTTTTCGGTGAAAGAAAATGAGGACAGAATAAATGTCCCGGTAAGTAATATTAAGTTTGTTGAGTTTAGTAAACTTCGGTGAAATTAGAATACCAAGGAAAAAATAACACTTAAAGAATTATTGCAGCCGTCGAATATTTCAGACAGTATGCTACTGAGGGCAGCTAACATAAGAGTTATGAGTTATAAGATATAATCTAAGTCGTAACATTGCTGTATGGAGCTGCAGATTTGGTTGCAGGTTAACATAGCTGGACTGGCCATCGGGCATACCGGGCATATGCCCGGTGACTTATTTTTTATTTTTATTTTGTAAGGGCATGAACAATGAGAGGTGGTGGATTGGCCAGATGCAGGTCGATGTGTAAAAATAACTCAGTTGTTTGGTGGTGGCTATGGCGGGGCTTCCACAGAGGCCAGCAGGTGGATGAGGGAAGGGGAGGCAGGAGGAGAGACCCGAGGCAGCCGCCGGTCCGAGTGTCAGGTGAACTGAACTTCAGGTAAGAAGTTATGAGCTGCAGTCTATCTGGGTCAGATATAAACTAAGTTTAGGTGGAGTTTATTTTTGTTGTGCTGACTTTTTACCGTCAGTTGCAATAACTCATACTGCCCGAGCTAGCATGACGGAGTTTCTGTACAGCTGTTCAGTTGCTATGATGTTACTGATAGTGAACTTTATTTTATTCATAAGGTTAGTTAGTAGAGTTGCCAACGGCTCCTTAAAAATGGAATGGTCCCTCATTCAGAGAAAATATTATGCGTTTGGTATTGAGCTGAGAAGAGACGCAGTTTGTCCCGAACTTTAGCTAGAATGGAAAAAGACAAAGCTGGATTTATTCTGTGTGTTTACGCTGCACAGCTGCCTCTTCTCTCATCTCCCCCTCCCTCTTCTGTTGCTACTTCAATCATGAAACTGATCAATGATCAGCTTTTCTCTCTTGTTTATTTATCGCCCACTTTGTGCCAGAAAGAGGAAACCAGCAGATGTCGCGCTAAACAACAGCAGCACGTTTAAGCTTGATCAGCTGTTGTTAGAATTTATTTAATATTAATTTCCAGTATCAGCTGATGTTTGCTGGAGCCACAGCTGTAAAGCTGCTGGTCATGATGTCGGTTTGGATATGTGGTGAGAGGGAAACATGAAGATGAAACCAGGAGATGCCCTTACTGGATCATCAGAGCTGAACAGGTGATGGAGAAACAGGTTTAGGTGACATGAATGAGTTGAAGGGAAGTTATGAACTGTTTCTGAGAGACAAATAACACCAGGATCCTTTTTTACGTAGCTGACAGCTGGTAACTGTGCAGGGGCGGGTCTAGCAAAGTTATGCCAGGGGGCCAGGTAGGGAATTAACAGGGAGAGGTGGGGCACAAAGAAATACTTTTCTTTCTTATTCTCATTTAAAATATCTCGCTTTTATTAAATAATTATCTAAATCTTACAACCAAAGTTTTTATCTGATGTAAAATGTATAGAAATCATACATATACCAACAAGACAGTGTACATCACTGTCACAACAGCATTTGTTTTCATTCAAAGGCTTTATGGTTTTAATACCTGGGGGGCCGGTCTCTAGTCAAAATGCCCGATTTTCTGTCCCGGTCCAGCCCTGCAGGTTATACTGGCAGTGTCACCATGCCAGCTGACTGTATTTCATCGTCAGCCAGTGTTGTTCTTTATCAATATTACCAAAGTTTACCATAAGGCAGCATAGCAAGTATTTACTTGCTTTCAGGTTTTATTCAAATGTTAGTCTTTTCAGTTGTTTCCCCACTTTTTTCCTGTTTCAAAATCAAACACCAGTTTGTGAGAAGATTATCTTCTTTTTTTAAATAGGCAGATAAAATTTTACATTGGCATTGGCTAATTTGTCAATTGTTTGTTACAAATGTTCGTATTTTAATATTCAAAAATGTTTTTGCCCAAAACATATGTGCACTACATGTCAGTAAAAATACTATGCAAATATTGCTGTCCTTGAATGCTGAGTAAACACTGACAAAGCACTGATTGTATCTCTTGTACTTTATCAACGCAGTATCTAAAAACTTTGCACCGTAGTGGTTAAAATCTCATTCTAATAAGAGTTAAAAGCTCATTCGGTTATTAGGTTTATAGGATTATTGAATTATGGTTAATGGTTGGTAGAATTTTTTTTTTAAACATTATCTGCCAATTACATCTGCCACCCTTCTCCAAATCTGTGCCCCTACCTGGCCCCCCCAACAAAAATTTTCTAGACACGCCACTGCCTTGCGCACAAAACATTTCTGTAATCTCACTATCCATTTTTATGAGGTGCACATGGAGACCTGATGTCTTTCTCCGACACACAAAATGAAATTAAAAAAAAAAAGTGTGTGTCTGCTGTGAGATGTGTCCTTAGTATAAGTGTGTATGAGCAGTCCCAGCGCAATTCCTCAGTTTAGTGGAGCATTACAGCTGATCAATAGCTCTGGTGCAGTGGGAGATGTCTGGGCTTTGGCTGCATATTCATACCATTACAGCTGAAGTGAGGAAAGAGGCACTACAGGGAACGTGTGTGTGTGTGTGTGTCAGCAGACCACTCTCATGGATAATGACATTCTCTATCACCTAGTGGACCACACAGTTACTTGCTAAACTGCACCCAGTCAAGGTTGAGCACCGATAGAAGCAGTCTAAAACGTCTCTCTCTCTGAGTCTCTGTGGACTCGCTGGCTTTTCTGTGCCATCACTGAGACTCACTGTCCTTGTCTACTTGCTCTTTTGGCAAGATGCCTGACATGTTCTATTCTCCCTTTACTCCTTCTTTTCCTTTAAAATGTTACTTTTTTTTGTTGGTTTCCTGTCAGTGCTTTCTCTCTTCATCCATCTGCGCGGTGCTTCCCCGTACCACATTGTTATTCTCCTCCGAGTTTCTCTGTTGGTTTGTACATCAGTCAGATTCTTCTGTCCGCGGCGAAGATTTTATTGTCGAAAAAGCATTGTCAGTAATTACAAAAAGCAGGACAAGCAACACATACTTTATTTGCACACGGCCCAACTGCCAATATCATTAAACAATTCTCAGCTCCAACTGTCAAACTGTTACTGCAGAACCAGAAAATGTGCAACGCAGCCAAAGTTCTGCACGACTTATCACCAACTTTACTATTAATACTATTTATACTGGATTTTTTTCCTTAACTATTGGTTCCTCTCAACAGCTAGGTGTTTTGCAGAACTATTGTTGGCAGAAACTTCATAAAGTTAATATTGTTACGGCCCATCATTTACAATGACAGACAAGATATGTGATGAATTACCATATCGGTTGTTAGATCCCACTAAATGAAAGCATTCCAAAAGCGGCATATGGTACAATCATACCAAAAAATGTTAAGGTTAAGAAAATATTATGTCCCTGCTATGACTTAGATGAGAAAACAGCAGTCTTCACTGGAAGATCATGCGATGTACAAGTCCACAGGTAATGCACAAGGTCATCGACATCCCGAGGTGTCTGAGGGAGAACACTTACTGCAAACGACCCCGAACGTGATGGGTTTCATGGCAACGGCAACAAAAATTGTTGCTCACCTGACTTCTTCCCCAAAATGAAAGTATAGTTAAAGGCATGCTGCTTTGACACAGCAAAGACGACGTGCAGAGGGAAGTGGTCAGAATGAGACTTCAAGGAAATGACCTGAAAACAGCAGGAGTGCTGAGAGCTGTGCAGAGCTTCAGACAGAGACAACCTTGAAGTGGACAGCAGGCAAACTGAATCCAAGTAAGGTTTTGACTTTTTATGGATAGACTCACTGAGCCTTTTAGCTATGTTGCCGTTTCTTATATATTTTAGTTAGTAGCACAATGAGCTTCACTTTGGAATACAAACACGCTGATGTAAATTACTATTGTTAATCAAATACACAGAATCAATACATTTTTAATAAAAAACCACTGCAGGGATCAATATGAGATCACCGCACCAAGTTCAACAGTCTAAATTACTGTCCCATGACTGCACGTTACAGTCTAGTCAAGTGACTCCAACACCCACATCACATTGCACAATAATTCAAGATGGGGTGTGAAAACTAACAGCGAGAGTCAGGCGTTCAAACTGCTGCTATTATATGAGCAATTGTGACAAAAGATCGCAATACTGTCCGTTTCAGTTTACGTCAGAAAGCAACACATCAAACCACCCGCTAGCTTACTAATGGCAGCACTTCGTGTAGGTGTGTCTGTGTGTTAATCGGGACATTTATGCCTCATGAAAGAAAGATGTGTTGTCAAGCTTGGGACACGGCCTTCTGAAGAAACAGTACACAAAGTCATTGTGTTCACATTCACACACACCAGGCTCTTCACACTTCTCATACTCACGGTACACACACCATGCCTCACATGCCAATATGTGTGACAACGTTTGGACATAAACACGAAATATTTTAACATCTCTGACAAGTCAAGATCCTCGCAATCGATGGCACTGTCAGTATAGAACAAAAGGAGGCACAGTTTGAAAATGAATGAGAAAGGTGTCTTTGTACTTCTATTGTCTGCCCTCTAAAAACATGACCACTGCGGATCGTTCTTCTTGTCTAAACACTCGTTAACATTGATTTCTCCTTTCTGTCCTTGCTCACCTGCACTTATTCCCTTTCCCTCGTTCACTCTTACAGTATCTGCTGTATCTCTGTGTGTGTCTCAATACAGATGTCAATTTCAGAGTCTTTTTAACTGAATTCCTGCTCCTTTTTGAACATGGACGTTATTTGGAGTTGTGGTTGCTCGTTTTCCTTTTGTTTGCTTTGTTCATTTGTCTCTTTTAATTCTATTTTTTTTTTTTATACTTTTTCAACATGTTCAAAATAAAGATTCAATCAATCAATCAATCAATATATCTTCAACAGAACTATACAGCTTTATAATATTTGTAGCTGCTAGCAATATCTGCCTGAACCTCCAATGTAATTTGGAATTTGGATTGGCTCTAATGCAAGTGGCACTGCCATTTAACACATGAAAAAAATGCCAATTTCACTTAGTTTGCATACAAATCATCAGTTTTGATTGCAATGCAATTATTTGCTGTATTTTGTATGTGCTATTCAATACACTGACACCGGTTTCTAGCAAAAATTCAAACCAAGTTGTGTTTAAAAGAAAACAAACAAAAAAATCACACACAGTTTTTGTTTTTTTCCTGTTGTGTTCCTGCTCGCTGTTAGTCCAGAGCATTCTATCAAAGAGCTAAAACACATGAAAACATTGCTAATTCTTTCTTTTCTTTATTCAGTATTCTGGATTTGTTGCTTTAGTTCATTTCCGACACAACTCCTTTCTCGTTGCTTGTATTTGCTGCATTCTTATTCGTGTATCCACACATCCCACTATCTGATTTTCCATTCCCTACCTTCACAGCTGCTGTGTCCCTCCTCGTAGCCGGCGCTGCAGCTGCACTTCCCAATAGGCACCAGCCATTCACCTTCGGCACTACAATGCATCCTGGGAGGGCTGTCTGTGTCAACTTCAGAGTTGTTAACACAGGTGCCGCGCACCTCTACAAGCGTGGCAAACGCTGCCTCGGCCACTGTATCGGGGAACACTGCCAGGTTCTGGACGGTTGCGAGACAGCGTTTGTAGTAAACCCGCACAGCCACCAGTGCCACGCAGGCACCGACATCCTGGAATGCCAGGTGGAACCCTTTACGATTGAGGTGGCCGATCTCGCGCACCTCTGTGTTCAGCTTCATCTTCCTCTCACCAAGATCACCCTGCGTGAAGCTCTCATCAGCAGCAATGGTATCTATCTTGGTATACCGGTCCTCTCGCGTCACACCTCCAAGGTCCCTGTCTGACTCGACATACAGGAGGTTGAAGGTCTCCTTGCAGGTGCCTGCTACACCAGGGATGCTGTTGCAGTCACGCAGAGTGAACTGGAGCTCCACAAAAATGCGCTGTCCACCTCGACGTGCCACCCAGCCCGTCTGCAGCCAGTTGTTCTGCTGCGTGGGCTCCATCACATTGCACACCTGGTATGTCCGAATGGGCTTATACTTCTCATCTACGCCGCTTATTTCCTCCCACTGTAGGGATAAAGATTTGGGCAGAGGGGAAAAAAGACACAAAATCCTTAAATGTGAGGTATAGAAAAAAGAAAATCAAGAAAAGGAATATGGGAATGGAAAGAGACATACTGCATTTTACAAACCATGAATAAGCAGCAAGGAGCTTAGTAATAACATGAAGGACTGACAAGAAGAAAAAAAAAAACAGCAAGAAACAGATGATAAAAATGTTAAATGACAGCAGAAAGAATAGATATGCAAACAGGAGTGAGTAAGTTCAGGTTAACAGTGTAATGACATAATCTGATGAGTGAGTGTTTGAAATAAAAATCATTGGTTCTCAGATTGTCTAATAGTGTCACATAATGAACAGGCTCAGTCATTGTGAGTCTTAAGTGGTGTTTCTGCAACTGTGGGTCAGACCTTAGTCACTTTCTTTCGATCTCAGACTGCTTGGCACTTAAACTAATGGCATTTGTGTTCAATGTTTGTATAAACCAGGGGTCGGCAACCCTAGGCACGCGTGCCACAGTTGGCATGCGAAGGGTTAACTGATGGCACGACCATAGCTGGACTGGCCGGTCCGAGTGTCAGGTGAACTGAACTTCAGGTAAGAAGTTATGACCTGCAGTCTATCTGGGTCAGATATGAACCAAGTTTAGGTGGAGTTTATTTTTGTTGTGCTGACTTTTTACAGTCAGTTACAATAACTCGTACTGCGTGCTAGCTAGCATGACGGAGTTTCTATACAGCTGGGTGGTTGCTACTTCAATCATGAAACTGATCAATGATCAGCTGATCGCCTTTTTTCTCTTTTGTTTATCGCCCACTTTGCGCCAGAAAGAGGAAACCGTCGAATGTCGCGCTAAACAACAGCAGCACGTTTAAGTTTGATCAGCTGTTGTTAGAATGTATTTAATATTACTTTCTAGTAGCTGATGTTTGCTGGAGCCACAGCTGTAAAGCTGCTGGTCATGATGTCGGTTTGGTTATCTTGTGAGAGGGAAACCAGGAAGATGAAACCAGGAGATGTCTTTACTGAATCATCAGAGCTGAACAGGTGATGGAGAAACAGGTTTGCCTTTTAGGTGACATGAATGAGTTGAAGGGAAGTTATGAACTGTTCCTGAGAAACAAATAACACCAGGATCTGTTTCTAAGTAGCTGACAGCTGGTAACTGTGCAGGGGTGGGTCTAGCAAAGTTTTGCCAGGGGGCCAGGTAGGACATTAACAGGGAAAGGGGGGCACAAAGAAATACTTTCTTATTCTCATTTAAAATGTCTAGCTTTTAATAAATAATTCTCTGAAGCTTATGATAGATGTATGATGTATGATAAAAATCATACATATAACATCGAAGCAGCTGGAATCCATAGCTGTGTGTGTTCATGGAGCTTGCATTTTCACCTGCTGGACATCACTACCTGACAAGTTTAACTGTCTTCAAAACATTGCAGAGGCCTTATTGACAGTATTTGGCTCTACATATCTGTGTGAGTAGATTTTCTCTCACATGAGTCTCCTCAGGTAGCCGTCTGAATGCTGGACACTCGGAGACCTGTATCTCTGAGTGGGAGACCAGAGATCACATTAACATGTTTGTCTCTGTATTAACAGACATGCCATATTGGCCCAGTTTATTTTTCTTATCATTGTTGTGAGGAGACCATAAATAGCTTTTGTATTTTCTGTTGTACAGTTCATTTGCTGTCATGGATAAAAAGTGTCCTTTTTTTTGGTTTCAAAATAGCTGATAACTATTCGCTGATTGCTGCCAACATCTGCGAACAAATATAATTCTATAAAGTGGTTCTATATAGTGTGTAACCGTTAATATAGAGCGTTATTAAATTTATCGCTAATGCAATCATATGGCACACTGACCTCTGAGGAAATTCTAAATGGCACTTGTCATCAGAAAGGTTGCCTACCCCTGGTATAAACGCTTCATCCCACAGTCTTGTGATTTATTCACAAGAAACGAATTTAGAAAAAAAGACACAGCAGGCTTAATTAAAGGGCTTTGTTAGTTGGCCTTCAGCCTACAGATAGTTTTTATTTATTTATTTATTTTTTGCAGCTTTGGTGTAGCCTAAAATATTGATACTATATCGGTACTGACAGAGATTCTCTGTTCTAAAGAACTCTCTGCACCTTGCTGAATAGATTAAGAGTGTTTTTTGTCTAAATATTGCTAACAAAAGATTATTATTAGTAGTTGTTGCTTTAGAAGAAGTGGTAGTAGTAAAAAGAAATCTGATGTATGTGCACACCCTATTTCAGCCATTGGGACGGAGTCACAAGTATTCTCTTCAAGGTGAGGAACCACTGAATAATATAGCATTTTATTTATCTTTTAAATGTATTTTATTTTTGAGGAATTAAAAGTTTAAACTCCTCTGAGCACTCTAAGAATGCTTTTTATAGTTTCCTAATATTTGCCGTAGGGCAGAGTTTGTTTTTCTGATTTACTTTCAGTCTGGAAGAGCGAGAAAAATGTAATCAAATATATAATTTATCCATCAGATGAATGATTATGACTCCATGTCACTATTTGAATTACCGAGGCGCTCTTGACAGAATTGAAAGTGAACTGAGCAGCAACTATGAACTGCTCTCCCTCTCTCATAAATACACAAACGTGCACAAAGCAAAAGAGTAGAAATGGATTATCTCCAATGGTAATGTGATCAGCCCCTCTCCTGTCAAGGTGACTATATCAAAGTGGGTGTAGTGTGTTCTCTATCACTTCTACTGGGACATGTAGGTGAATCACACAGTCACATTAATCTTATGCATAGTGGAGCACGTAGTGCAGCAGTCATCTCAAACACAAGTGCTTCAGCAACCTCTATCCTAAACAATGCACATTTAAAAGCAGTGATGTTATTCATATAATAGACTTATCAAGTGTGTGTGTGCATGGAAAGGCCAACTTGCAGGTGACACGTGGGTGACAAACTGCTCTGGCAAAAGTGCTCCTGCATTTATCTTGCAGTCATAACTTAGTGCAAAGGGTTTTACGGACGAAATCGATCGTCACAAAAGGCCATTTATCTGTGGCAGCACATCTGTGTAGCTGCTTTGGACACTGCTATATTATAGTAGCCTGGATTAGTTCCAATGATTAATGATAATGATGAGCTCAGCACTGGGGACAAATTGAAGAAAAGGTGTGGAAAAGTAAAGTAACAAGCTGTGTGGAGGCTGGCAAGTAAACACATGCGTCTACAAATGAAAAAAATGACATGCAGGTAATGAAAAATGCAACTATACTTACTCCATTAGGGGGATAGGACGTCCAGCCGAGCTCTGCTTGAGTCTCTTTAGAATTCAGCAGCACCACTGCAGGAAATTACAAAAAAGGGGGGAAGACAGACATGAGTTAGACGACATGTGGCATTAGAGTGTATTTGCCTTTATTTTTTAAATACATTTCCCAACAGTGTACCTCACCTGCATGATAACAAAACTCAATTAACACTAACTCAAGCAAATAATAGTATTAAATTAGTCATTTACAGTACATTTGCACAATGGTTCAGTTTTATTTGGCCTCTGAAAGTGCTTGGAGTAAATATGAATAACACAAAGTGCAAAATGACACGTCAGGTTTGGAATAATGAAAGAAAGGCATTAACACTGAGAAAGGTTTGACAAAATCTGTTGAGAGTGAACCTGTCCTTTGATAAATGCATTAACACCATCTGTTGAGGATTTAAGCTGGACAAAGCGCTTTCCTTTAGCCCCTGGCTTCACACACAACACACAGAAAACCACAAACAAAACAAAACAGAACCATAGAACTTTTACAAAGAGTCGGGAGAAAAAGAGCACCCTTATTTAGCTTTCAAGAGTGGAAAACAGGAAATGCAGTTTCTTTTCAGCACAGAGAGACAAAATGTAAGCTTTGAAGCTGGTTTCAGCACCACGGACAGCTACATAAGAAGCAGACTGCAGTGAGTGAAAGCCGGCGTAAATCTCCCTGTTTAAAATCAGCCAAATAACGGATACAGCAAAGTTTCTTTAAAGAAATATCTAGGAGTTAAGCTACATTGTGTTGCCTAAGGTACACCACTGAAGGACAATAACTACAACACCATTCAAAAGTCTTGAACCACTCGCATAAGTGGAAACGCAGTATATGAGGCAAAAACAGACCTCATTAGAGTTGCGCAGAGTGCAATTCTAATGATGTTTGAATGTTAATATTTGGTATGAGATCACCTTTTAACTTTTTAGCACAGCCTGAACTCTCTTATGCAAACTTTCTTGGAATTTCTTCAAGTAGTCTTCGGCAATAGATCCTGAGGTTTCTTGAAGGACATTTAAACCTCTTCTATTTTGTGTTTGCTAGCTTTTGTTCAATTCTTAGTAAAAAGTATCCCACACTCCTTCAATAATGCTGAGATCTGGGCTGTAGGGAGGCCAATCCACAGATAGTGCTCCACTGTGTGTGTTTTTTATTCAGGTAAGAATGGCTTCTCGATAGCCACCAGTTGATCCATGTAACGTTTGTACAGCAAACAGTATATGGATCAACTGAAGGGCCAGAGGCACCCCTCAGGTCCTGCGCCGGGTCCTTGCTGGATTTTATTTTCCAGTTTCCTTTCAGATAATGTCAGATGTTATTCATCTGCCATAGTTAATTTTTTTGTCCTGTTACTTCTTCATTTGTCATGTACTTGAATCCGAAATATTATTTAGATCTCTTTATGTTGATATAATATATAATTAAATCATTCAATAGCAACAAAGGTAGATACTGGTACAACGAATTTCAAGATTAAGTATTAGATCAAAATATTCATCAAGAAAGCAAAACCAAAGTAACTCTCATTTTATTAAAAGATCTTAATACCCGTTCTACCAAATTTGAAAAAGGAACCAGAGTTCATTAGCGAGGACGTATCTGAGCAGTCGCACTGAGAACAGTTGTCGTTTTACATTCTGTTCTATGTGGCAGGCGTGCACGAGAGCCATCATCAGCACATTTATCTTAATCTATAATCTAATATCAACATCTGTAGTGACATATGGTGAGCTGCATTAACGCCTGATTTTTAAGGGATTTTGCTGATATTAAAATTAACCATGCTTTAAGCTTGTCTGCTTAAACAGACCCCCACCCCCACTCGACTGGCACACACACACACACACACACACACACACACACACACACACTGAGAACCAGGCTCTCTTACAGTGTTCTCAACACGTACATCTTTGAGGGAATCTGAGGTGTGACATCCAGACAAAGCCATTTTTTTCCTCCAGACTTCAAGGAACACACTGTGCAAAGATTGCTTTTTATTATCCTTGAAAGTGCTACTTTCATTCTTGTTACTTGGCTTTAACTTTTATGTTCTGCTTCAACTTTCAACCACTTCAGGAGATTGTAAGGGCTATCAAAAATAACCTGAGCGACACAGACTGCAGTTAGAGACAGACTCCTTGAGAAGTAACAATTTCACCTTATACCGAGCAATTCTTGGTGTAAAGATCTTTGATCACATACGCAGCTGCTACATGACAAATATCTGGCTTCGTGGAAATTAATAACAAGGCACAAGGACATCCTGATGAGCAAAAAACAAAAACCAGAAGCCTACACAGTCTGACTCAGCTGTATAAGAAGTGGTGACTAAAACCTGTGGCTGACTCACGCTCTGACAAGAAGAATATGCACTCTGGCTCAAATGTGTGCAGATGTATCACTATTTACTGTAAATACATTTTCTTTATTAGGGCCCGAGCACTGAGAGTGCGAAGGCCCTATTGTATCTGCTCCGTTTCTTCTTATTATTATTCAGGCAAAACAAGGGCCTTTTTCAGGGCCTAAACATGCTCAAAAACCCTTGAAATTTTGTACACATGCCAGGTCTGGCGAAAAATTTTGTATTTTAATGGTTTTACATATGAGCACTGGGAAATGGCTCTAGAGGGCCACCTATGCCTTGTTAAATGCAGCCCTACAACCACATCGTTTGAGCTACATGTATGAAATCTGGCACACATGTGTACCATGCCAAGACGAACAAAAAAGTCTGGGGGAGCATTGACGCAAACCCAACAGGAAGTCCGCCATTTAGAAGTGAACGTGACATTTTGACTCTAATTTTGCCATTTCCATGCCTCGAACTTTTTCGAACTCCTCCTTGGGATTTAGTCATATAAGCTTCATATTTGGTCAGTGTCAACTACACAACTGGGCCATGTTAAATTGTGGAGCTTTTGAGTTTTCGTTATACGGTGAGGCCGTGGCGCCACGGCGAATTTCGATGACTCGCCATGAAAATCTTATTGCCTCTCATTCTGTCATACATTATCCGATCTGGACCAAAGAGCACACATATGATAAGGCTCCGCCCCTGAACATATTTCAACTGCCATTTTTGACATCAGGGACAGCGCCACCTAGTGCCAACAGGAAATGTCATGTTTTACACTTTGGGGTACAGTATTGTGATGGGTGACATCTGCAGCCTCAAATTTCTCCAGGAAAGCCTTAAGAAGTTGGTCTTGGGTTACAGTGAAAACTGTGACTTTTCGCGAAAGGGTGTGACCCCAGCAGCATGGCGAACTTTGATGTCTCACCATGAAGAAACAAATTAGTGTAAATCAATGAAATCCAGTCTGATCAGTACCAGACTTTACAGGCATGATGTCAGACCCGCCCTGAACAGATTGATGTGCCCATTGTCAGGAATACGTAGAGCGCCACCTAGTGGCAACAGGAAATGTCATGTCTTTCACTTTGTTGTATTGATTTTCAGAGGTTCATCGTGGCCACCTCGAAAGCGGTGAATATCACCATCAGTCCTTCATGATGCTTCAGTGTGAAAATTGTGACTTTAAACTGAACGGCGCACCCTGGTGGCAACGCGGTTCACCATGAACAATGAAGTGCCTTTTGAGGGGCTTGGAAAGTTTAAAAAGGCGCACACCTCCAATTTGATGAGGGCTATCTTGTTATGTGATCATTTTCCTTGAATAGCGCAAAATGGCTCCACAGCGCCCCCTACAAAATTTCAAATCATCAGCCCCTGCTCTGTGTTTTATGTACGAGTCTGAAACCTGGTAAGTTTATGGAAGATATTGAGATGTACAAAAAAAGTCTCTTGGAGCAATATCCCAAATCCTACAGAAAGTCAGCCATTTTAAAATTAATGTGTAATTTTGGCGACATTTTCCCCACTCATCAGGCACCGTACTTTGACGAACTCCTCCAAGGGGTTTCATCAGATTGACCCGATCTCCAGTGCGTGTAATCTAAAGACCTTTGTGATGTTAAATTGCGAAGCTTTTTACGTTCAGGGAAACGGGGTGGTCATGGCGTTTCAATCACTCGCCAAAAAGCAGTAATCTGCTGTCACTCAAAAAGACAATGTCCAATCTCTCCCAACGGTCGCAGGCATGATTAGACTCGAGCTTGGAAAGGTTTGTTATGCTATTTGTCAGTAATGGTTAGAGCGCCACCTAGTGGGAGGACTATAATCATGATTGAATGAGATGAAATGTTAGCTGGTGGTTAAATGCATGAATTCCATCAATATGACATCTGATCGGACGTGCTGGTTTTAGGTGTTGGGCGTGGCTCGACGTGCCGGGCTGCGAGGGCCCTCATAACGCTGCTTTCAGCTTTAATATTATTATTGTTATTACTATTTTTTCAAGACCATAACTGTATAGAGATTTAATAGACTTCTATGCAATGCTATTGCAGTTTGTATAGCCAAAATCTTCAGAGGACAATGCAGTTTTCATTCTTCTTATTTTGGGATTTGCTTGAAAAGGAGACACTAGAGCACTGGATAGGGATCAGGGAAGCCTTGCTGGAAAATTAAAGATCCTTTACAAAACACTTAATTTCATTGTTTTTGGGTTAACACCAAAGGGTGCCCAAAGCATGCTTCTGTGGTTCGCTGATAACACAGAAGCATTTGGAAAAGATTAGAGAGGGAGAGGGCAAAGGTGCTGGAAAGACACAGAGGAAGGCTGAGGCAGAAGCCAAAAGAGAGATGATGAGAGAAAATAATCAGCAGAGGAGGGCAAAGAGAAGAAAGAAAGAGCCAACAAGTGAGAAAGAACGAAAAAATAACAGTTGGAGAAAGGGCTGGAAAAGGAAAAGGAAGAAGTGAGAAATGAGCACATGAAGTGTACATAAATGAATACGCTGGATAATGCACAAGGGATCGCTATGTCTTCCTGAGCAGTCAGACAGTCAGTCAAAGAGAGACTTGCAGGACAAAGTTGGCCCTGTAATCACACATTGAATACATAAGTCTGGTAATCACAGTGTAGTTAGACAGACTAATGGGCCTTTAAGGGCAGTAGGAAGAGAGAGCGAGAGAAAAGATATCCAGAGAGGATGACAAAAAGTCCGGCAAAGAAAAGCTAATCTGGTGAAGGAAGGGTCATCAAAAGAGGGAAAGGGGAAGGGAGGGAAAGGCAGAGAAAGAACATATGACACAGAAATAAAAGCTCTCGTACGCTGTGACACATGGCCTCAACTTAATAGCCACGACACATTAGTTTTACTAAATAATTTCAAAAGGCTGTTTTGTGAGTAATTACCTTTCAGTGTTTCTTTTTTGTATGATTTTGGTCTCAGGCCTATTTAGGACCCACAAAATGAGGCTGACTTTCATCACCAGCAGATAAAACATGATCCCTGAAGAGTAACAGAGGCTCCTCTGCTTTGATCACACAATGCTGACAGTGTTAATATAGAATACTTCATATGAGAAAAGGACACAATTATGTTGCTAATGTTTTGATGAAAAATTAAAAAACAACAACAAAAAAAGTCATCGTTCTTTATTTTTCTTCTTTTGAGAAATATGTTATAATTAAGATGATATCAGTCACAATTAGCATGGGAAGGCTCAGAAAATTCGACATTGCTTAAGCAAATTCTATCTTTACAACAGTCTTTAAAGTAACAGCTATCACTTTAGCAGCTTCTCTGTCAACCAGTTTGGATAAGATCCATGCAAAGGGATGGCTGAGTGAAATTAGTGGTGGGATTTCAGTGAAAAACGATTTATTTTAAACCAAATTTGATTTTTATGAAACACAAAATGGTAGCATTGGAAGCACATGTCATCATTCTCATTCTCTCTGTATATATTTTCTTTCTATGATCACAGTGTGATCGCTCTCACTTTTGCACTCTCTTTCTTTTTTTATTTATGTATTTTACCTGAAAAGTTTCATTGAAATTGAAACTAAAATGTAAATGTCTCTTTTATCATCCCTCCCCTGGTCTCATCCACACTTTGATCTTTCTCTGATTTCTGCGGTGTACTAATTATCAGCCTTGCTAAAGAGGATGCGACGAGGAAGAGATAGCCGTAGGAGAGAGGTAGACTGCAGCACTCACTTCAAGTATTCACAAGAAAGGGAGGGAATGTGTTGGTGCACCAACAGCAATCTAGAAGAGGTAAACACTAAAATCTGGCCTTTGTCAAGTGTGCAGCCAGCACTTACACAGCTATTTTTTTTTCTTTTTCCTTTTAGTGGTAGACAACAACATGAAGACAGCTCTGTCACAGGGGCCAATTTCAAGGGCTTGCAAGGTTAAGGGTTCCCATTCTTTGATTGAACTAAGTGTGTGCAGCTATTAAACTGTGAGTAAAAGGCGCACTTCCAGGTACTTAGTCTGAAAAAGGAAAAGGGTAGAAGAAGAAGAAACGGTACCACTTTACAATAAGGCTCCCCTTATAGATGCTAATAAATAGTTTATAGCTATATTATTAATTAATTTGTAAATGCTTTATAAACCATTATTAATGGTTTATTATGCATTAGTTAAGGGTGAGAAAGAGGAAAAAAACTGACCGGTTTTCTTGCCAAATAGTGAGCCAAATGTGTTCACCTATATATTTCATCTAGAGTTGCTATATTAAACATTTCAGACTAAGTTACTATCCTGTAAGCACAATCAGCATTTGTAAACATATTTTTTATCATATAAAATTGTACTTCAGAAATGCATTATAAATATCCACAACTATCAATCGGAGCTTTGTTGTAAAGTGTAAAGCATGACACCATTTATTTATGACTAATAAACATTTATAAATGCCAAATGGGAGCCTTATTGTAAAGTGTAAAGCATAACACCATTTATTAATGACTACTAAACATTTATAAATGACAAAAGATAGCTTTGTCGAAAAGTTTAAAACATGTCAACATTTATTAAGGACTAATAAACATTTATAAATGCCAAATGGGAGCCTTATTGTAAAGTGTAAAGCATAACACCATTTATTAATCACTAATAAACATTTATAAATGACAAAAGATCGCTTTGTCGAAAAGTTTAAAACATGTCAACATTTATTAATCACTAATAAACATTTATAAATGCCAAATGGGAGCCTTATTGTAAAGTGTAAAGCATAACACCATTTATTAATCACTAATAAACATTTATAAATGACAAAAGATAGCTTTGTCGTAAAGTTTAAAACATGTCAACATTTATTAATCACTAATAAACATTTATAATTGCCAAAAGTGAGTCTTAAATGTATAATGTCACCATTTATAACACTTAGACCTAAATTACAATCAGTGCTTGAAATAACATTTAACTACTGTCAAAAATGGCAATGTATTGTAAGAGTAACACATGTAACATTAAATGTGTTTTTTAAAACACCAAACAGTCACCCACTCCAAAAAAAGTTCATGCCAGACTGGTTCAAACTGGAAATATTTTTTGTATGTCCTTAAATAAGCGTCCCAGTGGTCCATCAGGGTGTCGCGCTCCAGTTCCTCCTTAAGAAAAGTCAGTTTCTCTCGCTCCTTGTTAAGAAGGGCAGTTGCAGTAGGGGCAGGATTAGAAGAAGAATCTAAAGAACAAACAATTATTAAATTACAATACTAAAATAATTTATAATCTAAACTTGGGAAACTCAAATAAAATATTGATTAAAAACGGTTACAACTTGAATTTATAAAAAGCCACTTTGTAAAAATTATGTTATATACACATGTGGTGGTTCAGACATTTCTAAAACAAGGCAAATAATTCTTATGTGTACTGCCTTACCAGGGTGTTTAATATAAATTTAATGATGCACATAAACAAAACTAAAAATATACAACTAAGTGATATCAATCGTTTGGAATAACCAATAGTAATAGAGCTATTCACATGTTATGTGATGTTAGTTAGCCACTGTAGCTAGCAGCCAAATGGCTCGGTAGCTAGCTAGCTAGCATTATACTCACCTTCATGTCTAACTGCTGACGTCGTTGGCTTAGTGCAATCTAGATCATCCAGTCTCTGCTTTTTGTATCTCTTCGAACGTGTGCTAACTGTGTAAGTCGCAGACGCACACAAATTTTTATCTTCTGCTCCATCCATGGCGCAGCAACTTGAACGAGCGCCTTCAGTGTGTCTGTTCGTGCCCCTTTGGCTTGACCTTCCAGAGCGCTCCACTGCCTGTCGCGCTCTGAGAGGAGGGGCTTTCCTTAATAAAGTTAACTGTGATTGGATGGTTGTATAAGCTCCTCTGCGTTTAAATTAAATTTGTTTTCCCTCCCTTTGGCAGCAGAACATATTTTTTTAGCATGAATCCAGCGGGTTAGATCTACATAACAAAGTCGGAGATACATTATAACAGGTGAGACAATCCTCTTTTTTGCGTGGGACTATTTTTGATTATAGGGCTTGTTTTATATAGCATGTGAAGTTCTTTAACTCTGAACCGATTTGCACTAGACTCCCATAGAGTATTTTACGGTGTTTCGAGGTGATAATAAAATAAATTACTCATTTTTTTCCACCAGAATGTCTTTGGGAATGAGATTGCGCGCCAGAATAGAAGGAAAACAAACTAAATATAAGGCACTAAGGCTCATTAAATGGCTGCAGAAGAAACACCTGCTAAAAAAGAAGCTTAGATGTCCTGTTTGTCACCATAAGATGAAAATGATTTCCGTGGTGAAGAAAGACCAATATATGTGGTATGTATAATGCATGATAATGTAGTGCATGTAGTAAATATAACAAAATATTTCGGTTATCAATGCAAGAGGGAGCATTAACCTCTTTTCATTATTATTTTCTTCATACTTAATTTTGTGATTATCTTTTCAATTAATGCTCTTGTTTAAGGGTCCATTTCTTTACTTAACTCATTGATATGTTCTCAGGTGCTGCAAAAGAGCAAGTCATAGGAGAGTTTCCAGAACAATTAGAACTGGCTATCTCTTTGAGAAATCAAAAACATCTCTTTTCAGTTGGATGAAGTTCATTTACAGGTATATGTAGATGTAGACATTAATAGCAATGCACCTTTCATAATTGAACACCAATACAAGACTGGTGAAATAAAATTAGGGCCTCAGTAAGTAATAATTGCCTCAATTTCTATCACAGATTTTCACAAGGGCTCAGGCTCAGACAAGTAGATATGATCGATGATGAAGTGGCTGGCAGCTCCAGAACACTAAGTAGCATGGCAAGACACATTCGACATGTTTGTATACGTGCAATTAAAAGACACAGAATAAACAATGGACACCGTCTTGGTGGTGACAGAGAATTTGTGGTTATAGATGAAAGCTGTCTCCGTCATCAGCGAAAGGTTGGTAAACTCTCAGACAGGTTTGTTAGAATCAATGCAGATCTGACTGTGTCCTCTAAACATGGAAACCTTTACCATAAGTAAAAAAAATTAGTAGAAGCAACCATCTTTTTGAATGTTTCTTTGTAGATATTTAATTTTATTCTTTTTCATTTTAATTCTGTTTAATTTTATTCTTTTTGTTTTCAGTATGCACGTGGACGCTTTGGAAATGCATGGAAAAGGAAGAAATGGGTATTTGGAATGATGGGAATTAAAGACAAAAGGCGAAGGCTCGTGTTAAAACTTGTTGAAAAACGATCGAGGCGCCACCTTGTTCCTCTGATCAGACAGCATGTTAAGTTGGGTAGTTACATTACACTGTAAATCACAGCAGGTGGTTTGTAGATCCTCAATCTGGCAGTCATACACAGCATATCGAAAGGGCTTGGATGACCATCAAAGGACATGTCCGTAGACTAAGAGGAAATCGCACTGAGAAGTTGCTGGAGGAACACCTGATGGTTCTTGAGTGGTCATCTTGGCTTGGTTCGCGACACCCTGATGGACCACTGGGACGCTTATTTAAGGACATACAAAAAATATTTCCAGTTTGAACCAGTCTGGCATGAACTTTTTTTGGAGTGGGTGACTGTTTGGTGTTTTAAAAAACACATTTAATGTTACATGTGTTACTCTTACAATACATTGCCATTTTTGACAGTAGTTAAATGTTATTTCAAGCACTGATTGTAATTTAGGTCTAAGTGTTATAAATGGTGACATTATACATTTAAGACTCATTTTTGGCAATTATAAATGTTTATTAGTGATTAATAAATGTTGACATGTTTTAAACTTTACGACAAAGCTATCTTTTGTCTTTTATAAATGTTTATTAGTGATTAATAAATGGTGTTATGCTTTACACTTTACAATAAGGCTCCCATTTGGCATTTATAAATGTTTATTAGTCCTTAATAAATGTTGACATGTTTTAAACTTTACAAAACTCTCTTTTGTCATTTATAATGTTTAGTAGTCATTAATAAATGGTGTTATGCTTTACACTTTACAATAAGGCTCCCATTTGGCATTTATAAATGTTTATTAGTCCTTAATAAATGTTGACATGTTTTAAACTTTACAACAAAACTCTCTTTTGTCATTTATGTTTAGTAGTCATTAATAAATGGTGTTATGCTTTACACTTTACAATAAGGCTCCCATTTGGCATTTATAAATGTTTATTAGTCATAAATAAATGGTGTCATGCTTTACACTTTACAATAAGGCTCCCATTTGGCATTTATAAATATTTATTATTCATTAATAAATGGTTTTATGCTTTACACTTTACAACAAAGCTCCGATTGATAGTTGTGGATATTTATAATGCATTTCTGAAGTACAATTTTATATGATAAAAAATATGTTTACAAATGCTGATTGTGCTTACAGGATAGTAACTTAGTCTGAAATGTTTAATATAGCAACTCTAGATGAAATACATAGGTGAACACATTTGGCTCACTATTTGGCAAGAAACCGGTCAGTTTTTTTCCTCTTTCTCACCCTTAACTAATGCATAATAAACCATTAATAATGGTTTATAAAGCATTTACAAATTAATTAATAATATAGCTATAAACTATTTATTAGCATCTATAAGGGGAGCCTTATTGTAAAGTGGTACCGAAGAAACAGACATGAATCGCAATGATCCACAGCCCTACATGTAATAAATTTGCGTTTTGCTCAAATATTCTATAACAGGCTAAATAGTATTTCACTCTGGTGAAACAGAGCTCTTACTAGCCAGCATACAACTGGGAAGACCTGGGGGATCTGGAGGTTCAACCTGCCTATAGAGAAAGCGCTGAGACTGGAATAAGCACAGGCTGCCAATGCTCCATGTGTCAACTGATGTCCAAATATTACCTTTCCTATGTAACATATTCCCATGTAACCCATAAAAACTAACATTTAATCAGGAACACCTTCTTGTAATCTTTCACATAAGGGTAACCAGCTTAGTACCATTTTCCTGTGGGAGAAAGAACAATGACTCACAAGTCAGCATAAGCAGGCAGGTGGAGTGGCAGATGGCATAATCGCACGACCCTTAACCTAAAGCCTGTCCCTATCCTGGATAGGATAGAGAGAGGCTTATTTTCACTTTCATTTTGCTTTTTAACGTTCCCTTTTGGGGTTATGCACTAAACGTACACGGTTAGGTTTAAGAAAAAAAAGTGCTTGGCTGAAAAGCAAGTCTTTCACAGCATTAAATACCTTTTAAACTTTTTCTTTTGAGATGTCGTGGATACCACATACACATCCTTGTTACATATCCCAATTTTTCCCCATGGTGTCTTGGTGTCTGTTTCAGAGGGACTCCTGTTGAACTGTATGGGACTATTCAGTGTGTTGAAAGATGCCAACAAAAGGGACAAACACTGCTATAAGATATAATGCCAACGGGTCCTGACAATGTGTGAATATCTAATGACTTGCAAGAGAGATCTGGTTGATATGACAGGTTGAAATCAAGACAAAGAAAGACCTTAAAGGGGTTATGTTGTACTTTTTTTTCCTGCCATATATAGATGATCATGTTACAGTTTCAAAGAGTCAAAGCAATCCCTAGTAGCTGAAAGTTCAAGATTCAGACTGCTCTAAATGTTCAGTTTGAATTGAATAAGCGGAAGAGGATGGATAGACTGATGGATTTAAATGAGAGCACATGAGCAAGAGAGCAAAGCAACCTGCTGTTCAAATCTTCTGTTTATAAGCAGCAGCCAATGAGAAGAAAAGTAGTTTTGAGTGAGGGGAAACACCGTTAAAATGTCTTTTTTAAGACTGGAAGGAGCAAAGAGTCTCCTCAACAGGATTTACAGTGTCGCTCAAGGACAAAAGAACATGGCTGGAACATGGGAGTGTTTAAAAAGAATATATATGTATATATACGCACACACTTCAATGAAAACAATACAGTAATACTGGAGAAGGACAGATAAAAAAATGGATAAATGGATGGGGATATAAGGTACCACATAAAAAACACAAACAGTCACATAAAAGATAAACGCAGTGTATAAACAGACAAATACACCGCCTTCAGTGACAAATGGTGTCAGGGAACGTTCACAAGCACGCACATGCAAGCACACAGCCAGGAGGCAGGATCATAATAGCACTTCCAACAGCAGGGCATATGAACTTCAGATGGGGCTTTCCTCTTAACAGAAGCATTAAATTTTCAGCTTCAGTAATGTGACATACTGCAAAGAGCTTGGGCTGCTCCCTCTCCAAAGTCCACCACGCAATTGCATATATCATTTATGATAATGAGGTGAACGGTTATACGCTATCATTACATAGTGCATATTTCTCATGCACAGTGTGGTAAAAGTACCTTTCTAAAAACACAAGCTACAAAATAACCTAAGCGTAACCGATATTCATTTTCATCACAGTTTTTTTTTTATTGTTAGTCTTTAATCAAAGAGAATTTTAAATATTCAAACAATCAGCAGACTTTTACACAAGTCACACGCCAAGCCGTTTCTCAAAAATGATTATTTATCCTACATTTACATATTGTTAAACTATTACAATATCCCGTTTAATAAAATGATTAAACAGATGCTCAGCTAACCAAAAGCTTTTTACCAAAAAGCCCGGATAATTTGTATAAAAGGCCTCCGTCACATAATCATGCTGGTTTTGCATCTCTTTGTTGTATCAGTGCCTCTAATTAAAGCATAACAGCTGTGGCAGCGGGTCACGATTAGGTGCATATTGTGACATGAAAAGATGCAATAACTCAAAATTGTGGAAATTTGTATCACAATTTTAATATTGGTTTACGGTCTGTCACTGAAGCCAAAAATTAAAAAAAAAAAAAAAAAAAAATCAGGAAAGGAAACAGATGTTTCATTTTTGAAACAGGCGTGGGTACTGTGATCACTGCAGTCTGAATACCACATAACTACACTAACCCTTCTGGTTAAGGAGCCTCTTATCAACTTTAAAAATTATGAGTATGAGCCTCTGTGTGAACAGTCAAAGGATCAAAGCAGTAATGAGGAAAATTATGGGGACGTGTGGAAAAAGGTCGATGTCCTGCTATCTGGAGAATTTATAAACATCCTGCAAAATGGTTTAAGTACATGACATTGGTATTGTTAGATAAATCAGCCGTTTTTCATTTTCAGTTAATGATGTTTACTTTTTGTTACACTTTATTTCCAGTTGGTTCAGTGAGAGAAGAAACTGTATTTGAGCACATGATCTGCAGTTTGGTGAAAATTTAATATTTTAGTTTAATATTTTCTTTTGGCACAAAAATAATATTTAGGATTTTTTTGTTTGCATATCCTGTCAGTTAATGAAAGAAATTTTAAATCCATCTAATATCTTTGAAGAATTATGATTTATGCATGTATGATCTTCTGGTGCTAACCAGGTGGGCTGTAACAAAGGTAGTACGGTGATTTTGTTAACAGGGGGTTTGGCTGATAGGTGTTAAAGTGTTAATCCTCTTATAGTTTTAAATGCAGATTGAGTATTAACTTCAGAAATCCACTTTGAATTAAATGATTAACAAGTGTGTAAGTGTGAGAACATATCTAGTACAGTCAAAATGCCTGTGTTTTCTTACAAATTATAAAAGAAATTGTTTTGGGCAATCGCACAAAAGGACGAGAACAGATATATTCACAACACAAGCAGTTTAGAGCCCAGAATGACATAATGAAATATATTTTACAAAACATCACAAAAGACTGTATATAAGCTCCATGTCTCTCCATGCCCACCTTACCTTATCTTCTCCTATAATTATTAGTTTTTCCTTTCTATTTCCCCTTCTTCCTACCTCTTTTGCAGTGCCAGTCTTGAATCTGAATGACCACCTGTTAAGACAAATAGCTTGAGGAGGAATAAAGCGAGTGTGTGCTTACGCATGTTTGTGTGTGCTTTAGGGAATGAAAGAAAAGAGTCATTGAGTGAGTTAGGGAGACAGCAAAAGCAGAGCGTGTTTTGGAGGGAAAAAAGGAGTAAAGGATAAAAATTGCAGAGAGTAAGGACTGATTGTAAAAAGAAAAAATATATAGTCTGGCACCAAGGCAGGAAAACGAGACCCTATTACAGTAATTACACTGCCACACTTTAAAAGGGGCCCTGCAGTACAGGTTGTTTGTTCAAGCAGCTTATTAGAAGCAGTGATTTTATTTTAAAACTAAGCAAGTTCGAGTGGCTGTGTACATGAATGTATGTGAAGGTTACACAATTATGAGATGAGAGATGAGATAGCCTTTGTCAGTTGCAGGTCTTTCGCCCACAACCGAGATGACAGACCTTGCTGACCGTACGTACAATACACAAACATCACATTGGGGAGACAGGTCAGGCTAGGTAGCGAGGAAAAAAAAACATCGAAATGTGTAACACAAAAGGATAATACAGGAATGCACAGATATCAACACACCATAGCACAATAAACACAGACAAGCAACATGGGAAAGTGTTCAGTGTGTACATCTGATCTGGGACCGCTGCAATCTTCGACTGCGCCTCCAGCTGACCCGATGTCCACATCAGAGGAGAGGTAAGCGTTGGAGGTGGCGTTGGATCCGGGGTAGGGAGCGTGATGCGTCAGTGAGTGCTTATCAGTATCAGTATATGTATGTGTGTGCGTGTCCATAGTTCAGCTGAGACACTGTCCTTCGCCCTGCCAGGCTAAGTAAACCGTCTTCCAGCCAACCCAGGTGGCCTTGCATGGAATGGGAAGGAACAGACTCAACACAGTCGTTATCAGGGAGTTGTTGTTCGGCTCCAGCCTTGAGCCCACAGCTGGCGCCGAAGGGGTCGCCGGATTATGATGGTTATTTTTCTTTTGCAACAACTCATGAGAATTTCAAGCTGTTTTTTAACACTCCGACACTGGTCTCTCAATCTCCCGTTGGATAGCCACGAGTTTCTCCATGATGGTATTAACCTTCAGTTCCGTGGTCTTGTCATTCTTTTGCTCAAAGAGCAGATTCTGAGACCTCACGACCGCAGTTAGCTGTTCCAAGATGTGATCCAACTTCCACTCAGAGGTGTTGTTCTAAGTGGACTTTTCCTTGATGTAATCCAATGTACGCTCAGAGGTCTTATTCTGAGTATTCACTGCAGCCGTAAGCGCCTCCAAGCTCTTAACCATGCTGCACTCAGTGATCCCATTCTGAGAAGTCTCGCCTCATCCCATCGGTTCAATCCCAGCGGGCAGCCTTGGGGGGGGTCTGAACAGCCGGTTCCGCTTTCTTAATTCTCTGATAAGCCAGGGCCAGGCCAGCTCCGATCAGCAAGAACCCTGTTATCATGGTTCCGAATAGGTAGATATCCTCAGCGTCCTCGATCGACAGTCCCGCCAGGCACACGATCCTCCATGTCTGCCACCCATCCAACTTCTCGTTGAGAAAAGGGTGTCAATAGCATTCAGAGACCAGTTGATCAAATCCATAATTCTCTTTTAGGTTTTTGAAACAGACTGTGAGAGAGTGTTCCAGTGAAAGTAATACAAAAAACACAAGTCTAGACAAGGACATGAGAACTAAGCAGGGAAGATAAGGGAGAGGAGAGGAGAAAAAGTGCGTCCGCCTCCTCCGAGAGCCAAAAGAAAATTACTATCACATATTGTCTGTGAAGGTTCTCGGTCATCCAGGTCATCGTAGTCAAAGGAGCTTGCAAAGAAAAGCGTCTGGACTTCTTTAAGTTGCTTGAAGACCTAAAGGAGAAGCTGGAGGATTATCATGCGCATGATAAGGTGGGGCCAGGTTTCACAATGAGCTCACCTGAAACCCTGGCTGATTGGGACCCACACCCAGTTTCACACCTTGGCTCAGACGATTAGAGGATCATCAGGGGGTCCTTTTGTCCCTCTGTGGGGGGATACTCCCACTAGGTTTAAATCTGGGACTCCCCACCATTTGACCTTAGAACTGAAGAAGCTTTTCGGATGAGAGGTGAAACGTCTTCAAACAACTTAAAGAAGTCCAGACGCTTTTCTTTGCAAGCTCCTTTGACTATCACATATTGCGACAAACCTGAACTTCTCCCACTGGTATCCTATATAAACTGAGCATCCTAATATCTAATTATGAATTACAACCATTACAACCATCAAGGCAAAGTGAGCTGATAAAAAAAATCTTGAGTTGATTCCAAAGGTTCAACTTGTATTTGGTCACTATTCTCTGGAGGTCAAAAAGAGATGTCAATGCAACTGAAGATGGCCATTCATTAGGCTAAAAAATGAAAATAAGGACGCCAAAAGGGCAAAAAAAGAAATGATATTCATTAATGGCCGAGTCCGTCACCTGATTTCAACCCAACACATCATGCTTTTCAGTTATTGGAGACAAAACAGGAGTAAAGCAGAGCGACCCCTAAACAAGCAGCAACTGAAGATGCCTGCCATGAATGCCTGGCAGGTCAAGGAAGGAAACAGTATTTGGTGATGTCCATGGGTTCCACTCAAGTATTAAAAAATATCCACACATTTAAAATTTTACTTTATAAATTTTAGTTTATCCAATTACCTTTGAGCCTCTATACAATTGGGAGGGCTATTTATGGATATTACTTTAATTAAGATCTTGTGGTGTTGGAGAAAAACAAAATTACAATAAATCTTTTTTTTTTTTTTTGACCAAATGATTTTGACCTTTGACCAGGAGACTTTGACCCCAGTCTCCTGGTCAAAGGTCATGTTTATTTGTGCCCCACCATCCTTTGTGCAACATAATGTACATGTATTTATATCTCTTTATGTCTACAGGTCTCTTCAGACTGTAGTAATAAATAATCAATATCAACTGTCTGAGAGCTATGTCTGCTCCTGCTTTTTTGGTTGAAAAAACATGAAAAGTTACAAAGCTCTAAGAAACAATAGTCAAGCACAAGGGGGAGAAATAAGAGAAATGAGAACCATAAAAAGACCCGTACTAAAGGAGGAAACATGCTGATAGATCAAAAGTGAGTGACAAAGCAAAAGACATACAAAGGGGAAAATAGAACAGAGGCCAAAGAAATTTATTTTGTTTTGTAGGGTTGTAATTAGTTGTCTTGATTGATAGTGAGGGCGGTGAGAGTGCTGTCGGGTCGCATTGTTACAACAAAGCGGCTTCCAGCTACAGGGCTGAGAACAACTGGCAACAAAGTTGAAAGGCAAACTCATGCAAAGCGGATCGTGCGGCATACAGTGCATGAACAGGACGCGAGTCCAATGGATATACTGACTGTCTACTGGTATCATGTCAGATAGATGAAGCACAATGCCAGAAAGATGGAATAATATAGAATTGGTATTATGTGTCCTTCATTTTCTTTTTGAGTGGCTTTGATTCCACCATTTACACTATTCTCAGCACAGGCTATAGCACATGTGGCCAAGTAGACAATTGTGTGATTTCCAGTTGTTAATTAGCTTATAAAATACATTGTAGGGAAGTTAAACAGTAGTAAAAATTAACCCCATAATTATTTTCCATAAAAATGCTGTTTCTACAGTTCAGTTTTAATTATACATACATATATATATATATATATATATATATTCAAAATATACATTTAAAACAGCAATCACCTCAAAGCATTTAGTGTTCTAAGATAAAGAACCTATATTGATATATGATATTAGAGAGAAAACACAAGCACTTGGCAACAGTGGGAAGGAAAAACTCCCTTTTAACTGGAAAAGCGCTCTGACAGAACCAGAGTGATGTACTGTGACTCACTGAGCTTTGAGAGGAAAGAGAATAAAAGAGTGTATAGAGAGTCAGAGACAAAAACTATGGAAGAGAAAAGATGAAAGTTAATGACATACAGTAGTGGCATTTAAACACTTAAAGAGCAGAGAAGAATATGGTTCATTATCACCTGAACCAGCCCTTACTATAAGCTTAATCAAACTACAAGGTTTTAAGCCTAATTTTAAAGGTTTAGGGGAAACCCAAACTGAGAGCTGGTTCCACAGGAGAGAACCCGGATAGCGGACGTTTTCCACTCTACTTTTGGAAACTCTAGGAATCACAAGTAAGTCCACATTCAGAGAGCAAAGTGCTCTAATATCATACTATAATTATTTTAAGATATTAGATCTCTAAAAGTCTGTAATGACTTTCCAACATCCCACACCAGTGTCCCATTTAGTAATAAAAAAACAAATAAATAAATATTTGAAAATTACTGAATGATATATTATTGGCAGACGTGCCTTTACAGTAAAAGCCACAACTTAATGCATCCAGCTATTTGTATATTTGTACGTGACATAAAAAGTCAAAGTATCTTCTTTTCTTTTTTGACTGCTGCATAGTCTCGCCATGTTTTTATCAGGGATGAGCCTTTTAAAAAGAACAAGTGGACCATGCAAGAAGAACTATTTAAAGGATGGACAAAGTGGTTAGTGAAGGGAGAAATATAGAGACCACTTCAGGAATAGTCACAGCACTAAAAGGAAAACACTGCCAAAAAAAGCAGAAATATTTCACAACAAATATCGACTGGGTAACCAGCACGCTTGTAGAAATTTACAAACTGAAGGGAGAAGATGAAAAAAAAAGACAAAATAAGAAAAATAATGTTTCCAACATCACAGAGTGACTCAGGAGCTGTGGGTTTATATCCCATCAGATGAGCAGCATAGCACAGCAGAGGTTTGCCATAACCCAAGTCAACTAAGTTAACAGTTTGTTCGTATCATTAGCATTTGGAGCACTAAATAATTTCCGCTTGAACATCATCAGTAATTGTTCTGCAAGCTGCAAGACTGAGTTCTATAATACACTGATACTGCACTGTAAAGATGACACATGAAACCAACAGACACAATAAAGTGTATACATCTACCAATTCTGGTGGAAAAAAAATGTAGCTACTTATTATTAATAAACTTGAAGTAAAAAATAAAAAATAAAAAAAGGCTTGATGTTTTTATTAAAACACAATTAGGTGACAAAAACATATTTAAGAACTGGCCTTTTTGACCTAAACTAATATATAACATCAGTAATATCCATTATTTTCCATGACACTAAAGTAACCACATTTTTCCATTTTATGGTATGCGGTTTATTATTTAAGAATTATAGCAGCATAGAGCACATGTGCACATAGCAACGGTAAGGCGATCATTCATTTGCTAAATGTGCATAAGTGTGGAACTCAGTGAGCCAGCATTAAATGTACTTGCATAACATAAGAGTTCCCAGAAAACATGGCTACACATGGTGACAAGTTAATTATAAAACAGAAGCTGCAGTGGCCTTTATGAGTAGACGCATGGATGGCTACATTTGTACTTGTGAAAAAACAAACAAACAAAAAAACTAGAATGTCACTGACAGATTGAATACAGAGAAGCAAACTTCACTATTTTTCTCTGTGACACTCATATTCACAGACATATAATTATGTGCCCATGTTGCAGTGACAAACTAAAGCATCATAATTTTTCGAGTGCAAAAGTCTGCTTCAAATGTCACCAAAACACAGCGTTATAATATCTGTGCACATAAACATGTTTGTTGTTTGTGTGTGTGCGTGCGTCTTTTTACATGCACATTCACAGAGGTACTAACGTAGGAGTGTGCACCTGGTTTGTGTGCCTTGCATGATTGGATTGTAAAAAATGAATGCCTAAATTTTCCAGATCCATTTCCTACCCCGTGCCTTTTTTTTCTTTTTTTAATGCTGAAATGTCTTACTTGCCAATCGTTCAGGGCACTTTTAAATAATAAAAGCCTGTATCTTTGCAGTGTGCCGCTACATCTTCCATCTTCTCCTTTAGCCTCTCGTCAGTCCAGCCAGCAGACTGCATTATTTAACTAGACACTCATTCAGGGCTTTAACACAGCTTGCCAGGGCCTTATACTTTAATGTCTGTGCAACAAAGAGTGGGGAAAAAAAAAAAAACGGAACTGACTGAAATAAAACAGAGACGTGATTGTGACAATTGGAAGGAAGTTTTTGGCTGGCAAGTACTCTTGTAAAGTTCATGCTTTACAACTTGACAACCCATTTCCCTCCATCTTTTACTGCTGTCCACTTTAATTGTCTTTCTGCTCTCCATTTCGATTAATTTTTCCTTTATTTTTCCATTCTTTCTTTCCTCATGTCTTTCCATTTACCTCCTCTGATTCCTTCATTCCTCCCTCTCGCTTATTCATAAGAGAGATGAGGGGAGGGAAGAGCTGTTACATAAGTGAAGCGGAGCTCCAAGGTTTTGTGCTGACTTTGTTTTCCCTCTGGTTCAATTTGAGAACCACTTTAGATTAAATTAGGTCGTCTTCTTCTAAATTCACCTCTCCTCAACTCTTTCATTTCCCCCCTCTGTGCTTCACTGGAAGCTCTTTCTCTCTGTTTTTTTTTTTTTTTTTTTACTTGATGACACCTGAAAAAGTGAGAAGCATGTGCAGCAGAACTGTCAACGATCTTATACAGCCAAAACCACAAAGAAAACCATTATTTGCACCTTAAATAATTTAATGCACAGTACCATCAACATAACATTTTTTTCTTTTTTACTGTACCCATGAAACTGTCCACAGAACTAAAAATGAACGTAAACACACTTTTCCAGAGCGATAACACTGTTGGTTTTCCCTCTCCTTCTTCCCATAGTGCACTGCAAAACAAACAGAGTGCTTTGCAAAGGTAAACATACCATACTGTCACTTAAAAGCAGCCACACAAAAATCACTAGAGAAAACTTCCACAGATATTTTATAGAGACACAAATTCCAGTTATGCATGGGTGGCAAGCAGGTTTCAGCTCACACTCAGTAAAGACATTTAATTTATGTATTTTCCCAACAAGCAAGCTTTAACTTCAAAGATCACAGACTTGGCCAAAACAGCCTGCAATTTGCACGATTGAGTAATCCTTTGCAGAGTGAAACGTTATAGGACTGCTTCTTATAGCCTTATACTGATATCTACAGTATTTACTTTTTATCATTTTTCCCAGGGCAACAAGTAACAACATCTATATTTTTATAAAAACTGTAAATTGATTTCCCTACATTAACCTACACATGAAGGTTGGGGTTAGGTTATTAGGTCATGACTTGCTTCATATGTTAGACTACGGTAGCTCTGATGTCACACTCCCAGTGTGACCGGCAGCACTCATGTATCAAATGAATATAAACCAGTAACTCGGCTTTGTTTTATTCAAAATGGACTAAATGTTATTATTTCTTCTTCTTGTTGTGCCCTACTTAGTATTATGACTGAAACACAGGCACATATTTGGATGTATATGGACCAAAGACACACAAACTGTCAACCTTACTCAACCCTCTCTCTATAAGCAGTAATGCATAAAGGACATTTGCTTCTGTGTGCTTCATATCAACTCAATTAAAAAAAATCATATCTTTCTTAAGGCCATGACAGGAGTATATTGTTTTGACAGGGCAGTAGGTAAACTGGGTTAATTCATGTGCATTAGTGGTCTGGTGAGAAGGTACGAGGGGACTGATCCATATACCGCCATTAACCTTAACTTTACGCTTGCTGGTTGAGCCTATTTTTAGATTGTGAGCTCCCCTGATGCAATTCATTAAAAAAGAAAAAAAAATTTTTTTGAACAAGCCAGCCATTCTACTACAACAAACTGCAGTCTTTAGTAACAACCAGGAGCATATTGAAACATTTAAAAGCTTACTCACTCAATTTCTGCTCAGTTCCAATACAAACAGTCCCCAATCTGCTGTTGATTATCATGTAACATTCAAATTTTCTCACCAGAAAAAATCAAAACAAACTATACTGCTATATACCAGCAGGGTAAACACGAGTGTAATTGATAACATCACTCATAGTCCTTCTCTGTTTAGGCATCATGCACGATGGCTCACTGGAAAAGTTGTATTAAACCTGCTGTGGTATGTCAATTGGTCATGTGGTTTGGATGTACTAATCCCTTAAGCTTGATAATACTGCTAAATTATCCTCTTACAACATTAGTAATATAGTGATATAATCATCCAGTTGTTATGTGTGTTCGTAGGTCATCCCGTCTCCATCAAGGGCCCTTTGTCCTTATTCTGTTCTAACCACTGCTATATAATTCAGCAGTCCACTAAAAAAGTCAGTGCTCTGGCAGCTTCAGGGATCCTGCAGCTTGATTCTTTCTTACTGCCTTGTCCTGTCTTGTCTTTTCTTTTCCCCAAAAGCCACCTCATGTGTCTTGTAGCTGCCCTCCGGCATACACTTCTTACCAAACCTCTACTCTTTGATTCTTGCTCTGTGTCTTCTTGTTCTGTCCCCTTCTCTTCCTCCTCTTTACCTTGAGTGACATCACAGCCTCACTTTGCACACCGGCAATTCATCCGTACTCTGTGTTCCTATCATCTGAGTTGTGTCAGTGCCACATCTATGGGCCCACACAGCCAATGCTGGCTCCCTGCAGGCCAAGCACCCATTATCCTCGGGATCGATCTCTGCTGCATCGATGAGCGATTGCAGCCACGACACTGAAGAGATAAGGGGAAAGAAGGGTAGACAGACAGACAAATGAATGGGAAAAGCAGGAGGAGAAGGAGGCACAGGAGATGAAATGAGGTGAGTGATAGATTAAGCAAGGTGAACGGAGAGCAGAGAAGTAAGAAAATACAAGAGAGTAGCATGGAGGGAGAAGATGATGGAAGGAGAGAAGGTAGCCATTGCGGGACTATTCGTGTGACCAGTGTGACCTTAGGGATCGATGGGGCCGGACAGCCAATCAGTCGATATGCTCCATAACTAGCACTGCTAGGCAGGGGCATAGAGAAGAGCGAGTGATAAAAAACGCTGGTCATAGCAGTCAATAGACCAGAAAAACAGACCAGTGTTCAACTCTGACACGAGTCTGTCAAAATACTATTGAACAGTGATTAAGGACAGCAGGGATGGGACATGATTAAATCAGATGTGAGATGGAATATTACAAAAAAGAAAAGATTTTAACTAATTTCGTGCATTCACTGCATGACTGCCTTCATAAGGAACACAGCAGGAAATCTGCAGAAGTAGAAATTCCAAGGAACTAAACAGTAGGCAGGGCTAGAACTACAGGGTTTTAGAGACAATGTTAGATTGGTAGACTAGAAACCATCTGCAGAAGTCACCAAAAAAAGGATGAATGAATAACTAATTGTAACATATAGATTAAATAAGGTATTTTTAAAATGTAATTTGAAGGGCATGTTGGTCCTTTTTGCTGAATACTGGTTTAGACTGTGGAGGTAAAAGGTTAAAAAAAAAGAAAAGGAAAACCAATTTGAATAATAAGTGGAATTCTTCAATCAGTGCTTGTATGTGAGGTGAGTTCTCTTCATGCAAATTCCACCACAAGTAGTTTTTATCTTTTAAAGAGCTTCCCAAGTTTGTGTATGAGCACAGGGACAACGAGCTCATTTGTAATGACCCTGTAATGATCTTGTTGTGCAGCTGGTGATGTTACAGTCATATCAGATGGGAGCTCATCAGAAGAATCGAGCCGGCTGCTCCACGAGAGATGTGCTGCACTCACTATAATATAAAGAAGCCAAAAACAACAACAAAAGAAATCTGGGGACATAAAAAGGTGGTGGTCCATTTTTGATAAGCACACAAGTAAACACATGCATACACAAACCAAAAGAGGACTCCCTGGGAAGCCAAGGCGATAAATAAATAATGCACAGTGGAGCAGCAGCAGAAAGCTGTGAGCGGTTAGAATGCCAGATTATGCCAAACCACAGCAGCAGCAGCAGTAGGTCAGTAATTAATGAAATCAAAGAGCTGCTCTAATGAGAGACAAAGAGCACTTCCCTTACTGATGACTCCCCCCTTGGGTAAACAAGAACCCAACAGGACAGAACCAGGAAAGTGCACACTATGTGTCTGTGCAAACACACACACGCAAAGTTGATTTTCACAAACAATAGGTGTAAACACGCCAGGGCAGAAATGAACAGTTTAAATCACAAGCGCACACGCAAATTAAAAAAAATCGTTCCAGTCCGGCGAGAGGGCACAGCCAGCTTATGTTCCTCATTTGTACCACTGTTTGTTAAGCGCCACAACCCTGCCTTTCTCCTCCTCTTCATCCTCCCACCAGCCATTATCCCATTTCATTTCTCCACAGCATATTGTTTATTTACTTATCGCCGGGCAGATAATAGAACATAATTAATCGGCTAATTCCTCATTTTTGTACGAACCAATTCTAATGTTTATGCAAATGGACAGCAAAGCAAGACTGGCTCTACAGCCTGAGCTGACAAGCTGACTACTGGATTTAATCATCAGGGCTAATTACTTGTTTTCCTCTAACTGCTAACCACAGGGCCACTGTTACTACACTTCCCTGGGTGCTAATGCCTGCGGCAGCTGCTGATTCAACTGGAAGGACCAAGTGGTGAGAATGCACCACGGGAAACAAGGATGTCTTTTTCTCAGCTTGCCATTTTAAATTATCAGTTTGTTGTCTGTCATAGTAGGATACAGTTGTGGGTACACGGTAAGACACTTGGTTAGTTGATTATTGGACTGAAGACTGAATGGAAGCTTTTTCAGTTTTGGAAATTGGTGCCGTTTTAGTCCCAAAAACCTGATGAAATTTGGTTAAACAATCCAGGGAACTCTTGCATATGACAACAAAAATAAATAACATGAGCTGAATATTTAGTAAAAAGGTTCTTTTCTTTTTTTTAACCCTTAGATGCACACGTGGGGTCAAAAATGACCCCATGGGTTGTTTTTCTTCAAAATCTTTAAAATAAAAAGTTGTAATATATTCATATTCCAGGTATTCCTCATAAAATATGTTTGTAACATGAGGCCATTTGCATTTTTATTAATTTTTTCATTAATTAAAAAAAAAAAAAAATGCTGTTTTTGAATCACTACCCCACTCTTCCACAAGTGGGGTCAAAAATGACCCAAGCAGTTCCTATCGAATCTTCTATGAAACTTTCATTCTTAGCAACTCTGACTGTCCCACTTACACATCTGACGGATCAAGAATTAATTTTTACACAGTAACATACATGATTTATAGTCAGGGCTGCACATAAGTGGTTCGCTGTCAAAATAAAAGTATTCCCGGAAATTAATAGAATACGCACTTCTTCTGCGGTGGAGGAACGCCAAAGTAATTGCTTACGGAGCTTGCTTCTTCGACATCTTTAGAGTTCTGAACAAATGTCTGTCCTCCTCCAGAACATCTAATGTACGCAAACGAGCGCTCCAACTTCTTATCTGGTGCACATCTTTTATTTTGACAGCAAATGCGCACCTGAGGACCATTTTTGTACAGCCCTATTTATAGTTTCCTGTGCATTTCAAACATTGTCCTTTATGATTTTTTTTTTAAATACCTAAAGTAACATGGCTGCTATGAGGCCAGCTAGGATCCCTGTGGACCTTGCCCTATAAATGATCCCGGACGGATGGGATGAAGAGCCCATCGGAGGCACTGACTCAGAATCTGACATCTCAGATATAGAGGACCCAGACTACTGTCCCCCCCGCTGGACAAGGCCAGTCAGATACAGAGGAGTCCTCTGATGAGTCCTCTGAAGAGGAAATGAATATTTAGTCTAACAGAATGAGCCCCTCTTACTGCTCTAGCCACAATATTCTGAATTAGTCGGCCAGGGCTTGCACCTGGGTTTAGTACTGTCTCCCCAATAGATGCATGGAAGATGTTCATGTCTGATAATTTAACAAAAGAGGTGCTGTCATACACAAACATGGAGGCACAAAGAGTAGTCACAGACAGGGGAAAAGAGTGGAAAAATATAATCAAACATAAGCTCCTGGCCTTCATTTGATTGACCATTCTCGCAGGAAGTGAGAAGAACTGGGATGTACCAGTCAGTGTGTTTTTTGGGAGTCCTCTATAACCCATTGTACAAGGCCACTATGTCAATTCAAAGATTTAAAGATATTTGCCGTTTCTTGCACTTTGATGACAAGAGGACCAGAGCCTACCGACTGAAAACAAACCACATGGCAGCTTTCTGCTACATATGGGGCCTGTTGCTGGTCAACTGCAGGCAGAAATTCATCCTTAGTGATTGTGTTACAGTGGATGAATAACTTGTGCCTTTCAGAAGGAAGACCCAGCTTCTGCAGTATATGCAGAGCAAGCATACAAAAGTGATACAAAAACTGCAATTTCTTAAAATTAATGAAAAAACTAATAAAAATGCAAAGGGCCTCATGTCACAAACATGTTTTATGAGGAATACCTCAAATATGAAAATATAACAACTCTTTGTTTTAAAGATTTTGAAGAATAACAACCGAGTTTATAGCAAAATGCATTGTTTCTATTTGGGGTCATTTTTGACCCCACTCGTGGAAGAGTGTAGGTATTGGTAGGTTGTGCATCCAAGGGTTAAATTGGTGGCCTTTTAAATTTCTGACCACAGAAAAAACTGCTAAAGTTTGTCTGCAGTCCCTGTAATATTAGACCAATAGTCCCCAACCATTTTTTGCGCCACGGACCGGTTTATGTCCAACAATATTTTCATGGACCGGTCTTTAAGGTGTCGTGGATAAATACAACAAAATAAAACGAGCACCGCTACCCAAAAAAAAAAAAAGAGATTTATTAATAACACACAGGGAAACTGAGTTAACAATAAAAACCAATAAAAACCCTGAAAACCATAAATTTGACACCCAAGCCTCCAGTCTCACGGCCCGGTACCAAACAACTCACGGTGTTATGACATGCATAGGTTCTTTCTCTTCAGCACCCTCTGCTGGTCATAATGGGAATACTCACCAGCTTTTATTTTGGTGGGGTTTTTCTGTGTTCCTGTGGGTAGAGGAAACAGGAAGCTGGTCGCTTGTTAGCCTGCAGAATATGTTGTTGCTCTTTAAAACGTTTCTGCCTTGGAGAGTTATTGCTTGTGAGTATTAATGTACCACATGTTTACAAGTTTATTTGGTGCATTTTTATTACATAGATTTGTTTAGAAACCAGTTATTTCATCTGCTATGTTTATCTTTGAGGAAGCTAAACTCACTAAGTTGTATTGTGATCAATACTGAGTCGCTGTTGATTACACATACTATATAACAGTATAGTTCATATCCTAGAAGTGTGTGTAAAAAGGAAAAGACATCTTGTGACATTTACTTTGTGTTTGTTTTTAGTTTTACGGGAAGAAAAGGATGTCAATCATTGAACTACTGACGAAGTAAAAAGCCTTAAACTTACTTCCGCCTCCAATGTTCATTGAAACCGTTAGCTGTCTGTCAAGTTGGGCAAAGGGACGCACAATAAGGACAGAACACACGGACTGGTACCGGTCCGCAGCCTGGGGGTTGGGGACCGCTGTATTTACATTTCTGCTATGGAATAACAACAAAAAAAAAATCTCCAATATGATGTATATGTGCAGTGAGTGAACTCTAATTTATACTTTTTTGGGGGGGGTTTGTTTGTTTTTTTAAAAGAAAACTATCTGATGAAAAAGCCACAGAAGATATGAAATCATAAGGCATAATTAAGCATGATAAGCTCGAGAAGAGTTTAGCTCCTTGTTTAATTTTGATGGAAGTGTATAAAGTCATTCACACAGCTACGTGTTTACCTATATCAGTCCATTATCTCATTCAGAAGATGTACCATGACCACACACACACACACACAGACTAGTTTTGAGTGCGTATCGCTTCCCATGTTGGTTTACACATGCATGGATACGTGAGGTAAACGAGCCAAAACCACGTCCTCAGGACAGACGTGGTTAGCAAGAGAAGCGATGTGTTGAGTGATAAAATCTGCAGATGGGGCCCCGGGCAATTATAGTTCATCAACATGACAACTCAGCTCCCACTCATCATGCCACATTAATACACACACACATACACACATGGAATATTTACTCAGAAACAACATTTCCATAACCAGTCCTGACTAATAGGTCTGAGAGGTTGGCCTTTTAAAAATACACAAGTAGGTCTAATTTTAAAAAAAAGTGGCACGTACACAGAATCTCGGTTCTGTTATCTGTAATGTTCTCAAATTATAGAAGACATAGTTACATGTAATTTAAGTAAGGGTAACTGGTACCAGGTAGATTTTTGCACTTTAACAAATAAATACAAAAAAACATCATTGAAACTCAATGACTTCCATACATTTAACATAAACTTTTATCCTTTCCATAACCAGGTCGGGTTTATACATAAACAACACTAAATATTTACCACAGAACTGTCATATGACTAAATGGTCTCATATTAGAAACAATAACTTAAAAATAATCATGTCATTCTTGCAAATGAATGTTTTGCAATTAAATTTAAGTGACTTGTGGATTTAAAAAAAAAAAGCTTGTTAATTAACATAAAAACCACTTAAACCTTCAGTTATTAGAAGATGAAGACAGACATTTGGCATTTTTGTCACATTAAATATTAAAACAGGCTAAGAAAGTCCACTTCTTGTTTTTCTGCATTAAAGTATCACAGCAGCACACAGACAAACACTTTGCTGCTTTTCTAAATCAGGCGTCAGGGCCTGCAGCTGGTGTTGTGCCCTGTGCAGGTTAAAAGGGAAAGGTCATCTCTTTTGACCGCTAAATGTACCTTCAACACCTTGTATCGAACAATCACAGCATCAGGCACAGAGCTCAAAGGTCACAGTCCCAGGAGCTTTAGCCCATTGAGTGAGGGGTTGCATCGGCACGGTGAAACTGCGCACGAGCCAATCAAGACACACTCAGCAGCATAGAGTAATTTAATCAAATGTATGTACACCTCATTTTACACACCAGAAAACCTCCAGGCTTTTTGTACCCCCAAATGAAATTCAGGGATGATGGATTGAGTGAGGGATTTGTTCACGCCTTTTAGCACTTACACCAATGGCTATAAACAATTTTGATATGGGAAGAAAACCTAACCAACCATCACATGACCACGGATTGGAGTTTGTAAGAAAATTAAAGGAGTGAAGAGTGATGACTGGATCCATAATGCAGTTAAGTTTAAACTATTTAAATTAGGGATTTTGAAACCAGGCTTTACTCGTTACTGTCTATCTTTTATGCTTTCCAATTTCAGTGTAAAGATGGAGGTAATGTATGTGACTACTTATATGTGCTATTCGTTTCTGCTAGACGACTATATAATAACCTTTGAGAATCACAGTCTGGCATCATTTACTTCACGCACAATTTACTATAAACTGTTACCAATATGTCTTACAGTCACCACTGGGTTAACTTCCTCACTCTGGACTCCAGGGAGCAGTTGGTTCCATGAAGTAGGTCCTTCATCTGCCACAGATCGCTTATGGTCATGTTATAGATGGCTAGAGCGGAAAGAACGGATGGAGGGAAGACGGGAGATATCAAAAGGGGGGACAGAGGGGTGGGTCAGGAGGAAAGCGCGATGGGGTGACAGAGGATTGAGACGATGAGGGCAGAGCAGGGTCACGATTCCATGACTGCTGGAGCCCTTCGGATCTGAGAAGCATGGCACACGGCATCACTAATGAAATCCGTGCCTTCACTCGTCTGGCAGCGAAAACCGGGAGGGGCTGGATGAGTCAAAGGAGCTGGAGAGAGAGCGTGATTAAAGTGGAAAGAACACAAGGAAAAACAGGTGTGTGGGGTGGAAATAAGAAAAAGTAATAAAGAGCTGAGGTAGAATGATAAAAGAAAAAAATTAGGAGAGAAAGAATGAATGACGGAGGAAAGAAGATGAGGAAGAAATAGAGGAAGCCTCATCTCCATACACTGTGATAGCAGGCAGATTTGAATTTAGGGCCCGTCGTTCATGGAGCCCCTATAAATAGGGACGAGGAGCAAACACCGAGCAATTTTGTCGCAATTCCAAACACAATGCCTGATTGAGGGCAAATTAAAATGCAAATGCAATACTTCCATTTTTTCCAGATTTCGCCCACGAGATAAGCGAAGGGCCGCTGTTCCTTTCATAAAGTGTAGAGGTGTGTGCGAGTTTGTGTGTCAGTGTGCGTTTATTCACAAACGTGTGTATGTGTTTGTTTGTCAAGTTTGAAATGAGAGGAGACAGGAGGGAGACTGGAGGTGAGGTTGTATAAACAGATTAGATTCAGTATTGTCCTCTCCGAGCTGCATTTCAATCGTCACCGTCTTTTCCTTTCCTTCTGCCCTTGTCCACCAGCAGTTTCAATAGACCTTTAACAAGCTTCACTCGAATTAACAACGTAAAAGAACACAGTCCCATTAGTTTAATAAATCATAAAATAATTAAAAAAACTTGGAACTGTTTATTTGACAAAATGAAAAAAGTCCACTGCTCCTTATACCTAAATATTTGGATTACAGTGAGGATATTAGAGGATTATGAGGCATTTTACAAGCTGGCATAAAACAGCTTTTATGAGCAAAGTGTTTAATGCTTGACAGAGCCTGGTTCACCCCCTTAATTGTTGCAAAGCCATCACTTCACCATATGTATTCGAATCTTTCCAAGTCACGGGGTACAAACATATTCGACTGCTGTGGTCACATGGTCTCACTGAGCAGAAGGTTCGTAGTACAAGCCAAGTGGAGGGCAAATGTTGATGGTAAAGTGCCACCCAGTAACCAACGGTTACACTGTAGATCGAGGTTGAGCCGTGTACTGTTTACCAGACAGATACAGTAGGGTGTTTTAACCATGCAGAAAGAGGGAAGAAAAAAAATGAGATCAGACCCAATGACAATTTAAAACAGAAAGTGACAGGCAGGCAGGGAGAAAGAAAGAAGAAAGGAAAGGATACAGACTAAACCAAACAGCTTTTGCTTTAAGCTACTCTTTAACTAACTGAGCTGAATTTTTCATCAGCCTCTATTCTCAGGGGGTGGCCGACTAAAAGCAAGCTTTCGCTGCGTCCTCTCACTGCGTACGTGTCCCTGAGTGTGTATGTTTGTAGGACAAGAACGACTGTCAACGCAGTAAGTCACATAAGTCTGTCACATGCGGACTGTGAATGAGGACATGTGATTTTTTTTTTAAACATAGCTTTGCAAACTTCGAGAAAAATGGAATAGAAAAGTGTCAGTTTACAAGGACATGCTAATATATTCACTATTAACTTTGTGCTGTTGGGCACTTTCTAAGCTCTTAGTTATTTTTCCATCCCCAAGGAGGCCTGGTGAGAAATGAAAGGAATGACAGACCAAGGAAAAAAAAGAATTTTAAAAAGGGATTGCAGACAACAAAGAAGAGAGCTGACATCTACGAGAAAGATCAGCGCCGCACTCTAGATAGCGGAATGACTGGAAACGTTGTTTATTCTAATATTACTGCAGGATTGTGTTTAATTATTTTTATATTACTTGTCAATAGCCAGTGCTTACACTTAAACTTACACAGATGAGCTCAGATGAATAAATGTCAATGAAGCACTGATCAGACTGAGTGAGAAGTGAGTTCTCAGCTTGGGAGAAAAAAATACTTCCTAACATCCTGAGACACCTTGTACGTGTAATGTGGCCATTTTTGTCCGCAACTGATCCCGAGACTGATGATCGAAGAAAAGTCCTCTTAGTCATCTTGGCTCGATAAAGGACAGTTTGTTAATTAACCCAAGTCTTGTGTGATGCAGTGTGAGTCAGACGTCTGAGCGATGCCACCACTCTGCTTCATCATCAACATCCCCAAAAGTTGGAAAAAGAAAAAAAGAATTCACACGCTTCAACTGCATGATATTAGAGGAGACCTTTTGTGCTCATTTCAAACTCCATATTTTTTTCATAAAAGTGGTCTCCACTAGAGTGGCTTTGCATGATTCATAGTTCAGTAATCCTTATTTATCTTATTGGGCCTTTGTGCAGCCTGTCACTTTATGAACTGGTGGAAAATGCCCATTTTAACTCTCTCTCCTTTAAGCCAACTTTCTTTCCAACTTTCTTCTGAGTGGCTGCCTCTCGCAAGCAGAAGGTTTAAACAGCAGGTGGGTGGGGGTTGCTGTTGTTCACAGCCAGACATTAAGGATATCAACTCTCGCTGGCATCATACATAACCAAGAGTAGGGGGAAAAAAGAACACTGTCTGAAATGATTTTAAACAGCTTTTTGGCTCACAGGGTTCACTGTTAGTATTCACACGAACCACCGTAAGAATATATTACAAGAATCAAGAAAAGTATATTTGATTCATTTGATTAAATACACTAAAAAAAAAACATAAATGGAGGCCAAATGTTGCCAAATTAATGATAATAATATTGATTATAATAACTTTTGGCTTCCTGGTGAGTTATCAAATGCTAGTACTGATAGTCTGTGTACAGCACACAGCACAGAAAACAATTACATTTCAGAAAGCGATAACCAATTTTCATACGCATATAAATCTGTACAGTCTGGGCCGATGAACAGGCTACTATTGAATGCTTTAGTGGCATTTAGTGATTTATTTGCAGGCTCCTTCAAATAACCTCCATTACTTTGCCCCCATCCAAAACATAGACACACTCAAGACTTCAGAGGCAGGCAGGTAATTTGCCATTAACTCTAGCCACTCAATCCCTGAAACACTGCCAACTTCAATTGTGTTAGTGAGTTAGATAGACTAAGACAATGTGAAAGAATGCGAGAAAGAAGGAGGGAGAGAGATGGGGGGGGGGGGGGGGGGGTCAATTCAGTAAGCAAGACAAAGTGAGTGAGAAAAAAAGGAGGGAGGAAGGCACTTCCTTTCACTTCCTTTGCCAAAACATCCTTAGGTGCCCTGGAGACAAAATCTTAGTCACCTCAGCTCAGCACCAGTATGACCATCTGACCACTGTAGCATCACTTAATAAAAGCCACATATCTGTACTATATGTACATAATCAGGCAGTGTTTTGTGCAAACATTAATTGATCCACATTTAATCCAGTCTGAATAGAGGAGAGGAGGAAAAAGCCACAGTCTAAAACCCACAGTCAACAGAGTTCGCAGAGCAACGTGCTATTGTGTTGTCTTGTGTTTTGTTCAAATGCAAATTCTACTGCAAAAAATTAATCTTACAGGCAGAACAGGAAGTGTTCAGCCTGAAGAATAAGAAGCCCAACCACACATAAACAAGCAAAATGGGAGAAATTGCCTGCATCACTTTTGCACACAGAATAATGCTAAGTAACCCTGTTAAAATTATTTAAATATACCCAATACATGAGCTTCCAGTGCTTACGTCCAGACACGGACCTACTACACAACAGCCACGCACAGCAAATGCATTAAATGTGAGGGCAAACCAATTATTGAAAATAAACCATTTCCTTGCCAAGGTACACTTACAGACGGATATGGCACCACACACCCTGTCCTCAAGAAATCTTGAATAACCATAGCGAGCTCTTTAGCTAAGCAGGAGGGTATATACTGAATAAACATGTAGCACTTTAAGTGCCTAATTAAAAGAGAAAAGAAAGCTTAAAAATATTATTAAATAACTCATATTCCTATCACATGTAATATTGATACTACCAGTCTAAAATGTGACCAAGCATGTGTGACTTTGTCAGGTTGCTGATGTTGGATGTTGGACACCAAAAAGTCAAATAGACTCAAATATAATTCTGTCTGTTTGCTGTCAAAGATTCCTTCCTGCATCTAAACGTACAATATTTATTGTGGTTGGCCAAACAGAAAAACTGTTCTGTTCACAGTTTAATGTGTCTGTGCAGATAACACCAGACTCACTGCTTTCTGCACTGTAAGTGCAGAGTTTCTCGTTTCACTCAATAAGTGGATCCTTGCTACACTCATTTAAGACGTGCTTTACGAGCAAACCAACCAAAGGCAATAACTTTACTCTTAACAATTATATGAACATTTGTCTGCTGTTATCAGATCACTGGCAATGCTACATAAATGATTAGGAGAGTTACATTGGAAGGTATGTTTATGAGACAGATTGCAATAACTGGGCACCCAAAACAGTTAGTCACGCATGCAAAGGTTTGCTCGCTGTAGCATCTCACACCTGATAAAGGAAAGCCCCAGTAAGAAAGTGTGCTTTAGGGTGCAACAATTTAGATTAGCCTTTGAATCCACCTGAAGCACGCAGCTTATACTTGCAACAGTTGCTGAGGTTTATCCCCCCTGTGCCACACAGAAACAAACACACACACACACACACACACACCTTCCTTCTCCCCTTTGCTTGTGCAGTTTTCTCTCAGCGGCTTTGGCTGCTACAACTTGATTTGCACATTTTCCTCTATGATATAGCATCTGCAGTCTTACTCTACTAGTTCTTATCCTGGCATCCATCTGTGATGTGAAAAAAGCAGGATTCACCTACTTTACTGAGTCTGTATATTGCTTAGCCTTCTTTTACTATGCCAGTGAGAATATTTGATGCTTCAGGCATGATCATACACTTTATAAGTTCTGAGTGACAAAATTAGAGTACATGAGATCTCACTGCGTCAACATAGTACAGAGAAATAATTCTGCCTGGTGCTCACATTGTTTTGTTGAAGAGAAATGGCTGGCTGGTCTTTGAAATAACCGATTAATAAAATGCCAGCCTCTTTGATTGGCTGGCTGTCTGACAGATAGACAAAGTGCTATTTGCCTCTGACTAACTTGATTATCAGCTGATTTATTTATTTATTTTTTTTGATTGACTGCTGGATGCCTCACTAAATGCAATCCTGGCTAGCAGTATTAGCGGTTGCTTGCTTTCCAGTTTACCTGACTAAATGACTGGTTGTTCAGCCAGCTGGTTAACTGACTAACTGATTGGTTGTTTGGCGTGCTGATTGGCTGGCAGACGAATTGACTTGTAAACAGGAAGGCAACATTTAAAACAGAGGAAGCTGAGAAACAACAGGAGCACACTCCATCCAACCATCCTGCACTGATGACACTCTGATTGCAATCAAACCCAGACAAACAAAAATATTCACGTGAGTGCACACAATGCTACATGTTCAGAAATATACTTAAAGTCAGTATATTAACATGAATGAAGGCATGCACAAAAAGCCTAAGGAAAAAAAAGTGGCATCCTTGGGTGGCATGGTGGTGATTTTTGGATTTTGTATGTGTAAGCCTTCTGCCACAATAAAAAAAATATAGTTATACATAGTTATCTGTCTCTCTATATTGGGCCTATGATGGACTGACACCAGAAGGAACAGCTCCACTCCAGGTGTGTTAATGAATTGGATAAACAATTAAGATATGGATGGAATGGACAGAATCGATATAGTTAATGTGCACCGAGAAAAGGAGCTATGGTGATTATTTATCCTAATGAATTAATACTGGATCTGTCCAGATCAGCTCTGTGCCAAATTTCAGGCCAGGTCATTACCCCCATTATCTTCCTTATCAGCTCTGCAATTAATTTTTACTTAGTCCCTTTTCTTCTTTTCTGCCACTTTTGCCCTTTCTCCAAATTTTCTCAGCATCTCCAGTTCATTTCCTCTTCCCCTTCCTTAGTCACCCCTACAGTAAACTGAGCAGAATAAGTTTCATCCACCCCCCACCCCACCACTTAGCCTATTACTGTCTTTTTCATTCTCCTGTGCACTTTTGATAAACTGAGCTGATCTGGTCCCATGCTGGTATGTTAACCTTCCTTGCCACACACCACATTACATCCTCTGCCACCTACAAAGCTCACTCACGCCCAACCTCAACTGCTGATAAACTGAGAAGAGCAAGTCCCATGCTGGCATGTTAACCTGCCTTGCTCACTCACCTCATTACATCCTTCGCCATCTACACTTCACATACTCGCAATCATTCGCCCTCAACCTGGTCAGTAACACCTTTCATTAGAGATATTCTTCGCCACAGGGGGCTATCACTTCAAAGACGCCCTGCTTTCCTCTTCTGTGTCTGTGCTGAGGGGGTTCCAATGACAGGGTGCATGGGAGGGAGAAACAGGGTGAAAGGGGTATCATAAAAGTGACTGAGCCGGAGCAGCACGATTTATGTATTTATTCATCACCAAGGAAGCTGCGTATTAAAAGGTCAGGCAATTTTCCAGGTCAGCGCCCAAACCCACACGGTGAGGAAGCAAAGGGATAAAAAGGACAGGAGGAGAGGAGAGACAAGAGAGATAAAGAGAGTCAGAGCGGCTGAGATGGCAAGCCGGTAAAGGTGATATTGGCAGTTGGACATACATCAGTGCGTTCACACTTGAGGATGTTTTTGTGTGTTTATAAGCCAACTTTACCTGAGCACTCTGCATAGAGTGTTTGTTTGTGTGTGCAAGAAAGAGAGTGCATGTATGGCATGTGTATAGATTCACTTCTCTCTGCACACCGGCTGTGGTTAATGAGTTTGAAAGGTCAAACGCCCCTCAGAAAGATTAATGGGGTTTTCTATGCACAGGGTAATGGTTTACGAGGTCCAGCCGGACACATTTCCAACATGACGGCCATTACCACCACAGAACAGAAGAGGAAGGAGGTGTCACAGGTAAAGACAAGGACGACATGAAACTGCTGGGCGATCACCGGGTAGAAAATAGCGTGCGTTAGTCATTCTAATCTATATCCTCGGCCATCAAAATGGCAACCATTCCTGTGCATGTGCACACAGCTTGGTAATTTAGATGACATGCATCACTTATTGCAATAGGCAGCAGCACTCATTACAATACTTTTTTTCTTTTCAATTTACAGTTTCAACAGGAATAGTGTTTTTCTTGAATAAGTTTTAAAATATCCTAATTGCTACATATTCTTATCCCAGTCATTTATGAAAACCTCCATCACTTGCTGTGTTTTTGAGCTACTCTATTTAGTCACAATTACCTTTAGATAAAGGTTCGGTGACAGCACAGGTATTTTACAAGACTCAGTAATCGGGTAAGAAGCTGTTGGTTGTAACATTTTAAAATGTCTCTATCCATCTCTGATGTAATCAAATTTACTTTATTTTGAATAGCTAACAATTTTTATTATTCGTTAATCTTGATGTTAAACACTATTCTGTATACATTTCTGGTATTTTAGTATTTTATATGAAGCCTAGATTCTTATTCGTTGTGCAGGAAGGCGTCACATCAGGTGATTTTTCTTTTCTAGCATCACCTGACCTCAAAAATACAAGCAGAGTCAAAGAATTATCTTCAGTAACAAGTCTTTACCCCTGACCTTCACATCACTGAGCCTCACAGATAAACTCACAGATAAACTCAGCAACCCTTTTAAAGCACCTTAAAAACCTACACGAGTGTAGGAGAAATTGTGATGTTTTGAAAACATCTTTTTGAAACAGCTTTTTTTCCTTGCTTCCTACACTTGTGTGAGTGCAATCTATTTCATCTTCTACATGTTTGAGAAGGGGTGGGCAACTCCAGGCCTCGAGGGCCGGTGTCCCTGCAGGTTTTAGATGTGTCCTTGAACCAACACAGGTGATTTAAATGGCTAAATTAGCTCCTGAAGTTCTCCAGAGGCCTGGTAACAAACTAATCATGTGATTCAGGTGTGTTGACCCAAGGTGAGATCTAAAACCTGCAGGACACTGGCCCTCGAGGCCTGGAATTGCCCACCCCTGTGTTTGACTATGCATAATCATTGTCGATGAGTTACTGTAGTTTATATCTATATGAAATCAAATATTCCTTGATTATAATAAAGGAAATTTAGGCTGTATTTTACAGGAGTACATAGCATCCACTCATTTATTTCAACACATTTTACTAATCAAAACACAGCCTTGTGCATAGGCCTTGTTAAAAAAGTCTGAAGTGCTACAGTTTGACTCAGCTTAGAACTGCCTGTAACTGCCAAAGCTGCTATATCCCTGCAGTTTTGCACCAATATTACATAGCAGGACATATTGGAAGCAAGCACCACTGTAGAGGGGACAGAAAATCAGAGAAATTTAAGAAGAACAAGCATAATCCAGCATTTAATCATGTAAAAACTACTGAGTGCAGAATGATGTACAAATAAGTCAAAGTGTTTTTGTCCCCTGTCTTATGTGTACAGTCTCATCAGGTCAAACATGGAAAGCATTAAAAGGGAGCTTTCACAGGTCAGTCAGCCTCGACCAGAGGTAGCAACGCACACACTCACACAGCAGAGGAATGACAGAGAGACGGCTGGGTTCACTAGAGGTTTCAAGCATGACATGCGTATGCATGTTTACTGCTGAGAACATTTGTGAACAGCCTGAACAGAGTACAAGCCTCAGTAGGTGTGATTTCTCATGTGTCCCTAAAACATGCACAGCGTGTTGCTATTTAGGTCACATCACTCTTACGTAACATGCGGTGGACGAGTGGATAACATTGCCTCAGCTGCTGCCAGCCTGAAGGTTCCAAAGTATGTTGAAAGGACCTTCAACCCAAAAACAGAATTCTCAGTATTTTTTAATATATTAATATGAAATATTAAACTTGAAATTTTGAGCCCAACTCAGAGAACATCAGCTGTTGAAGCAGGTTTCCCAAAACATCACACTTACAACCAACTTTGATCTTAAGTGGATCGGACCAGTGGAACTCCTCTTTCTGTCGGCGCAAAGAAGTTATATATTTTAATATAGGAAAAGAAGTGCAATTTCAACAGTATATCTCAGCTTTTCTATATGATAAATAAACTGTGTTCCAGAAAATAAAAGAGGTAGAGGTAGAAGGAGTTTAGTTACTCATTTCCCAGACTGTCCTGTAATTATAAAAGAGAAAGATTTTGTTAATTCACAGAAAATGACCTTCCCCCCCACTGTGGATACACTTAAAAACAACCAAATATAATATATAGTAGATAGAAAAAATCCCTGTTTATTCACCATCATTTAATTATTTACCGGTTACTTAACTACTTTGTACGGTGGCCCTGAGAGGCCAAATGGATTGCAACTTAAGAAAACACCAGCAATAAGAAAAATGCTGCAAAAGCACACAAAACACAACGGAAATAGAAAAACGAAAACAGAAATAGGAAAAACAAAAACGGAAATAGTAAAAAAAAAAAAAACAGATTTCCGAACGCACAAGGGAAGTGTTTCTGGGGAGACAATAACCCGACGCACCAGTTGCAGGAACCAAAACATGTTAGGTAAGTGTGTTTTAATCTCATGATTCATATAATACTGATGACGGATTATTAGACTAATAGTCAGGCTAACACACTCACCTCTCATCTTTTGTTTCCTCGCAAAACCTCCACTTCTAATAAGTGTCTCCCAGCGCAATTCATATTTGGGTTCCTACAACTGGTCCGTCGGGTTATTGTCTCCCCAGAAACACTTCCCTTGTGCTTTTGGAAATCAGTTTTTTCCTATTTTGGGTTTTCCTATTTCTGTTTTCGTTTTTCCTATTTCCGTTGTGTTTTGCGTGCTTTTGCAGCGTTTTTCTTATTGCTGGTGTTTTCTTAAGTTGCAGTCCGTTTGCTGGGTCAATTCTGGTACACAGACCATAGGTTTGACACCCCTTAACCTTAAAGGCTTTGTGGAAACTGAATCAGTATTATCTCAGGTAGGCCAAAATTGACCAGACGAATCTTCAGCAAGTTTGCTATCACAAAGCAAAACAAGGTCCAAATTTTAGATTTGTAGCACTAACAGCAGGGTGTACAGTGGGTTGTATGCCCACAACAAATGGTAGAGGTAAGTAAAATTACACAGCATTGATCTTGTCATTTTACTTTTTTTATATGTGGTTGGTGCATGCCTCTGTCTGCATCTATGTGCTTTATACACATTCCAGGAGCTTTATCGCCTCCACGGCAGTGTGATGTGAATGCTGTAAGGCCACAAGCCTCAATTGAGGTTGATGGTCTCTAAGACAACACTTTAAAGGGAGGGCAACACATTTAACCTCAAGTTACAGCTCCTTTCCTAACATTTTCTACCAAAGCATGGTCTCTGATTTAAAAGGAATTGGTGCGACAGAGCATGCATTATCAAAAAGTCACATCTGCAAGTGGGTAACCACAAAAGGTCATTTTTTGCCCAGGGCTGGGTGATATCAAGTTTTAAAAGTATTGCATATAGCACTGCATAAAGCGTGTCTTCAGTAAAACACCTCCAGTGTTTGCAACTTACTTCTCACTGCACTCTTTGACTCATGCACATCTGCCCCTATTATCCCCCTGCATCTTAAGCTTGTTCTCAAAATTCTCCTGAAGCAAGAAGGCATAAAGAGAGCTGGTTCAACAGTGAATAACTCAAAGTTGAAAGCTCTGTTTTAACATTAAATATACACGTGCGTAAAGAGACACTAAGAAACACAGTGACTGCACAATCGAGGCAGCAGTACACAAACAACTCCTTCAACATGTGAAAAAGGAAACTGAAAAATATTATTTACCCAGATGGGTTTTCAAGGGCATGAATTTTGGACTGTCAATACATTTGGCCTGCAGCTCCTAGAAGTCTAGAGATGGAATGAGCAAACTCTTACGAGCTTGAAATACTTGCTTGAAATCCAGCTTGTTTTTCATACCAAAGCCTAAATGAGTGGGTGAGTTTGTTTTCACCACTGGTAAAAAAAAAAAAAAAAAAAAAAGGAAATGAAATGAAATGAAATGGAATGAAATGCTGGGAGTGTGAGGGTGGCAGACTGACTGAGCTCCACCAAGTTGTCAGTTCAATTCCCAACATGCCCACCCACATCAAGTCTCTCGTTAATGTTGTTACTGTTTACTCTCAATGCAAAACACCCTGAGCAGGAAAGTCTGCCAAGAGCACAGTTACAGCTTCTCACAAATACACATCAGTGGCATTTATCAACTTTAGACATCTTAGGACAGAAACGCCTGCCAACAAGTGCTCCTCTAATCCATTAGTATCCCAACAAGAGTGGTAAAAATGAATAATGTGTTCAGAGTATCCATTCTATCAGGTAGTCTTAACTCTGAAAATCTGTGGGTGGAGACGTTTTTAATTTATTTTTTCTTTTACATTTACACTTTTTGCATATAACCTTTGAAAAACCTTTAGAAAACAGGCCCTTGAGATGTTTACATAAGGCTCTGGCATGAAAGCACATGTGAATTCACTGAAGTATGTCTCGTTTTTTCTTCATTTTCACGTCCGATTTCTCAAGCTGTACACAAATGTAAACGTTAAATATCCTTGCACTGTAGATAAAAGTTTTATGATTCATTTCATACGGTTCAGTTTTATTAGATTTGTATAGCGCCAAATCATACCAACAGTCACCTCGAACACTTTATACTGTAGGGTAAAGACCCTACAATAACAGAGAGAAAACCCCAACAATCACATGACCCCCTATGAGCAAATTACTCAGGACTATAAGGCACTATATAAATGACAGGCAAACAACAGTTTAAGAATTGATTCATAATGTTTTTTAGTCTCTCACTGAGGTCTATTTAATTTCCTGTCTTTGCTGAAATACTTTTGCTGCAGCAACGATTCAATTAACCCACATGCAAATTAATAACATTTCATCTCATTTTAATAGAATTTACAATGTCAACAACAAGTTGGTCAAGCTACATTGCACTTTGATTACGCTCTTTCCAAAACTGCACAGTCCAAGGATGCTTTTCAGTTCTCTTGTAATAACAATCACAGCCTAAGTATGAAAGCCAAAATGGAAAAAAAAACAACCCAGACATTTCTCTCACGTAACATGGCTGCAAGCCAATGCGAATAAGTATGTGAACACACATACAGGCTGTGGTATTCATATGCATAGATAACAGCTGAAGGAGAGGTTTCAGCATAGATTAATCAGTTAAATGAGAAATAAATGTGTAGTCCATCTGCACTTCCTTCATCTATCATAGACAGCTGCACAAAGCCCCTTCGTAACTGTCCAATATGGCTGAAACACCTGCTAAAAACCCCCATTGTTCCCTCCTACCTCTAAACACACACAAAGATTGCTCTTTTTCTCTTCCATACACACACTCCCACCCTCTAGTGATAGCTCATTCTTGCGGACCCAGCAGAATAGCCCAGATCCTATAGTAGTCTCTTTACACTACACTGGACCAAAAAAAAAAAAAAAGTAGGTGACCCCTACCGGTATCCAATACACATACATTACACATCCGCTCTCTTACACATGTAATTTATCAGCCTTTCAATTCCCGTGGAGTGGGGGGTAAATACGAATCTGGCTGAGCTGCTGAATTGACTTCTTATATTAACTCTTAGTCTGTTTGATCACATGAAACTTACAAGTGTTGTACAACAATGAGTGGTGGCAGCTTACAAGGCCCTCATCTCTAGCTCTCTTCCAACCGCCTTTATTCCCCTCCAATTTTCTTTCTGTCACTCCCTCCTACCTGTGTCCTTAGTCTTGAACTCAAGACACCGCCTCTCCCCTTTCTCTGCTTGTAACACGTAATTTTTGGGGTGAGGCTCCACCATCTCCCTCTCCCTCTTTTAATTTCATCACACCTGTGCCTCTACCCTCCCTTCTGCCTCAGCCCTCGTCTCGTCTTTCCAGAAAATGACAGTGTCCCCGAGGCCTTGACAAGAGAGCGCTGCACTGCTACGCCTGCCATCTTCACAAATCACTCTGACCTTTCATACTCACAGAGGTCAGAGTCATCTGATCTAACATGCCCAGGTCTAAAGCAGTCCTTGCCAGCCAACGAGATGGTCTAGTGCATCGGTCCAGGGCCGTGGCAGCAGAGCAGAAATAACCTTGCAGTAATCACAGGCAATTAGCTCCAACTGATGCCTGGGAGGGTGGATAGCTACCCCTTTGCCAGTCTGGCAATAGCTGATGATCCCAATATTAGTAAATCAGATTGCTTCTAAGCACTAATTATAAGATTTAGTGATGATATGACATAGGAGTACAGTTTAATAAATATATAGATGAATTAAACTGCTTCCAAGTCAACAGAAGTATCTGTATCTAGATAAAGCTGTTTTTTGGCATTATAAAACGTTATCTATGTAATTGGCAGGCAATGTACACACATTAATCCAAGATTTGCCTGTCCTACTTAAACCAGTGCTTCAGTGTTTTAGCACAACACTTAAAATCAAAGATCTGTGGCCAACATCGGTGCAACAGTGACTGTGATAACACTGGATCTTACACATTCCATAATAATTAATAAATAATTTCAGCATTTCTAAGATTAACTGTCAACATTTTATTTTCAGTATTTCTGTTAAATTGGCTATTTTATTAAGGTTAAAGAATGAGGTGCATATGTTACGGTTTATCTGTTGCTTATGTGTCTAAAATGCTCACAATAATTGCTCTGGGGAAAATAAAAAGCCTCACATTATTTGTGGTAAAGTCAAACTCCAGACCAAACACAATGTAGATTTTTAAAGCGGTGCTGCTGCGGACGAAATAAATGGAAATATGCAGGTTGAAGCAAATTCTTCCTGGGCAATGCAAATAGAGGTGAAGATGTCACTATGCAAGATGAAAAATGCTTTAGCCTGAGCGTTTTTCTCATACCAAAACTTACTGACTTTACTTATGCATGGGCATACAGACACAAACTGGGGTAAATAAAAACATGAAAGAACCACAATTCCGGTTAAGGTCTGGGATCACTGGCTGAGCTGTCCACAAACGCACCTTCTACACAGTCAAAGGGTCAACAGGTACACTGGCACAGAATTCAAGATGTAGTCTTATCTCTGTTTTAATGCTATACCTTTCTAGCATGTAAAAACCCCACTGTTAAAAAAAGTCTAAAGTCTCTGAAGAAATCCATTAGAAATAGTTCAGTTCAGTCTCAGTTCTAAGGATCAGTCACTGCATTATAATGAAACAGGCACTTTGGGTATGTATGGATATTGTGGATCTATCATTAAACATGTTCGATCATAAAAATACTAAAATTGTATCACTAATATTTCAGTTTTACAATGCATTACGGTAAATAATGGTACCTGTAAATATGAAATTAGATATGGCATGCTGGTTTGGGAAGAGTGCCAGTATAATAAGGCTCTAGGTAAACAATAGACTGCTGCATGTCTGCCAAGAGCATAGTGCAGGCAGTTCACAACAGTCATTCTGATGCAGCGAGCAAGTGAACAAAGCTACGGTCCCACAAACAGGATAAACTCACAGGTTACGCTGCAGTTTCTGAGACTCTTCCACCTCACGTTTTCAATCACTCCACTCTTCTCTCACTCTGCCTCTATTGTTCTGTATGAGGGTTGTTCCCTCTCTCAGCTTAGGACAGGATGGATGGATGCAGAGGGAGAAAGGGAGGGAGTGATGGAGGAGAGAGAAAGTAAATGAGATCCCAATGAGATGCCAAGGTGCGTTAGCGGTGAGGTGTGGGGAATGAGAAAAGAGACCTGAAGGGAGGAGGAGTGGCTAGATTGACTGTGTGTAATGCGCTAGAGTACAATGGTGGACACCCGGCTCTGCCTGTCGGAACCCCCTGGTCATATTAGTGTTTGCTAAGTCAGCTAAAGAGGTTGAGCACATGCGCAAGCAGGAAGAAGATGGAGGAAAAAAAGAGGAGCAAAAGAGAGGAGAAATAAGAGGGTCATGTGTGAGAGGACGGGGGGAAACAAAGAAAAACAGGAAGAAAGAAAATAGAGGGAGCGCTAAAGGAAGGAACAACAACATAAGAATGTAGCTGCACATTAAAGAGGCAGGAAAATGCTGCTGGCACACGAGGGGAAATGAAATAAGAGCACAGAAATACTAAATGATATATAGAACTGGGAATAACAGCTACTGAAGGATTAGAATAGGCACAAGGGCAGACCAAAAAAGGGAATCATCAGGAATGCTAATCAAAGAGTGTGTGTATATAGATATATGTATATATATAATGCAATGCATTAGTAGATACAAAATTTCAAATGCCTAAACGCACAAATGCAATTCTCTGTTGAAAAGGCCGTCGTGTGCCTGAGCTTCTTGGTTAGAACTAACAGAATGCATGTAGACAGGTGGGTAAATTGCCTCATTTAATGTGGATATAATGGGGGAAAAAAGTGGAGGGAAAAAAATCTCCCCTGTGTTTTCCCCCCCATCTCTCAAATCCTTAGGAACAGCGAGAAGAATTGCTGCCAATACAAGCCTTCAGGAGCACATTGCTTTCACAGCAATTAATCGCTGTCACAACATCAATTAAACAAAAGCTAGCATCCAAATCTGGCTACCCAGCATTCCAGAGAACCAAATCAATCTGGCAATGCTCTAGAGGAAATGTGTGTATGGGTAAATGAAGAGTACAAATGTGGGCATGTGACTTTTCATATGTGAATGAGTCTCTGCATGCGTGCCCACAAAAAGGGGCCTTTAGTACCAAAAAAATGCCACACCATGTACATGCGAACAAGTGTATGTTTCATTAGAAAGCCTGCATGCAGGTGCAACGTGTGCATGCCAAGTGAGTGTGTGCATTTGACCGTGGGCTGCATGTGCGCCAGTTCTGCTCTAATGTGTGTATATGTATAATGTATAATGCATAATGCGTGTCAATGATGTATGGGTGTAAAGTGTGTCAAGTGTGCCAAAAGTAGACTACTTTTCTCAGAGTCAATATTGGTTACTATACACTACAGCTGCATGTTTGTTTGTGGCTTTACAGTGACTTTACACCTGAACCAGCAGCCAGAAATGCATGTCCATTCAGCAGCTTGGGTTAGGCTGAATGATTAAAATCTCAATTTGTCTACAATATCTTGGATAACTTGCTGGTGGTGAAAGTATTTACCTGTGGCAATCAGCCAGGGTGCTGGTAAATCACTGGACCACAGCAGTACCTTCCCAGCTCTCTCACACACCTCAGTGCAGATGCAAACGGGCAATTAAACAAGCCAGCAATCCACATCCCAATCCCACATCAGCATTAAATCTATATATAATCCCCCACTGAATCACACATTGTTCTCCTGCATAACCACTGTTTCATAACTTCATTTAATGCCGCTGAAGAGCCAAAGAGAGGAATTAATGCCGCCGCCTCGCTATTTAAAAATTGATGAAGAAAAATAGAAGGTAAAGTGAGCTGAATGGGGAGATTCATACAGTCAGATAAGCACTGAGTCAACATCTTATAATGCATCCCGTGGTCCGCGTCACAGCTTCAGTGACTGAGTATGAAAAGACAAAGAAACCAGTTGCACAAAGATGCCGCGACGAAAGCCTTCCGTACAAGTCATATCTTTGTGGCAACAGCCCGAGGATTTCTTTTTCATAACGAGGACGGCTGTCTGAACCAAACTCACTTCCTGAATAAATCATAAAGTAAATGTTAAAGCAAGCACTGGCTCTATGTGGGATCACACATCTGTCACAGCGCATAGTCTACACTTTGTGCCTTTACAGCAAAACCTTTAAACTTGTGCACATCACTATTTTTTTGTCAAGTTTACCATCTAAACTCTGTAGCACTGCTGTTAAAGAGTAATCCGTTGTTTTTGTTTGCTTGTTTTGTGACAAACTAATAAACTAAAGTGACGTGTTTGTCTGTGTTAAACTGAAAGATTAAAAAATCTGATCTATTATCCGGACGCTTGAGAGCCGTCGCTTTGAATTCAGCACAAATGCGTTTTCTGTCACACTACAGCTTTTTCAAACGCATCTATCGCTCCATTATCTGGTAATCACCGCCTCTCCATCTATCTCTCTAATGTTTTTCTTTTGTTTTTAATTAAAAGTCCGCCAACATTAATTTCCTCTTATGCACCTGCTTCTCATCACAGGATAAGTGCAAATGTCAAACTATCTTTACGGCGGACATCTGTCTCCTGATTAAGGCTGCCGTAGCCAGTTTGGGAACAACCGATCCGTTAATTTTTTTCACATACCTTCTTCTGCATTGTAGTCTTTCACTTCGTTCAGCAATAATATCCAAAGCACCGAAATCAGCGTTTTACGGAGATCCATGTTTCTCTGGCCAGTTCCGCGGGGCTCTTGTCATCTCTCTCCAGCCTGCGCGCAACGCACCGCAGCAGAGACGCACTCAGTGTTTGAATCGAGCGAATGCCGTCTGGGCAAGTAGTGCGGGATCCGGAGAGCCACGCGGCCTATTTGATATCTCGGGGGAGGGTTCTGAAGGGGAGATTGACATCGAGCGAGCGCAATGAAGTGGGACGCGGAGTAGTGGGTACTGCAGGGTCGACCTATCAAGTAACTGCAACCTGGAATCTTCACGCCAGGTGTTTTCACTATCTAGAGCGAACAGACCCGAATCCGCAGTAGAGCTCCGTTTTCGCTTATGTCGATGTCCTCACAGAAAGTGACGTGAGTAACTTTGCTGAGTAAAGACCAGGGATATTTGGTAGTTATATCATGACGTGTGTTAGAGTTTAATGGGGATTATTTGCTTCTGTTTTCAAAGTATTTGTTCAGTGAGCAGCAATTCTGAGAGTAATGTGCAGGATTGAGGGGACGTCCTGAGTGGGAGGGTAAGGAGTCCTCGGTTAGCTGGTGTTGTTTCATTTGGATAGTGCAGGATTTTTTTAAATAATATATATGTAAATGTAGCAAAGCAAGATTATATATACAACATATACCATATATAATTTAAATCAAGCTAATTTAAATCAACATTGTAAAGGTTCGCGCTTTACTTTTGGTGGCTTTGAAAATACAGAAGTATTGAGCCAGCTTAGGCAAAAAACAACAACTTTAAAGTTACACAGTGGGTTTTAATCTAATTAACAAAAACAGTTTAAGATATTACAGTCTTTTCCTTTCAATTAACACACTGACTTGAGATCATTTCTGTAATGAAAATCACTATCCTCCCCATGAGGGCTACATTGATTTGGTGCTACTTAAAGTGAGGAGACATGCTCATACCATTCTGCAGCAAGCAAGTAATATTTAGCCTTTTACAAGGTTTGTTTGTGCCTCAGTTTGAGTCCTTAAGACAGCAAGATGAATTAAAACAATGAAAATACTGTTTCAAGGGTTTGCATCATTGTAACCCAAAGACTATTACTTAACAGTCTCTTGTGTCTTCCCTCACTGTCATAGCCACATGCTGAAAGACAGTGTATACACACACACACACACACACACACACACACACACACACACACACACACACACTACTTTGAATTGATCATTCTCACAGTTTAGCTTGGAAAGCAATACAGTTTATTGCAGATTGTCAAGCGAGATACTGTTTTTGTAAAGCGAGAACTAGTGATGTGAACACAGGTTGAAACTCCAATCAATAAAATCTTTTCTGAACGCTCAGAAGCGAGGCCTGCAGGAGATTCAAAGGAGCATCTTCCCTTTATACGACTATTTTTAAAGAAACGAAAAAGAAATCATCACATGTGCTTCATTCAAAATATGAGAACAGATTGATCTCGATGGCATGAAAAATGTCTCTACACAAACAGTTCATATGATTGTTTCCATATAGATTCAGTTATTTTGATCTTGTTCATTTACATGTCTAACTGTTCTAGGTAGAATCACTCATTTTGTCACTTACTTAAACTGAAATTATAGCTGCATAAAACCTGATTTCAGAGTTCAAAATTGAAGCCAGAAGCTGAAAATAAATAATAATAATAATAATAATAATACATTTTATTTAAATAGCGCCTTTCAAAGCACCCAAGGACACTGTACAACAGATAAAAACTGGAAATATACACAATGATAAAAATAGAAGATAAAAGTTAAAACATACAGTAAGTAAATAAGTAAGTAAGTGGGGAAAAAAAGTAAACAGCCTATAGAAATGCCTCAGTGATATCCACCACTTTGCAGCTCTTCAGTGTATACTACCAACCTTGGCTATTTAGCTACTTTTCAAACTTTAATGACATGGTAATTAAAAGGGTAGTCAGCACACCTAATTTCCCCCTTAAGCAAGTCCTGCAACTGCCAGACATAAAGCAGCTCTCTAATAAATGTAAGTACTTTTAATAGCGTGCACACACATAAGCTCCCCTTTCGTGCAATTGTATGCAAGCACACTCTAACACAGTACAGTGTACATTCTTCCTCCTATATGCTTCATAATACGCGGTAAGAATCATCATCGCAGTTTTCACCCAGCCCCCTCGCTATTTCTGCTCTCTCTACTCGACCACAAGCTCGCGCACACACATACGTATAAACACACACTCACACACAGATTATGGCCCATCAGCCTGACTGATCCTCCCCAGCAGGGGGGCTGGTAGCCTCAGCTCTGGGAGCTGATGAACATGATCATCTGTCCTCCTCTGTGGTCATTACTCACCAAGGACAGAGGCCAACAGCCCCACTCACTCATTCTGTGTCTCTCAGAGTCCATTATGTACATGCACACAATCGTCTATTTTTTGCTCTCAGTTTCACATCACATATCTACCACTTAAATGTCTGGCAAATTTCAAAGCTTAAATTCAAAATGTGGGATCACATTTGCTGTGGTTTTACCACAAAGCCCACGTGTCCTTGTTCAACTCACCTTATCACGCTTCTGTGCTGGCAACAGCCAGTGATGGGGGTATTATGTTTTTGGCTACTCTGGCCAGCAGATTTTCATGAAAAAAAAGGGTATTGAAGGAATTTTGAATTTGACACACATAATCACAGGGCTTCATGGGTGAGCTGGTTGTATTTGGGTGGTCAAAATCCAAAGTTCAGGCCTCTGAGGGCTCAGGAGGTATGCAGCAGTGATAATAAAACTTGACAAAAATGTCCGATTAGATAAATCGATGATGATATTAATATCTGAAAAGTCAAAGGTAAATTTCGTTGTGAGACTGGTGACAATGAAAACTGTGGAGAGTGTGTGAAGAATCCACTGCCTAATATCTTTGCAATTACATTCAAATTTTAAACCTGCCATGGTTAAAACTTTCTGTTGTATGAAAATCAACTGTACCTCCTGGTCATTCACTTAGACGGCAAGCATACAACTGCAAGGGAGTTATACTTTTTTAAAGTAAGGAATATTGTGTAGTTTAGTACACACTAGGGAGTGTTTTTGGGGAGCAGGATGGTAACAATAGAACAATAAAATAAACTATATTTCCCACAATTCATGGAAGGATGAAAGAACATGTCACTAGATGGAATTATGTGCGACACTGGGGATATGATTTGATGAAGCTAAGGGCTGCAGCTTTGAAGTTGTTGGGTTTTTTCCACCAGATTTTAAAAAAAAATCGATTCCTTTGTTCAAAGCATTAAAGGAAAAACTAAAACAAAAATAGCCAAAACTAATTGTTTACATTTGGTTAAACCATTAACAAAATGTAAACAATTAACATCTATGATGTAATGCAGTGATCTCTACTACTTTTAGCATGCTAACCAGCTTGCCTTGACTTGATCCCTTGTAATATTGCTTTGAACTTCATGATAGTCAATTAATGTAGCCTCTACTCTGCCCTCTGTCCAACAAAAGAGATAGAAGATCCAGCATTGCTGAGAGAAGATATTATTCTGCTATAATTCAGACTTTCAGTCATTTACAGACTGTAAATGACTGAAACAGTAAATGCAATGTTGGCTAAAGTTCCTGGTAAGCAACACTGTAGGATTAAAAAGATTGCTCAGTGTCGTTTGCCGCATTTAGCTTCTTTGCACTCCACTTATGACAAATGCAGAAACCAGACAACATTGAGGACTTGAGCCATGTTTCCCTCAGCAAGCCATGATTGTGTAGCTTCTCAAGCAAATCATTATGCTGATTGGTTGTAGAGCGATTTCTACACTGTAGTGGTGACTGTGTATGATATCAGGAAACAAAGCACAATATGCAGATATCCATGTGTCATAGAAATTAAAGAAGGCAATAAGTTATCAATCTAAGATACTCATTATAGTGGAATTACACTGTACCTTATTCTTACTTCAGAACACTGGAGTTTTGTGTGGTCTGTTGAAATTAACGTGTATTACATATACATATATACATATATATGTATATATAGAACATATAAATGTCAAAGAAGAAAAGTCCTACTCTTTTATTCATTCTTTTGTAAAAGTGCAAAAAGTTTTTTTTCACCCCTTTCTCCTTCTGTCATGACATGCCCACACAATGGAGGTCAATCTACAGCAACACTTCCCGGTGGCGATGTGTTTGCATTATTGATCGGAATACAATTAGGCTACCACAACAAGTAAAAGTAAATACCTTTGTGTATACAGAGGAGGCAGTGAAGCAGTTAATTGATATAAATTCTGCACGAGCTCCATGTACACATATATGTACATGCAGCTTCATTACCTTGCAACAATTTCATGCCCAGGCTCTTTGCCGGTCCCTCCCTCTTCGCTTCATCTCACATATTTTTCAAAGATGGATGAAGAGGAGCAAAGTCACCTGACCTTTTCTGTTCCCGGCCTCTTTTCCCCATCATCTCTGCAGAGCCAGCAGTAGCAGAGATAATTAGGGAAGAGGTTACTGAATACAACTGTGACTGTTTAATCAGACATTTTCCACATTATGATTTGAAACTTACCAAACATCCAACTAAATAAACACAAGGTAGCTCAATTTCTTCTTTCTCCTCCTTTCAGAGTAACCAAGCAACATAATTGTACACCACAGACATTTTCTAGTAAGGAGCCCTCTGGACCAGGACTAAACCATGCTGCCTGTGATGCAGACTAGAAAATTCCCAGTTCCAACCAGGAATCTTTATTGTCATTCCAGCTTCGACCCCTCTGTCTATTTCTTTGTGTATCTGTGATCATAAAGGAAGAAAATATCCAGCAAATACTGTTTTCTTCACTATCCAACAGCTCTTCTTGCTTCTGAGTCACTGGCTTATGTCAAAAACTTCGTTTTGGAAGCTATCTCAGTTTTAGAAGTGCATGCATATAGTTATTTTAGTGATCATGATGAGGAGCACAATGACACCCCCCCCCCCTCCCCACCCCCCAAAAATAAAAAAAAAATCACTTCACAGACCAGTGCATTGGAGCTTTTAATAGTGGGATGTGCCACACGAGCTGTGTGACCACATGCATGCACAATCAGCTCAATTCTGGAGGTTTATTACCTTGCAACAGTGTCATTCTTATATGCTCTTTGATCCCCTGCCTCTATGCTCACCCTTGCAGACACATTACAGAGGTGGGGAAAAATAGAAGCAACAACATCAAAGTCACATGTCTGATGTGAAAGTCAACACAAGAGCAAAACGGAGAGGGAATTATATTTCAGATTTGCAATGTCAGATTTGGCTTATACTGTACCTCACTCAGATTAGCACAGTGACGCTGGTCATGCCCACACCAGTGGTCTATCTGAATCAGCCAGCGTGTGTCAGCTGACCCTCCTCCATAATCCTTCTCTTGGAAACTGATTGGAAGCTGCAAGGCTCCCTGGTTAACTATCATTTTAGATTAAATAATTCAAATCTCATAAAAGCTTAAATATTATTTAACCAACTTTCCAAAAAGGGAGAGAGAATAGCATGACAGGGAGAGAAATATAAAGTACACTCAGGTGGGTGAGAAAAGGAGAAAAAGAGATGGAGTGGAAAAATACACTGCATGCAAAGTGGGATCAGTAAGCAGCACTGTAAAGCTCAGGTTCACAACTGTTAACAGGAATTTGTAGGCAACACAGAAAATATCCAGGACGGGCTGGGAATTGGTGTGGAACTTGAATTTCTGGCAGTTAAGAAGCAGTTGAAAGTGAAACTGTTCTTTTTATTGGGAGCCAGTAAAGGTGTCATTGTTTTATGAGTGTTACTCGGATGTTACAAGACATACTGATCTCATAAAATCTACAGTATATCATCAATAAAAGGAGATGTAGTTTGGAGGAGTTATAAGTCACAATTAGGGTGGTGAGTGGTTTTATTTGTGATACTCCAGTGGTCCCTCCTCCCGCACCTTCTACTATGTTACTGTAATTTCAGAGATTTAAAACGATCTTAGGAACATGGTGGCTAGAGAAAATGTAGGAGAGGAAATGGAGTAATAGAAGGAGACAGTGAAGGGAGCAGGTGTTTTGATACCAGTAGGTTCCACGTCCCAGACATATTGTGCCATAGCTGTGTTTGTCCCCCAGGGTGGACTCCTGCAGATTCTGCCACTGAAAGGGTGTTAATGTGTCGCTGAAAGAGATACGCACATATACGTTACACAATCATGCGAGAAAAAGTTAACACACATTAACAGACCCACACATATATCCCAACAGCCACACTCACAGCAGAGGTGGCAGAAGTAGATACAGATTGTTTTAAGCAGACACGGGGGAGCAAGCGTCACTCTTTGCTTTATGTGCACGGAATCATCATTCCCTTTACGAGATGATTAACTCCCAGGCGCTAATCACATCAACATTTCATAATGAAATTAGATTACAGATACGCTCTAACAATATCTCTGGATGCATTGTTTTTATCGCCTTCATTAGTATTTCTATAATAGCCTGTTTGTGATTTGCTAGTGGATTTATTACAATAATACTTTTCTTTTATTAATGCAAATGAGATAATAACTTCGGTTTGTGGTCTGGCTATAAATCAGACGTGTTCACATGTGCTGTGGAAGTGACAGAGGGGAAATAAAAGGTCACAGTTCATAAACTGGACTCATTGCAACATTAAGAGTTTACACTAGCTTTGAATTTTTATGTCAACCTTACTGCAGAAATATGTCACACAGGTGTCTTCACAGCATGTCCAGGGGTAAAATAGCCCATGAGAGGATGGCTGTCATTGGCTGTTAAGTCCTCGTGTTGCTGTTAGTTCCAGGTACAGCAGTCTTCTGTGTTATTTAAGTTTTTGGAAATTACTGATGTTATATGAGGACATAATGTGGTCTCTGTGGAGAGAGAAGTATCCAGACTTTTTTAATTAAAAGTACCAGTGCTGTGCTTAGCAATGCAATATTACATTGCTGGGAAAAGCTAAACATTTCTTTCTCACAAGCAAAATCATCGGTCTGCAAGGAAGACCCGTACACATGGATGAAAACATATTTGATGTTAGATGTCTGAATAGTAAGCATTTCATTTACCCTCATTGGTCTTTGCAAAATTCATTTGAAGATTATATTTCTTAACTTACCTGGAGCCCTTTTCATGTATCTGTTTTGGTCTTATAAAATTATACTCTCTGGCTGTTTGCTCAAATGAAAACTTTTAAATTAGACAACCCAAGGGTCTCAATAGCACTGCTGTGAGGTTTGGTTGTGTGTTTTGCGCACACAAAAATTGCGTCTCTGACCTGACATTTTTGTCTTAGATCATCAGGCAACTGGAATTACAAGGAAGCACAGTGAAGTTATCTTAATAGTCACAAACAACATCCTACCATTCTGCTTCCAATTATCTGAAATTGGCAGCACAAGAAAATTTAAAAAGCCAATAGATATTTTTAGTCATTACTTTATCTTGGAAAATATTCAGAGTTTTGGCAGGAAACATAGGCATTAGAAGCAAATCCTGTTCTTGTGTCCGTGACAAACTTTTTCATCTTATCTTCCTTTCATTCCTCATTTTACATTCATCCAGTGAACAGAGAGACTAAGAAAGAATAAAAGGTTGCAGATTGACGCCTAGAAAGAAAAGGCATGGAGAAAAATGTAAATAAAATCGGATAGAAAAAGAGGACACAGGAAAGGCCGGGCCAAGCCAACTGTCAAGTAGCCATGTGGCAGTTTGCAGATAAGGCCCGTGACTAAGTAATCAGGAATATACAGTGCGATCTACTGCTCACCGACACATTCCCGGATATGACATCTGCCCGGCAGCCTCATTTCTCAACCACAGCAGGCCGATTCTGAGGCGACTCACTCGGCAGGAACTGAATCCGATAGCGTTTTTCCGAAGGACTGTTATTCCAGCCGCCACAGCTACTGTGCCAGTATTTTTAAATATCAACACAGATAGCACAAACCTATCATGACTTCAGATAAAGTTCAATTATAGAGTTTACACAAACTGCCTTAGTTCATATGGAGCTGCGCGTGTGTCTGTTCCTCTTTAGCAGGATGATCCTTTTATATTTAAATCGGTGTGTGAGTGTGTGTGTGGTAGTTCGGGGTTGCAGGGTGGTTTATCAGACACTGAATACACTCTGTGCAGGTGATGGGAGATTAGGGAACGCCACTGTTTCCAATTTTTAGAGCTGACTTCAGACAGCCAGGAAATGGAACAACTGTGACATCTTTTGCTTTTTCTTCACCTTTTTTGTTCCTTTAACATTCCCCCGCCCTTCTCTTTCTACTTCCCTCCATCTTTCTTCCTGACTTATATTTATTTTCTACATATCAGTTCCTCTATTTTTTTTTTTTTTGACTGTTGCCCTGTTAAAATAAAGCACACATATGGCAACATTCAAACCTATGGTATCAAACCTTTTTTCTCAGTAATCAGAGAGATCCCAGTAACTATTGGTCAGATTCTTTAGGTGATGTGAGAGGTTTTTTTCTGATGATGGATAAAATTTGAAAGAGTGGAGGATATGAAAAATCAATTGAGTTGAGTGAGGGAAGTAGAAAGAAGAGATAATGAGGAAGCAGTGGACTGACTTTGAAAAATGTGTTGCTTTGCCAACAGAGGCTCGATGTCTCAGGAGACACCAATAGGAATTCATCATAAGAGACAAATTATATGGCAGTACTATCCCTCTTTAACTTATATATATATGTCTCTGTGTGTGTGTGTTTGCACTCACAAGCTATAACAAAAGAGTGTGTTGCATGTGTTTACTTGGTGATTTTAGAAGTTTGTGTGACTGAAAACCCTTCAATACATGGTTATCGCTGGGACTGCTCAATGACAGTAATATTTAACCTTCACATCATGATACAATGCAACAAAAGACAGATAAGTGTTTGCCCATGAAGATTCATATTTTATTGTCACCTATATAGATATTAAACCGACTCACACTATTCCCTTGTTAATGTCAAACGTAAAATTGAATCATATTTTGAACTTGTAACCACAATTGCAAAAAAGTACAGACACCGAGTAAAATGGAAGTATGCAAAAATGTTTATATGCTATGTAAAATATAAGAAAAACTGAATTTAATGATTTGCAAATCATTATACTCCAATTTTTAAGGTCCAAGATTATAACAAATACTGTTCATCTGGTGGAGGGTATGTAATACTGAAGATCTTAAAACACTCAAGGATGCCAAGAGCAACATTGTGTCCAGAGGCATTAGAAGATGTACTAACACAACAAGTTTCTGGAAAGTAAGAAGACCACTTTGTGCAATTTTCAGGGCAAAATGTGTACCTTTCCCTGCTAGATAGAGGATTTCAATTTACTCAAAAAGGCATCCTTTGTCTTTTTTTTTCTGTCATAGGGAGGCAAGTTTAACACCCAGGCTCTTTTAATAAATGAGGAGCTATTCTCTCAAAATCCTTGGAGAATGTGGTTTGGTATTGTCCTCCTTAACTAAGAAAGGCTTTCCCTGAAAAAAAAAAAAGAGACGCAATCTAGATATCGCCATATGTTTGTTGAAAACCTGCATATATTATTCAGCATTACTGGAATCTTCATAGATGTGCAAGTAATTCCTGTCAACTGTGTTAAGTGTGGGTGTCCAGAAAAACCAGTGACATTTCTGGATCTTAACCAAGATACTGTTTATTTATATATTCATTTTAGTATCACATTACTGTTTCTCTAAATTTGCTCTTGCACTTCATAATAAGTACATGTTGAAGATTAAAAAAAATCGGTTTCAATATCTTTGTGCTATTTCCAGTTAAAAGGTGAGTTTTAATCACATCATTGTGTTCTTTTTACACAGTTTTTAATTTGAATTTTATATAACAACTTTTTATGAAATGAGTCTGTAATATCAGGTCAACAACAGCAGCTTCAAAAATCATTAAGAAACCATAATATTACTTGCTGAATGAGCCCCACTGTAGCATATATTAAGGTACAGCAATTCATTGTGTGACACATTTTGTAATTAAGCAGCTACCTAATACAGGGTTCAGGATGTATAAATTAGATTACAGCTCCACAAATCAAGGGTATTTTAATAATATCATCACTGTTGCAATTAAGGCGTACAACTTTCTGCTCCAAAAAGCCCCTCCCCCACACACTCTTCATGATGACCACAAATTAATTCACATGTAAAGGCTTCAACATGTACAGCGGCACAAATGCCTTGTTTATTAGACAGTCATTTTAGTATCCCGAAGAAAAGTAAATGATTAAGTGAATGGTTAAGCAAATACATTGTTTTTTTTGATGTAGCATATCAGCAATATAATCAATATGTTGAATGTGATGACACTAATAGCAACAGCTATGACAGTTAATACTTAATTGTGTGTATATGTGAATAATGGCTTTTAGGTAACAATATAATTTACAGAAAGGTTCAAAGAGCCACATACATTTTGTGATTTGATGGCTGGTTGCTTGAGGGGAGCAAACGACCTCCTTGGGGGTCCAGCAGTGGCTGAATACTTGGTAATAAAGAGAAAGAAATGGACAGGAGAAGAGAAAGAGACAGCCACATAGCTAAAATCTTGAAGAGAGATGAAGCACATGAGGGTGTACGACCAGGGTCAAACTGTTTTCATCACCCCTGTTTATTCCCCGGTGCAAGATGATGAAGACTTTAAATTGCACTAAGATTGAATCTTTAAAGAAATGTATATAAATATACTGGTTGGAGGCTGGCAATAATGCTTGTCGAAGAGGTCTACTTAAAGCACAGACCAATCTCATATCAATACACTGCCATAGATTGGGTTGCAGTAAGCACTGAGGTATTCTTTGCTATTATCTGGAAGCGTAACAGATAGCAGTTCTTCTTTCTCCATTTCTATTCTCAAAGAAAAAGAATCACAGGAGGTAGATTACAGCTGATAGCCGATAGCCTTTTGGAAAAACAGAAACATCTGAATATAGACTCTATCCTGCTAAAGAAAAAAAAGAAAAACAATTTCTGTCTGACTGTCTGCATCATTCGAGCTACATCAAACTTAACTACTGTATTGATGACAACCTAAGCAAAGTTTGGGGCCGTTTGGATGAGTGAACATCTAATTTTGTTCCTAGGCAGAGAAATTTCTGACCTCACAGATGAGGAAGGAGCATAGGTCAACTGGCTTAAGCCTCGCAAGCCCAAAACCCTATCATCAACCATCTGTTAACCACTGGTGTCGAGGGGAAAATTTATATTGTCCAACCTCGTGTGAGTGCTTGATTGATTGAATGTGAAAGTGATCTCAAAGAGCTAATCGGTGCTGCACCAATAACCTTGCGACTAACTGCTAGCAGGTTGCTGTGGTCACTGGTAGTTTGCATGGATGATTCACTTCAGTTCCGTTTATATATCACCAAATTATAACAACTGTCACCTCAAGGGGCGTTATATTGTATATTGAAGAGTTAAGACTCCACAGTATGAGACATCTTGTTTATAAAAACCTGCTGCCTACTTGCCTATGTAGAGAAACAAGAAAGATGATGGTGTAGTGTGACCTTGCTAATAACACATTGTGACACTAAGCACTGCACTAGTATGATTATACTAAGTGTTAGAAGAGTTTTGATGTTTTCGTATATGTGAGTTATAAAGGAACTGAGACTATTTAATTAACAAGTTATTGTTTTGCTTGTCGCCTTGAAGGTACAGTAGGGGTGTAAGTACCACTCTGTAGTTTTTATAGATTGAAAACTAAATTTAAATCATAAAAAAAGAAAGTGCAGTCCACAAGGACATAAGAAACCACACCAGTTACACCACTGAGGCCAATAATAACACATCCAGCCATCTCCATAGTGGTTTTATACTTCACTTTATCATTGACTCAGTGCATCAACAAATATTATTACTATTTGCTGTGAGGTTTTTTTTTAAACCCCTTTATTAATATTTGTGTTACAAACTGCCATCTAATTAAGGAGATAGATCAAAATTACCTTGGGTAAGGTTGAGAATTTGTGGCTGTACTCCATGCACATACTTGAATCAAAATTGTATTATTAAAGAGATGCCGTGATATGAAATTTTAACATTTCTAATTAAGGAGCTATATCACAGTAACCTTGGGTAAGGTTGAAGATTTCTGTTTGTGTTAGTGGAACAAGTAAGTACACGCTTTAATCAAAAATTAAACCATAATATGAAATTTAGTATTTTTAGCTCAGAATAAGGCTTCAAACTCAAGAAAAACATGGTGCATATGGCATTCTGATTGGAAGAACCTGTAATATGAAAATTAAAAGCGAAAAATGTCTTTAAAACCCATCAAAGCTAACATACAGGGAGTGCAGAATTATTAGGCAAGTTGTATTTTTGAGGAATAATTTCATTATTGAACAACAACCATGTTCTCAATGAACCCAAAAAACTCATTAATATCAAAGCTGAATGTTTTTGGAAGTAGTTTTTAGTTTGTTTTTAGTTTTAGCTATTTTAGGGGGATAACTGGGCAGCACGGTGGCACGGTGGTTAGCACTGTTGCCGCACAGCAAGAAGGTCCTGAGTTCAATTCCAACATCAGACCGGGGTCTTTCTGTGTGGAGTTTGCATGTTCTCCCCGTGTTTGCGTGGGTTCCCTCCGGGTACTCCGGCTTCCTCCCACCGTCCAAAGACATGCACTTAGTGGGGATAGGTTAATTGGATAACCCAAATTGTCACTAGGTGTGAATGTGCGAATGAAAGTGAATGCGAATGGTTGTCTGTCCCTGTATGTTGGCCCTGCGACAGACTGGCGACCTGTCCAGGGTGTACCCCGCCTCTCGCCCTATGACAGCTGGGATAGGCTCCAGCGCCCCCCGCGACCCTGAAAAAGGATAAGCGGAAGCGAATGGATGGATGGATGGATAGGGGGATAACTGTGTGTGCAGGTGACTATTACTGTGCATAATTATTAGGCAACTTAACAAAAAACAAATATATACCCATTACAATTATTTATTTTTACCAGTGACACCAATATAACATCTCCACATTCACAAATATACATTTCTGACATTCAAAAACAAAACAAAAACAAATCAGCGACCAATATAGCCACCTTTCTTTGCAAGGACACTCAAAAGCCTGCCATCCATGGATTCTGTCAGTGTTTTGATCTGTTCACCATCAACATTGCGTGCAGCAGCAACCACAGCCTCCCAGACACTGTTCAGAGAGGTGTACTGTTTTCCCTCCTTGTAAATCTCACATTTGATGATGGACCACAGGTTCTCAATGGGGTTCAGATCAGGTGAACAAGGTGGCCATGTCATTAGTTTTTCTTCTTTTATACCCTTTCTTGCCAGCCACGCTGTGGAGTACTTGGACGCGTGTGATGGAGCATTGTCCTGCATGAAAATCATGTTTTTCTTGAAGGATGCAGACTTCTTCCTGTACCACTGCTTGAAGAAGGTGTCTTCCAGAAACTGGCAGTAGGACTGGGAGTTGAGGTTGACTCCATCCTCAACCCGAAAAGGCCCCACAAGCTCATCTTTGATGATACCAGCCCAAACCAGTACTCCACCTCCACCTTGCTGGCGTCTGAGTCGGACTGGAGCTCTCTGCCCTTTACCAATCCAGCCACGGGCCCATCCATCTGGCCCATCAAGACTCACTCTCATTTCATCAGTCCATAAAACCTTAGAAAAACCAGTCTTGAGATATTTCTTGGCCCAGTCTTGACGTTTCAGCTTGTGTGTGTTGTTCAGTGGTGGTCGTCTTTCAGCCTTTCTTACCTTGGCCATGTCTCTGAGTATTGCACACCTTGTGCTTTTGGGCACTCCAGTGATGTTGCAGCTCTGAAATATGGCCAAACTGGTGGCAAGTGGCATCTTGGCAGCTGCACGCTTGACTTTTCTCAGTTCATGGGCAGTTATTTTGCGCCTTGGTTTTTCCACACGCTTCTTGCGACCCTGTTGACTATTTTGAATGAAACACTTGATTGTTCGATGATCACGCTTCAGAAGCTTTGCAATTTTGAGACTGCTGCATCCCCCTGCAAGATATCTCACTATTTTTGACTTTTCTGAGCCTGTCAAGTCCTTCTTTTGACCCATTTTGCCAAAGGAAAGGACGTTGCCTAATAATTATGCACACCTGAAATAGGGTGTTGATGTCATTAGACCACACCCCTTCTCATTACAGAGATGCACATCACCTAATATGCTTAATTGGTAGTAGGCTTTCGAGCCTATACAGCTTGGAGTAAGACAACATGCATGAAGAGGATGATGTGGACAAAATACTCATTTGCCTAATAATTCTGCACTCCCTGTAGCTTATGTGCTGCATGGCAGCTACAGCTTCTTGAACATTCAAAATTTCAAAAACCGCTTGTACAGATCTGACAAGGATTTCACCTTTGCCACTTAACCAAATGTCCACTTGCACAGTTTGTTTGGACTTTCTAAAAGACAGTTGTTGAGTCACAGTGGATAACTGTGTTGACATTATCCGACAACATCCAAACAGACATAGACACATACAGCACTTAATACGTTGCTTTATTTACAAGAGTAAGATGAGCAGGAATGTCAACAGCTTTCAACTTCCTTCCCAAACATCCAGCATGCACGCTGATGCCGCTCAATTTTGAAGGGACAACAGTGCTATTTGCATAATTGATTGCACCTCCAACCTACAGAACAGGGTACAAACAGAGGAGAAAAGCAAACAGACTGATGATGACATTTGTTCTGGTGAGAGGATAGTGAGCTGTCTGAGAGATTAGTAAGCTGTGATGTAAGGTGAGTGGGGCAAAGGATGAAGAGCTAATCATATGCAAATTCAAAGCAGAATATTCATGCACTCCAATTGGGGTCTCTCTTTGGGATTTCTCCAGGCATGTGAATGAAAAATTGTTCCTCAAACTTTGGCTGAACTTTCCTTACCCTCCCTTGTCATTAAATATGTAAGGCCGTGTTGCAGGAAGCCAAATTTGGGTTGTGTAGACATGGAATAATCAGCATTTTTTTTTCTGAAGTTTATGAGGCGTCACAGATTGGCACACGGTGTTTGTTGATATCTGTTTGTGCAGCATGTTCATACCTGGATGTTTTTCTTCTTATGAAATTCCAAGATCCTGTTTGTGTCTTATGTGTGCACATCATTTCTGGCATGTGCATATGCCTTGAGGTTACATTTGGTTTTCAAAGTGCTTTAATAGCATTTTTAGAAGCTGTGTAAAACTCACCTCTCCACCTGTACATTTAGAAATATTCGTTAAAAAGAATGCAGTTGGCATGCAGATCGTCTTCGCTCTAAAAGGATGAGCAAAAGGCCAAATGAGGCCACCTGAAAGAGACCTGGATTTGATTAAGGACCACATATCAAAGTGGCCCAAATCAGAATTCACAATTCCTTAAAAAAATCTGACAAATCAGATTTGGTCCACTTTTGCTCAGTCTGAACCTAAGAGTGTTGTCCCATCTGTCTAAAATATATCAAGAACATATTTCAGCGACTTTCAACATCTTTTTAGAAAGCACTGAATTTACAGCACTGGAAAATTGTTACATTAGATTGTGTATAAAAGAATATTGAGACATTTTGTTTTCCCGTTTTACCCCGAAAATGCTGACATCACATAATTCAAACTGCACCAAGTGATGCCCCTTATTCAAACAAAATGATCACATAGCAAACCTTTGTGGAAATATTTGCTGACTCAGTGTTGACGCTTTATTTACATCCATCTCTATAATTATGCCCCTGAGCAGACAGTCATAGCCTCTGTAATTCATTCATCTAAACACTGACAAATATGCACACACACCGGATAGATGCATAAACGTCCAAATTATGAGCAAACCCGTACTCACTCACATTCACATATAGACTCATAAATACATATGTGCTGTCTGACAAACGCACATAAAAAAACCCCAATGTTTTGGCATCCTCCCGTTACCAAACCCTTTACTCATCTCCCACAGGCACAGGCATAAACACGTCTTCTTCTGAATCCTATCACACAGTTAGTAAAATTGGTAGTTGGTCTTTTGTGGGTTTTCTTTTGGTTTATTTAATGTGTGTATGTGTTTCTCATTATCACTTATTTAACCAGAAGTTCCTTCAGCCTGCAGTTTAGGCCCTCTTCAAGATGAGCAAACTATATTACACCAGCTGTGCATCTGATCAAAGTAAGAACGTCTGCTACCTTGCCTGTTGGAGCATGAATAAAAAGGCAACTCTTCACAAAGAAATAGTTTTCTCATTTTCTGACAGTCAGCTTCGTCTGCTTTCACCTTACCTACCTACCTACCTACCTACCGCTGCTACTGCTGGTCTACACGATAATTAAAACAGAACACCACAGAGTGGCTTTTGTTTTCACCTTGTGAGTCCGTGTACACGTGTGCCAAATTGAACTTAAAGCATTTTTTTGCGGAGCTGTCTGACTGTTTCAAGGAGCATGCTATTTCTCACTCTGTGTTATCGTGAGCATGTGGTGAATACCTGCAATTATGTCCCAAAGACATTGCACTTATAGAAAGACACACACACACACATCTGTACTTGACTGGCTTCATTTGTGTTGCATTACTAGAGCCACTCAAATGATCACTATTGTATCCTTAGACTAAAAGGACACTGATTATGAAACAGAAAAGCAAAAGAAAAAAAAATCAGTGCATCTTCTTGATTAATGCCTCAGCTATAAAGAATTATTACATGTTATAACCACACTCTAATTTAATTCAAAAATAAGGTCATTTTATACAATTTCTTTAAAGAAATGTGTATCAAAATGCTGAAGTATCAATGGTATTTATTCTCTTATTTCAACTATAGAGCTTCAGAGGTGTAGAGAAGCATATTCCCTACCCCATGCATTTAGTCTTTATGCTAAGCTGGACTTAGCTTAAAGCAGCATTAATGGTATTTTTAGTCAGCAGATGAGCACTGAAGCTGCAAACGACATGTTATCATTTAATTGCTGAGGAGAATTTTCTAGCAATGACACATGGAGCCACAATAGCAGCCAGCATTCAGTTGTGAATCCTGCTAAAGAAGAAAAGCAGTAGATTTCTCATCTATAGCACAAGACTGTTTTTATTGCCCGGTAAGGCGAAAGCACTTTCTTATTTATGAAAAGTTTGGGGTTTTATTAAGAAACTGTTGTTTTAGTAATGCTCAACTCATTTGGCCACTGGCAATTCTTGGAGGCAGAAAGACTGGGAGTCACAAAGAATGGTAAATTCAATGTTCTCCCTTGACCATAGTCATTAAAAGAGAATCAAAGAAAACATCTTGAATCCACAGAAGAATTGTTTTTTAAGATGCTTGGAATGAAATGTCTAAGATTTCAAGATGGCGGCGCACGTAGTTGCAGCAGCTCAGTGTTCTACCGATCGATGCTATGTTTGGATAATTTTGTACGCCTTATGTTTGTTTTTGTGTTCTACCAGCCAAGCGAATAACATCTATAGCCGACATGATCTCCTCAAGATTGGAGTAAGCTACCGCGAGAGCGTGACTAGCAAATTTGTCCGCTTACACAAGATACCGGTGGAAATAGCGAGGAGTCCGGGCTCCCCATGGATTGTTATCCCTTCGGGGTGGAGGCGCAGGCGGCGTCGAGAGAGAAGGAGACGGCGAGGCTGCAGGGCCGGCACGCTAGCCAGGCTACGGAGGCAGCCACTCAAACCACCGCTCCCCAGCCTATTCATCACAAATGCCAGATCCCTCGCGAACAAGTTGGACGAATTGAGATTGCAAATAGCAGCGAATAACTTCATCAAAGACTCATGCATCCTTCTTATCACTGAATCCTGGCTACATCAATCCATTCCAGACTCTGCTATTGAGCTAGCAGGCTATACCACACAGCGACATGACCGAACAGTGGACTCCGGTAAGCGCAAAGGAGGGGGGCTCTGTATGTATGTGAACAACAGCTGGTGTACCAACACAGTGATAATAGACCGTCACTGTTCACCGGACATTGAATATCTGACTGTTAAATGCAGGCCCATCTACCTACCTAGGGAGTTCACCGTTGTCATAATAACAGCTGTTTACATACCACCAGATGCTAATGCTAACTCTGCGATCGCACTCCTGCATACAAACATCAATAATAAACAGAGCACTTACCCTGACGCTGTACATATCGTAGCAGGGGACTTCAATCACGCAGACTTAAAAAGAGCAATCCCCAAATTTCACCAGCACGTCAAGTGTGCCACTAGGGGTGACAAGATTCTGGACAAAGTTTATTCCAACATCAAAATGGGCTACAGGGCCAGACCTTTGCCACATCTGGGTCAGTCTGACCACTTGTCACTGTTTCTAATCCCTGCATATGCCCCCCTCAAGAAAACTGCTCTTACCATCACAAAGAATATTACCATATGGCCAGAGGGTGCCTCTCAGCAGCTGCAGGACTGTTTTGACAGGACTAACTGGGATATCTTTGAACATCAGGACTTGGAAATGTTCACAGACGGTGTCCTCTGCTATATAAAACACTGCATAGACACTGTTACAGCAGTCAAACGGATCCGGGCTTATCCCAACCAAAAGCCCTGGATGACCCGGGAGGTCAGGCAGCTGCTGAAGGAGAGGAACATTGCGTTCAGGTCTGGCAACAGGGATTACTACACCACAGCCCGATCCAACCTGAAGAGAGGCATCAGAGAGGCAAAGGGGGACTATAGGAGGAGGATCGAGGACCATTTGAAGAGTAATACCAGCCGGCAGGTGTGGCAAGGCATCCAGCACCTAACCAACTATAAGATCAATCTCGGAGCTGCGGACGGTGACCTGGAGCTGGCAGAGGAGCTGAATATCTTCTTTGCCCGCTTTGAGACCAGGGTACCGGAGGTATTGGAGCCACAGCAGCAACACGCCACCCATAGCAGCACCACCCTCACCCTGGAAGAGCACGAGGTGAGGCGCATGCTGCAGGCTGTTAACCCGAGGAAGGCGGCGGGTCCTGATGGTGTGCCAGGTCGAATATTGAGGGATTGTGCAGGACAGCTGGCTGGGATCTTCACCAGGATTTTCAACAAATCCCTCGCACAGGCGACTGTCCCACTCTGCCTGAAGTCCTCCACCATAGTCCCCTTGCCTAAGAAGCCCCACATCACCGGCCTGAATGACTACAGACCGGTGGCACTCACCCCAGTGGTAATGAAATGCTTTGAGAAGCTGGTCCGCAGACACATCACAGCAGCCCTGCCCCGCAGCCTGGATCCACACCAGTTTGCCTACAGAGCAAACCGATCCACGGAAGACGCTGTAGCCACAGCACTCCATGCTGCATTAACTCACCTGGAAGAGCATGGTAGCTATGTGCGGATGCTCTTCGTGGATTACTGCTCAGCTTTTAACACCATCCTTCCACACAAACTGGTGGCCAAGCTACAAGACCTGGGGCTTCCATACAGCACCTGCATGTGGATCAATAGCTTCCTCTCGGGCCGTAGACAGAGAGTCAGAGTTGGCCATCACACATCCTCAGCCCTGAGTCTCAGCACTGGCTCACCCCAGGGCTGTGTGCTCAGTCCACTGCTCTACTCTCTCTACACACACGACTGCACTCCTCGCCACCACAGCAACATCTTTGTGAAATTTGCAGATGACACCACAGTGGTGGGGCTCATTTCCAAGGGAGACGAGTCTACGTACAGAGACGAGGTGGAGCAGCTGACGTCATGGTGTAAGGCCAATAACCTCCTCCTCAACACTTCAAAAACCAAAGAACTCATAATAGACTTCAGAAGGAAAAAGGCAGAGATCCAACCACTATTCATAAATGGGGACTGTGTAGAAAGGGTGGCAAGCTTCCGCTTCCTGGGAGTCAATATAGAGGAGAACCTTTCCTGGAGTGTGAACACCTCCGAGCTGCTGAAAAAGGCCCAACAGAGACTGTACTTCCTGAGAATTCTCAGGAGGAATAACATCACACAGAGACTGCTGGTGTCCTTCTACAGAGCCACCATTGAGAGTGTTCTAACTTACTGCATATGCATCTGGTACACTAGCTGCACAGGGGCTCAGAGGAAAGCACTCCAAGGGATCATTAACACCGCCCAAAAGATCACTGGCTGCCCTCTCCCCACACTGGAAGTTCTACACAACGCCCACTGTTTTAAAAAGGCCCAAAACATCATAAAAGACACCTCACATCCTGGCCACTCCCTGTTCGAACTGTTGCCCTCAGGCAGACGGTACAGGGCAATCAGAGCAAGGACTAATAGACTCAAACACAGCTGTTATCCAACTGCAATAACACATCTGAATACTACAAAAAAATGGCCATCACGCCACTCTTGTGTTAATCTATGCACGGTCTGAAGCATGTGTGTGGGAATGTATGTGAATGTTTTACTGTTATATCTTATTAGTATTTTAAGTATTCTATCTATTTTATTTATTGAATTTTATTGTTTTATTTATATTTTGATATTGCTAGGGATGATGCAATGATCGGGGACCATTCTTAATTTCGTTGTTCTCATGACAATGACAATAAAGTTTCTGATTCTGATTCTGATTCTGATGACATGCTGTACCTGCCAAGTACAGATGTACCTGTAAAGAAAATTTTTAAAAGAGAAACATGGTCACAGACATTTATTAAGTTACATTTTTTTAAACTTACAATGTATGACATTAGCTTGAAACACTCACGACTGTCCTTTTATGTAGCTTCAGTGCTCAAATTTTTTGCAACATACTGGACTGACTTTTTTCAGAATTAATGCAAATTACATTGTTAAATAAAGAACAAGTCCTCTTTCAGGTAAGTCAGTATACTGAAGCAATACATATATCTTCAAATACAGCCTTTCCCTGCCACAATCTACTGTCACGTATTCACATATCAAAATAAAACTGGTTTAATGCTTTGATCAGATGCTGTTTCGTCACACACCAAGATGCAAGTAAGGGTACCTTCACACAGAAGAATAGCCTTTGCAGGTGGAAAAAATAGAATAAAAATATGATCTTTATTATCAAAAAACAAATAAACAGGAATTTTTCATCACCCGTCACATTTACCATAACTAAACCAGAACAACTAAACCACCAGCCCACCAAGCCTCAAACTCCCAGTAGACTGGCTAGTGTCACCGACTGCACACACCTGCAAACACACGAATGCATTCATTCTGTCTCACTTGCAGCCAAGCTCTCTATCATATTACTCTTCCTCCCAGAGGCCAGAGCATGAATCTTCATTCAGAGCGATACGAGCAAAGACGGAGAACGTGATCGAAGGTACACAATGACTGCAGTGAGTCAGTGTTTGTAATGTGATTTGTCACTCCCTCTGTTCTCTCTCTGATGTGATTACGAGACGGGCTTTGGCCGGCCGTGTCAGATGAGATGGTGGTCTCTGATAGGAGAAGCAAAGCAGAAACCAGGAAGTGCTTGGCCTGCCTGCAATCTGTCACTGGACCAAGGAAGACTGGATCCGAAAAGATGACCACTGCAAAGACATCAAGGTATATTTTGGGGGGGGGGTGTACCTCAGTGAGTGTGTGTCTGAATGAATTAAATATAGATGACAGCATTTTTTGTACCCCTATCTCTCTCTCTTTCTTCTTCAGCCATACCTATCACTTGATGTTATCTCTTTTGCCTTGTGGTGTTTTCTTTTTAATTTGAACTTTTATTGTATTTTTATATTTGCCCTTCTAAACTTAAACTGGAAATTTTACAAAGCACTTTCATCATGTTTTTTTGTTTGGTTTTAAAACTGTGGAAAATGTGTTGTCTTTCTCAGGCAGAGGCCACTTTGGTCAGTGGTGATGGGGATGGATGTAAATTTTTCATATATAAAATCTGAATATGTCAGCCATGCTGAGGTAGACGCACACATCCAATTACAGCTAATCTACTAGTGGTGACTTGCTGACATTGAGTGCTGAACTATATTTTGCCAGAAATTGTTATTCTCTGGAAAATTGGATCAATTTTGCAAATGATATTCATTCCTTCTCGGTTCTGTATACCACAAACTATTGTTATATAACAATATTTTTGAATTTTCAATAAAGATGCAGTGTGGTCTGTTTTCTTAACAATACTATGCTCTCGCCGTCTTTTGAAATTGGCCCTCGGGAAGCTTGGCATTTTATTTCTTTGTCTTTTTCGGGCCATTTTCTGCCTGCACCAGATCGTGACCAGTGTAATATTTGAGACAAACCATTGTCTCCATTTTCTTCAGCTGACAATTAGCACACATAAATTAGCCACACAATGCTTGCCAGTGGGACACAATACTCAGAAAGACCTGCATGTACCAGAGAGAGACTGGGTCTAAAGAGCTCCCTCTCACTCCCTCTCCTTTGGCCTCTCACAAAAACATATCTTCCCCCATTTATCCCATTTTCTCTGTCAATCCCATCTTTTTTATTTCAGTCTCTTCTCTGGCCATTTCCACCACACAATCTTTCCACCTCTCTTTTGCCCTTTCATTTTCTCTGTAAATCCTCCTCATTTTCAATCCCCCTTTTTTGTCATCTCTCACATGCTCAGTGCTCCCTCCCCCACTTCATCTCTCTCTCCGACTGGTGGCTTAGAGGGTAGTTGGCAGCTGTGACCAGGGTAGATTGGATGGACGAGTAGAGGACTGGTTATGGCTGGCATGGCTCTTCCACTTGGCAAAGGGAGCCACGGGTAAATTGGAAAGGTAACCTGCACCCAGTGCCAGTGCTCAAGGTTAGCCTGGCTCCACATGGGTGTATCCAATTGACCCCCATCTGTTCAGCAGGGGTAAGCTATCCCAGTCTCAAGTATACCTGCCTATAGAGTATAGAGACTGTCACACATACACTGCATGTGTGGCACGTGTATACGCTAAGCCTGATTCTTCTACAACAAACACAACCATCAAACACAGTCACTGTCAAGTCCTGTCATCCAATGGACATTAGCTGGTTAACTTGGGTTCATAAGGCTGTTTATTGTTATGCATTTAAAACAAAGTGAGTTTAACTGCTTAATTATGTTTTACTTAAAGTATTCATCACCTTAAGATTATTTATTTATTTACTTTGTGTACATCAAAACATAACAGGACAGTTTTTTGACAGCATTAAATCAACCGATCAACTGATACAAAGACATGATCTCAGACCATCTTGTTCTCTCATTGCATCACACACACAAACCTTCAGCTTCATCTCAACTGAATCCCTCTACTGCTTGTTTCATTTTTCTTTTGTTTACAGCGACGTGCCATCACAAGACAGTCTGCACAATATCACATACATTAGCACGTTTGAACTGTTTGGTTAAATGACATGGAAGTACTTCATCCACACAATCACCCTGCACAGCTGGTTCCAGATAAGGCGTGTCGTCATTTGCAGAAATGTAATTGCAGTGCACTCGCCCACAGGGGAAGTAAGTGGTGCAGTAGAGGTAGGTGGAAGTGGATGAATAAATAATGAATCTACTTCAACGCTATCTTTAATCCTCGCAACCCCCCCCCCCCCCCCCCCCCCCCCAACCAACCCCACCCCACATGAGCTGACCTCAGGAGGTAAAGGCACGCATACTGGTCCAAGCTAAATATATACTCTATGCTTTGCTCTAACTGCCTCGTTCACGTTGAAGCACTGAAACTCTGTTTTCTTTCTCTCACACAGGCCCTCAGGATTCCACAAGAAAATGAACATGCAGGGCCATACCAGCAGAATACATACATACACTTACTTAGATATACACGTATGTGCACACACTCCTTTGGAGAACAAAGCTCTGGAATCACAGCGTCTTTGCCAAGAGAACACGAGGCTAATATTCCAGACAGTATCTGCTGTTCTCTGTGGTGGAGAGATAACGCCTTGGCCAAACATTAGAATCAACAAGCCAGAGAGGTCATAGCCTCACCTAGGATAACAACTGCAGAAAAATGTTTATCTCTCGCTATCAGCATGTCAGCCACTCTCACCTCCCTCCCCTTCCCATCTCCCACCTTGCCCTCAGCCACCTTCTTCCCAGGCTTGCACCCTCGCCTGCATGACCTCCATGAATGTGCACCGAAAAATTATTCTGTCAGAAAATGCTGGAGAAAGACTAAGGAAGGGGTAAAAAAAAAAAAAAAAAATCCAATAAAATAGAAGAACAGAGGGAGGAATCCCATTTTCCACCTGCCATTCCCAGCGCTGGCAGCATAATAGCAGGCATCCCGGTGTTGGGATAAGCTGTGATAACAAATAGCTCAATCTGCTCTGTGTCTTCATCTGCTGTTCTATCTCGCTCACACAAACAAACCCGCAGAATTATGATTAATGGTTAGGACTGAGGCCTGTCTCAGGTATGAAAGATGATCCAGCGTAGATCTTCACACAAAACACCGTGGTGAGGTCATGTGCCGCTTGATTTCTAAGAAATTACGAACACAAAAGGACAAGTAGAGTACACTGGTAGAGTATATTTGGATGACAGCGGGATGGTTAAATTCACAAATCGCAAAATCACCTTTATTAGTATAAGTGAAAATGACCCAGAATGTCTTTTTAAATTGTTCTATATTAAATATAGGAAAAAACGGAAACGAACCAACACTTTTTTTTACCCTCAGCCAGATATAGATCTGAATCCTGGTGTGAAGCAGGCTGTTCAACAGACTATCAGTGGAGTAAACGGTAATAAAATTCTTCTAACAAGGCTCTTTTATTGCCTTCCTACTGTTTTCATCTCATTTCAGACTATTGCCTCATACTCCTTAATGGCTTCAGATTCAAATTCCCCTTAATGAGGAGAGGAAGAGACTGAAAGCAGAGAAAAACCAGTGTCTGATATGAGCTGCCAGTGATACTGGCACTTGGTTAAAAGGTCAAGCCTTTCTAGGACACACTGGATCAGGCACACAGAAGGAATCGCCATCAAGAAAAGACTGAGGGCAATTTTTTGAGTTCAAGGGACTAATGGCAAGTTTTGGGGGGGTTTCTTGTTTTGTTTTGTGTGTGTGTGTGTTGGGGGGGGGTGCTTTTAAATTGACATTTTAGTTAAAACTCTCAGTTTATAAAATCTTTTAATCTATCAACACGCATCCATGTCACAAAAACATTATCTGTGAGAGAAAATGTCAGTAACAAAGTTAATTAGAGCCAAAAGGCTAATTTTTCTGTTTTACTTGTTCTGTATTGACAGAGATGTGCTGCAGGGACACTGATGGACATGGGCACCGAGCATTTGTCATCCATCAAGTAGTGAGGACAGCCTGCTGTCATCACTTCATGAGGCCCATTAATTTCATTATTTCGCTCACTGTCTGTCTCTCTCTGTTTTTCATCTCAGCTTGGATGTGGTGTCTCACAGTGACCTAAATATCTTCTGTCCTGTGTTGAAGACTGGAGAGAGAGAAAGGTTACAGGAGGATTGTGGACAAGCACATAAAGTCACAGATGCATACACACATATACATGCACGTTCAAAACAAAAGCACACACTTGCAGAACACAAGCATCTTTGTCAGCATTCGCACTCTGATCAGATGTACACATATACACACCGGCACAACTGCAAACACAAACACATCTTGGTGAAGTGCGGGGACATTTGAGGGTGGAAGTAATCTCCCATGAATATTCCATCCCAGCAGCAGCAAGCCATTTTAATTATCAGCCCCTCCCAGCCCCTCCGTGAGGTCTAGCCCAGGTAAATTAGGCTCAGCAAACACCCTGTCTTCAACCCCACCAAATTCAATATGATGTCAAATAGAGCACAGCAGTCACCGAGCACACACAAAGCATGCACTCTGTTGTGTGTGTGCACAGCACTGCTGGAGGGTCTAGAAACCGGTCACATGCATTTTTGTATATCTGAGTGAGAATGCAAGACAAAGAAATATGACAGGAACAGACTGTTGCTTGGTGTGTGATACAAAAGTACCAAAATCTTCACAAAAGCAATCAGTTTGGTTGAAAAACCATCAATAGTACCGTTCAGTTAAAATAATACAATTCTGATTTAGCTTTGTCTGTAAGAGAAAACACATAATTCTTTCTGATTTTAACTTTCAGTTATACATGATCTCTTTCTTTCATTCTCTTTATTTAACCAGGTAAATGTCTCACTTTTTTCAGCTTTCCAGACATTTCCATAAGTGTATTACAGGTAGCTTCATTATCTCAAAGACTGGATTGATTTCTTTTTTCTTCAAAGTCTACCAAGAACAGGGACCCAGAGTAATCATCACCACTTTGGAATGAAAAGAGAACAGATAATAAAATGATATCATGTAAATGACTCTATAAGGCAATTCCTTGTAAATCAGACAGATCGACGTCATGCTACACAGAAGAGTTTCTTTGGCTCATTCATTTACTTTACTGTTCTCTATCTTTACATCATGGCATATTTTGTCCCCCCAAAAAACAAACTTTAAATCAAATAGAAACAGTGCTTGGTTCGAAGTCGCTTCAAAACAAACTGAGTCGTGACAGATATGGTCTATATAGAAGTCAACAACATGTCAACAATACGTCACCTCCCCAGAATAGAATCAGAAAATTTTTAGCATCATTATACAGCATCCATTTATACAGGTATCAGGTATCAGGCTAGTGGGACAAATGGTACAGTAGTTGCAAATTATTAGTATTTTGGAAATGATGTGTGTGCATGAGTGTGTTAAAATGTGGAAAAGGCATGTGGTGGCCTGTTGCTACTACAGTAGGAGAGGATTGCTCATTTTTAGATTCATTTTATGGTGCATACACAATACAAAAAAAACATGGAAATTGTGAAGAGTGACAAGAACTTACAGAAGAAAATTGCTCAGAAATCTCCTAAAATGTAAATCCTCCATGGTAACAACTTCAGAATTCAAAACAATTATGATTAAAAACTTCAAAAGCAAGCCTGTTCATCCTTACTCTGATCCCCCAGCTGCGTAACTCCATTTGGAATCCAATCAGGTGAGACTAAGGTGCTCAAGTAAAGATATCTATCATCTCTTATCTGCTTGATGTTTAATCTACCCTTTCCCCACTCTCTGCTTTGGCCCATAGAACAAAATTGAGTGGAAACAGGCCTTAGCACAAACACAATCTTCAATCTTTTCTCTCCCTCTATACTTCCAACTATCTCCGGAGTGATCATAGAGACCCCTGAGTTGTTCTACTGCATTTAATGATCTCCCCAAATTGTTTTTTTTTCCAGCTCTGCAACTCTTCTAATCACAAATACATTCTCTGCCCAATCTGGAGAAACCTGCCTGCTTGGCAGACGATTACAATAATCAGGATTCATAAGACAGGTTCTTAACTAGCCAATCTGAAAAAAAAAACACATGGGCTGGCGGTTTTCAGTTGACAGTATGCTTGGTGAAAGATTTGCCATTATATCTGTAAAGCAATGAAATTTAAACCTCACCCAGTAAATGAGGCCGCAATTCCAAATGTCATTTATCTTAAAATACACTTTGCTAAAAATAATCAGGTCTAATATGACAGTGCTGTAATAAATAATAACAAGGGAGTGTTTGTCTAAACTGTTTCAGACAAGAAGGTTAATTTAGCATATGGTTATTCTGATAACACTGTCCACCATTTTTAGGCCATATAAAGATTACACTAAAGATTAGAAATACCCCTCATTATACTCAATACTGTTGAATTAATACATAAACGACATCTTCCAAATTAACGATATAGTAGCTTCAGCAGTATCTCAATATTTTACAACCCATTTCAAACCAACAAAGAGATGTCTACACTGAAGAAGTAACACTGGTAAACAATGAGGTTTAAAGAAAAAATATATATAACAAAAAACAGTAAAAAAAAAAAAGACTCAAAAAAGGTCAAACATACCATACTCAGGGTGCTAGGGTTGGGGAAAAAGAGATGGGAGTAATGCTTGGTTGGGCTTTTATTAGATGCCATTGGTCATATATTCTAGAGATGGGCAGATTGATTCAAAAATCAATATTATTGTTACCAATACTAATTTTTGACAGCCTATAACCCATTTAAACAACACATGCTGGCCTGAAGTGCTTTAAAGATAAAACTGAGGAACAAAATACGTGTATAACTGTTTACCACAACTAGAGACTATATAGAAAAGATGTACATTACCACTGTGTCATCATATGACATAATGAAGCCGTTTGCAATTGCAGCTAAGATTTTAGCTGCGCCTGCCGTGGTTGGCAGTTCTACATTCATGAACTGTTCTGGTGCAATGCACAGACATGCATATTTACTCATCATTGCTAAGCAACAAACCATTAAAACATTAGACTTTCATTCACTAAAACTGAAGTACAAACTTTTTGGAGGGGTTGTATTGGACAGATGGCCTTATTATTTGTTATTTGATATTTCCATTAAAACATATCAGTAGAAGCCAAACTCATTTTTTGTATCAGGCTGTAAAAATGCCTTTTAATGCTGTTTAGTTTGGCAATTTAACATGGATGTTCACAGGAAAGGAGTTGCTTTTGGAAAAAGATTCAAGTGGCCACTAGAGTAGCATACAGTTTACTCTAGTGGCCACAGCTTTTGGCACTTCTGCTGATTTTATTTTTTCTGTCCCAGACATGATTGTCCAGATAACTATATCTGGACAAATTTCTATTGTACACAGTTTGATTTTCTAAACAAAATTCTATTCAGATAAGTAATAATGTACATCGTTTGACTATATGACAAATAGCTTGTATTAGAAACACTTGGCTTCAGCTGTGGATAGTGATTCTCATGAATCAGTCCTCCCATTTGAAAGCCGTGTAATAAGTCTACTGTCTTTAATGTGATTGGTTGTGCTGGATTTATACTGAATTCGAGCCATGTTGTGTGTGTTCTTTGTTCAGTGCAGGCACAGTTAAAAATATTGCCTTCTGAGAGTAATCCAGATGATAACTTCTCTATTTTATTTATTTATTTTGCTCTAATTGTGTTAAAGCTCAAAGCTGAAAGAATGCTTTAAATCATTTTCGAGCATTTATGGCTCTCCCCTTAGTGCTTATTGTGTCAAGTCAGATATGCTAGTTCTTGCTACTCTTTAACCTTTGAGAAAGGCTTCTACTGTCTCAAAGTAAGATTTATTATTTTATAGCTGTAAAAAATAATCTGAATGTGCAAATTGTAATTGACAGTGTGATACATGCTCAAGAGTTATCCCTATGTTTAAACAACTACTAAGTTATAATAGTAGAGTACAAAAACATTTTTAATGTAGACTTTCAATCCTGTATTATGTGTATTGTTCAACTTCTACTTGATTTGCTATGTGCACATCAAATATATTCAAATATACACAAAAACACCAAACTAAAACCCTGAACATGAGAACTAGGAACGAAACACTGAAAAACTAGATCTAAAACACCAGGAAACTAGAAATGAGGGACTAAACCTAAAACCAGGAACATGTGGAGACTTACACACATGAGGAGGTAAGATCCAACAAAAGGCAAAGGAAAACACAGGGCTTAAATATACAAGGGAGTAATGAGGGAATGGGAAACAGGAGGGGAACACAGCTGGGACTAATAAGACATACTAGATACACTTGACATAGGACATGGGACCGTCAAAATAAAACAGGAAATGGCACAAACATTGAACCAGAAAAATCACAGTGGCGCTAAAGAATAACTAAGGAACACGAAATACAAAAGCCAGAACATAGAATAAACAAAACCTAAACACGGAGTGATCCAACTCCGGATCATGCCAGTTCGATTTATCCCTAAAAGTGAAATGAGGGAGGGAGGGTTTAGTGAATGTGAGAAAATGTTCCTCTACTCTTTCTGTCAATGGTACTTGCTTTGTATGCTTCCTACTTGGCTACTACTGTGACTGCAGTAGACTTTATTTCACACAAATTAAGAATATTAAAGTTGCCAAGCAAACAGTAGCTGCCTCTGGTCACGTTTGAGTTCATATGATCTCAGTGTTTGTTTGCATGTGCCAGTACCTAAAGCACAAACACACAAATGGCCCATGTGTCTTTTGCGTGTGTCCTGAATATTATAGCAACATATGTTTTAAAATGATGACTCTTCAAAACACCCGCTTTATATCATTATGTGTCACAACACTTAATTCTGAGACAGAGGCAGCTCCACTTCCCACTATATAAGTGTCAGTTATGTTGTAGATGACAAGAGCTGCATGTTATATGTATGCAAAGATTGTTGCATTGCTCGTTACCACAGGTGGGACATGACGAAATACAAACACTTGATTACTACTTATGTAGAATTTTCAGGTATCTGTACATCAGGTGTCTGTAAGTACTTTTGAGCATTTATTTTACTGGCAACGTTTTACTTTTACGTCCAACAAATGTGAAGGATGGCATACATTTTGGACTTTTAACTGTATTTTCATGTGTCTTACAGCAAGCTATTCATACTGTACCAAAGTATTGAAGTAACAGAAAAACAATTAAACACAGAAAAGTTCCTTTTCACACTACTATAGATTTTTTTTGACAAAGTGCTTGCAGTTAAATAAATAAATAAAACACATTTTCTGTTAATTAACAGAAACTTTCTGCTTTATAATTACAAGTTATTAAAGTTTTTACACATTCATTTCTCTTAGTTTAAGCCGAAAGAGGTGACAGTTGAAATTGCACTTCTTTTTCCTATACAGCGACATCTCAGAGATTAAATGTGCCGTTAAACTACTTTACACGGACAGAAACAGGCCTTTCACTGGTCCAACCCACTTAAAGTGGCACGTATGTGGCTCATGATGTAAAATGAGTTTGACATCCATGCTATAAACAGTATACTGTCTGTTTAGCGGATGGAACTCAGCCAAGATTAAATGAAGCTCATAGGTGGTGTGTTTCCTGGTCAAAATAGCAAGGGAAATCCATATTTGGGGGACTACTTAATCCCCTTGATTCGCAGAAATAAAAGACAAGTTTGAGATTCATGTTTTGGAATTTACTTAGGCTTTATTATTTATTTATTTATTTTTAGCTATTTGGGTTAGGATTGGGGATTAGCTCCAAAAATACTTTGTTTTTCATTATTATAATACAATATAGTATAGTTAATATAGTATTCACAATAAATTACAAACAATTTTAAAGTAAAGTGTGTTGCTACCTTACTGACACATTTATCACTGAAGATTTTGCCAGAGGTTTACAGAATCAGTGTTTGTTACTGATTACAGTGGATGATAACAGGCTAATGGGCATACTGAATGGTATAGGTGGCACCTCCTGGAGATATATATTTAACTGATAACAGCTACTTAATGGGCTGATAATACCCAGTATTCTTTGTACTGAACATGCCGAGACTGCAACGTTATGTAAAAGGAAAGAGGCCCTGAGGGGGTCGGCCCCCACCTTCATTCTGTTGTCTCAGACTTTCATCCATTTTTCTACTGGATGCTTTTTTATTTTAGTAGAAAACAACAACTTCTCATCTGTGACAAATTTAATTAAAGGCTTGAAGTTATGCTAAGTATCAAACCTTAGAGGTTTTTATTTATTTATTTGTTTTAACTTTTATTATTGTCGTGGTGCTGGATGATTCTGTGTGTGTCGTCTAGAGAAAAGTTGCTGGTTGCAAAGGCGAATCAAAAGTCAAGGGAGGAAGCCAGAAGTGAGATTGGAGCTTGAAGACAAGACTTTTGGATAATCCGAGATAATCCCCTGGGTAGAATCTCGGTCAAAAAAAGCAACACATGGTGTCAGACACAAAGAGTGTGAAGGCAGGCAGGAGGGCAACTTCACAGCCACAGTTCAGACTGGGACTGCTGAAATCAGCTGTCAGCTTTACAAGTCTGCCACAAGTCATGTAAGTTCTCAAACACTTAGCAAAGCCAAAAGAGATAATTCAAAAGCTCCAAAGTTCCTGAGCTAATTTATGCTTCAAAGTTTAGGCAAAGAGAAAATCAAAACTTTCCTTCTGGAAAGTAATTTTGAGTTAGAATAAAGTCACTGTGGCTAACTTTCAAATAAATCTAAGTCATGCCCATCTGTGATGAGGGGAGATGATCAGACTTCAATGGTAATTGACTTAATTGATTACAGGGATTGCTACCGGTGAGCGAGGTGTGAGAGACAGAACATCTGCGGCGGTGTCCCATGGTTTTTAATCAAGAGAAATAGAGGACATCCTCTCATCTCTTAAAAAGCAGACCACAAGAGACAGCTAAAGGACAGCAGTTTTAGATCTAGGAGAGAAGATAAAAACATTAGATTTTAAAAAGAATAAGTATCCTTTGCAGGAGATAAAGACTACACTCTCTGTTTTCTTTAAAAAAAAAAACTCATGTGTGGGTGTTGAGTTTGTGCACAAAGGCCTCATTACTTGTTTCCCATCAGGATCACAGCTCCCTTCCACCCACCTATGTTCTACAGTCATTAGCACAAAAAACATTAAACTAACACTAAAACTGATTTGCACCAAACATGCATACATACAACGCTGCTTCTCACCTTTGTCGCCCTTAGTCTTACTTTCCCCTCCACTAGATTCTCTCACGCCCTGCCTCACAAAGCATCCGTCCCAATGGTAATCCCGCAGACTCTTTAAAATCATTCTGCACGCCGATACTCTGCCTGAGATTAAGATGGACCTTGTCTCATTAGTGCCTCATTAACACATCAGATAGCTGGCTTAATAGAGCATCAGAGAGGAGGTGCAGAGAAAACATTAAAAAATGGGGGTGAAAAAAGGAAGGAAAGTAGGAAGAGATAAAGAAAGGGAAAAGAAAGGGATTTGAATGCATCAAAATTACTATATGGTCAGAGACTTTAGTGGGAGTTTGTTGCTCGTCAGAATCTCCAGCTTCGAACTGCATCTGGGAGGGCCTTGCTTTTAGAAATCTGAACATCATTAGAGAGTCAGAAGGGAAGGTGGGGATGTTTTTCTTGGAAATAAAATGAAATATTTATTATTAGAACTAGTCTCAAAGGACCGTTTTTTTTTTTTTTTGGTTGTTTTTTTTTTTTACAGGCAGTGGGTCAAGCAGAGAACCAACAAGAGATTCAAGTAAAGCATACTGAGGACATGAACAGAGAAAAATTGTCACGTAAACACTGCATCTATTACTCTGCAGCCAATCAGTAAGAGCCCACACTTTCATCTGTGGTCCTGCAGGAAACATGTTTACATGAAATGAAACACAGGCCACGAGTGGATTAGCTACGAGATATCATTGAGGAGTAGTCACACCTTTGAATTTAATTAGCTGTTAGTGTGATTTACAAGTAACATATTTTGTCTTGGACAAAAAAAGGTTTACAGAAAAAGTTAAAATTACTTTGAAGACCACATTTACATGTGCATTCTATTTGGTCATATTTGCAAAGTCTATACTTAAAGAAAAGTAATTCATCTACAACAGTGCTGGCCAAAACACAGTGTGATCTTAAAGCGAGCAAATATCCTCATGCGTGTTTTATCAATGAAACTCCCCAATGTAGTTCTACTGACTGTCTCAACATACTCAGCTGACTACCCCCCACTGTAGCCCTGCAGGCTTGCTCTCTCCCAATTCAAACAAATCTTTCTCTCGTGCAATTAGCAGCAGAGGCCTAATTCCTGTGTCCTCGGCTCCCACTGCCAACCCATTTACCCTGTAGGCCACTGCTGCAGCCAGCTCCAATATAAGTCAGCAGGCCGCAGCCTGCTGGCTTAACATAGAATAAATCCCCCACATATCAATGTGGTTTAAGCTGAGCAGGCTGATATATCTGCTCGCGCGATAGGGGGTCAGGCTAGACTGGCAGGATGCCAGCTGGGACAGTCAAAACTACTGATGTAGAACTTGTGACACAAATGACACATACATGTACATGTAATGTACATGTATGTGTCATTTGTAATGTAATGTAATGTAATGTTCTTACTTGTAGGTGCTATGTAAATTAATGTAGTGCCAGGTGTATGACCACCTCCTTCAGTTTAGAGTGCTCTTATAGAAAGAGAAAAAGGTGCTCTTGCAATTTGCATTAAATATTTTTAGCAGGGTGGACCACAGAAAGTAATTAATGGTTCAAGGCCATCAAAAGAGAGTTTTATATATTTATATATTTATATAGAGAGGTTTCACAGGGGCTGTTTAAACAAATAACAAACTGCAAAACTGACAAACTGATACCTTTGAACTACCCAGATGAGTAACCCATATCGGTTCCTTGTCACCATAACACCAGCCCATGGATTTTCTGATCAACCTTGCTGTTAAGAGTCCTGGTGCAATCATGTTTAATTGTTGTGCTATGGGAAGAGACTAACATCTGGCAATATTTTTTAGTATGTAGTAACAATAGTAAATGGCATCAAAGGGTGAGCCTTAAAACACCTGGGTTAAAATTAAAATGTTCACATTTTTATTAATAGGGTGAATGTTTTTGTTATGACTGTATAACTTTATTCAAAGAAAGGAGAGGTTGGGGCAAGCGAATCAGACGTGCTTAACCAATGTGCAGGGCAGAGACTTTCAGCATAGGAAAAACAAGCAGTGTTAAATCAAGAAACTGTCCATTTGTCTTTTTTCATTTATCTATTATGTAATAAGATGAGTAAGAAAATGATCAAGGAAATGTAAAAAATAATTTACAATGAACTCTGATGTCGGGTATTAGATCTATGAGTCTGTATGTAGGCTGCAAACTCCTAGAGAGTGCACTGTATTCAGAATGTGTGTTTTAATAATAAAGCATGTAGACACATAAGTAAAAATAAAAAATGGTTTAAGAGCTTTCACTTTCCACATATCGATCTATAATGACAATCATGTAGATTGTGCTGTGATTTCATATTTATTTAGCAGTTTTATTTTTGAGAGTATAATTCACATTCATTGCCTAGAAAAAACCACTTGTCCTCTATCTTCTGAAATCAAAGAATCATTATGTAAAAAATTACTAACAATTTTAAGCTAGAAAGTACATTGCATATGCACAGTGTGAAAAGGGTATGACAAGGTGTAATCATGATATAATTAAGTGTATTTATAAATCAAAAGTACAGCACCATGACAGGGATTTTTACAGTTTTTGACACATTCATGGGTCTACTTGGAAGTTGCACTTCTAAAAATATTTTAATATTTTTAGAAGTGCTATTCTTTTGTTTAATATAGAATATTTTTTATCTACATTTAGTCAGTCTCATCACTTCATGAATAGTTCAAGTGCTTGTGCTTCCATGTCATGTCTGCACTAGCTATTAAAAATATATGCCACACCATGTACCTGACTGCCAATGTTGTACTTATAGATAACTATGAAAAACAGAAGCAGCTACTCAAGTTAGCAGACACCCACAGCTCTCTCCTTTCCTGTTAGATAAACAACTGAAGTTAACGTTTGTTCTATAGGACAGGGCAGTAAAGTAAATTATGGCGAATAATCACATGATGCCAGCAGCTGTACAATAACTGCCAAACTGCCTTGATTTCTGCTGCACCTGTTATTGAATAATGACAGAACAACACGCAGGTTTCACACCGGCAGCAATTCATCATCACACATCAACAGCCAGCTCGCAGATGAGGAAGAGTGGACAGAGAAAGAGAAAGAAAGAATGAGATAAAGGTGAAAAGAGAAATGCAGAAGCATGAATAATGGAAAGAGTGTGGTGTGTGTATCCCTGGAGCTTGCAGAATTACTCTCATTTTGCAGCATTTAATCAATGACTCTCCGTCTATATTTTAATCCCCCTCTGCATTTTTCCTGCTTTACTCCCACTATGGCATTTCATAGTGGGGTCATTTGTGTAGCAATTTGCTGTACACGGTTATATAAAAACGTAACACCCGATATGCAGCCGAAGAGGAAGAGCAACATCTCGAATTTTGACCTTGACAGATGAGTTTCTGCTCTTTTAGAGCATTAAGCCTAACTTTCCTCCCCTTATCTTCCCTGTAATTTATCAAATGCAAAATACACTGGGTGCCTGGATTATTTACTATGTGGCTCTTTTTTTTCCCCCTAAACTGATTTTTTATTTATGGGATTTTGGCTTTCTCATGAAAGTGTGATGCAGGTCCAGTGTTACTTATTTTCATGCTTAGCTTTTTCATTTTAAAATATGCTGAAATAATGCATATTTATGAGTATGCTGACAAGGTTGCACAAGTTGTCAGGAGCGTTAAGAAAAGTTTTAGACAATGGCAAATGCACTGCATCGCTGACTGATTTAACAATGTTAGAATTGGAAGAGAAAACATGGTTTGACAGCTTTCATTTTTACTAGAACTATTTCATATTTTGTTCGTAAAATATTTTTAGAAAATTAAGGCAAACATAAATTCTTGCATTTTATGCTGTCAGTCAGCCAAAGTCTGTTAACAGCTATTGTGTTGTTTTTTTCAGTTGTTCTTGTTAATTTAAATGACAAACATTTGAAGTTACTCCTTTTTTACAGGCAAGTGCAACAAAATCTAGAATGCTTGCTATCGCACAACTCCGACTCAAAATCTAGTGTGCCACAACATGGTGTAAATGATAAGAACTTCAGGCACTTGTAATCCCTGCTCTACTCCATCATGACCTTTTTGGTACATACTACAGCAGTATTCCCAAACCATCACAAAAAACCGCGTATAACAAATACTGGTACATCCCTCCCTGACTGGGACAAGGCCATGAAGAGTTCAGGGAAGCGTCAGCTCCTGCAGCTGCTACTGTGTTTGCTCTACAAGAGAGAGATCTTTTGCTTTGGCAGAGACTAAATTAACAAGGCCTCCTGTAATTAAGCTAGTTTATTGGCCCTAGGGGAGTCTTTTCTTCTTGTACAATTCCCATTCAGCCTTGTTTATATCCCTTTCTTCTTTCTCCAATTCCCTAAACCACAGAATGTGCAATTTTCATCATACGTACACACATTTGTGCATTCCCTAATACAAAGATCCCACACATCTACATAAACACCACTGACAAGAAATGTTACTTAATTGTCCAAAACATTTGCAATAGCACATCGGTACAAATGCACACAAATTTGTTTGCTCAAAATCCAAGACAAACCTGCGCAGATGATGAAAAACACACGAACACAGCAGTCATCAAATACTCTGTCCACAGAGTCTTTTGTAGCACACACACCATACACTGATTACACATTACACACATATACGTATGCACTGGAGAGAAGAAAACATTGGCTAATGATGTGCATCGGATCACCTCAAAGATTTGGGCTCAAGTCTGAATCGCACATCTGTCATCCCACACGTCTCCGTTTTTCTTCCGCTTTCAATTATATATTTATCTTTGTAGTGGCTGAGTGATGTGTTGAGCCCCGATCTGCCACTGATCCTCCGCCCAGATTCGACAGAAATAGAACGCTCTCCTTATCCCACTATCAACCCCTCCACCCCCCACCCTTTATCCCCCCTGAGGCTTATGCAAATAGCTTTCCTTTGATTTCACTTCCTTTCCTTGGTCAGGTATTGTGGTTTTCCTCCCAGAATTCTCTTGGCAACAGTATAACAGGTTTAAAACAGGTAAACAACTAAAAATGAGTGGGATAGAAAACATAGAGGTGAAAGCTGAAAAGAGAGCGGCGCTCATAGAGAAGGACGCACATCAAGGGAGGTGTCGGTCTTTAATCAAACCTTAGCTGGAGGTTGATTTGATGTTTGCAGTATTACTTTAAATGATTTCTTTTTCTTATGTGAGTGGGTCCTCTCGGGGTGGGGAGGCTCTTTGCATGGATCCATTTTTTTTTTAATCCAACAAAGATCAAAATGAAAATCATAAGTAAAGAGCAACATAAGTTTTCAAACCATGTTCATTTATTTACCTGCAGGCAAACTCACCAGGTTTATTGATTATTATTTTTTAATAAAAATAGTATGTTTATAGTTCATTGATATAGTTCCCCAAACAGAAATAGTTGGATTAAAGCTGCTGCTGTCCTTTGGCTATTTTCAAAGTACATGGTTCATTACCTTTATAGCTGTATGTCTCCAGTGGTCTCTAGACAAGTTTTATTTTCTGTTTCTCTGTTTTCTTTTTCTTTTTTTTCTTTTAAGGGGTTTAATTTGGAACCGTCATGTGCTATATTCATGCCATACTCACTGGACAGGCCCACTCCTCTATGAGCTGTGCTGAAAACTGGATCTGAATTGGCGTGGGGACTGAGTTACATTACTCTGACACTGAGATGACAGCTGAAAGCATCAGAAAATCATGGAAGCAGTGGCAGAAAAAATTGATTGGTTGAAGAGAAATGTGTGAATATGCAGCCAGTTGCTTGAGCTTGAGGCAGGGAAAGAAACTGATTTCAAACTCACTTTTTGATACTCTTCGTGGTTTGAATTTTCCTGTGCGAGACATTTCATGTTCATTCACACTGAGTAATTATCTCTGTACTGCAGCTGCTATTTGTAGCGAGTCCACCCAGTCATAGATTTTCATCTCGCTTGTTTTGGCCTCTGTATTATTACTGTTGTCACTGCAATGCAAACTGAACATCCAGCTGTGAAGACTTTTTCTAAAGTATTTTGGAATGTCTGAAAAAGTCATGCTTGGTAAAGACTGATCTCAAATGAAGATACTGTTTACATCTGCAGGGGCGTCAAGGCCAACCTAACTTTTTAAATCTTCCATTAGGGAGATCATACAAGATCTATCTTATCTGTACATAAGATTTAACCAGAAAGGGCACATTTTAAGTCCAAAAATCACCTTTGTCCTTGATAAAAAGCATCTCTTGCTATTAATACATTTGTATTGTATCATTCTACACCTGGGTGTCCCAAAAGAATATTTATGCAGGTATGAAAACTTGGCCTCACTATATTTCCATTACAGCTGCTTCTGCTTTACATTAAAGGAGTTGACTAATATTTTTACAACAGATATCACTTCCTGGTATAGTCTAACTTTTCACAATTCTTGTAGGAGCACAGACAGTGAATTTGTTAATGAATTAATCTGTTAGGAACCACAGCAGAAGTGTTAATTGGTCCTGGATTGTAAAACAGACAGGTAATACAGAAACTGTGTTCAGACTACATTTTTGTCTACTCCTGCTCACACATGTTCACTTATTTTTAGCAACTCACAAAAATGCTTTAATAAATGCAAGTGTACACACAGACACTGAAATACTGCAAGCACACATATAGGCTCATACCCTCCAAGCAAACGGGACATACAAGACAGCTCAACACTGTCCGATTTGTCAAAACAATGTGATTACAGGGACACAAAGTGAGAAAGAGATAGAGATTGGACTTCACTTACAGACTAAAGAAGAAAAATGGGAAAACAGAGAGGGACAGTGAAGTTTAAAGCACAAAAGAAAAACAAAAAGCAGGGTTGTACTGCAGACTACATGACTCAGTCCAAGGATTAGGCTTACTGCAAATCTGACAGGTTGCCTTAAAAACACTGGTCTAAAGCAAACAATGAAATAAAATAATGCGTTGAGAGCAGGGGCCCTGGGAACAGTACAACTGCCTGACAGAGATAAGGATGACAGCTATAGTCATGTCAGCCATGTAATGCCATACCTGTAGGAGTCTAAATGTGCTAAAGGCATGTGGAAGAAAACACAAATGCACTTGTTAAAAAGATTGCATATTTTTTTTGTCTGTGTGCTTGAGTTTTGGTGGGGGATTTTACAGGGAGGCCAACTGCAGGGCCCAACAGCAAAGATGCTGAGGACAAAACGTGAGCTCATCATAACTCACGTGTCACAGTGACTCCACAGACTGCTACGATAAACACACCCACTGGCCTGGATTATTGAACCACTAAATAACTGAAACAAATTCATGCTGAATTAAATGTAATTCAGTTTTCACAGTGGAGTCACGCTCCAAAATCATTACCAAATTTAACATAATCTGCATCCACCCGAGTTAAATAGTTAACACTTTGGCTTGTCTAGTAAATTTGATTTGTTTCAATTTATGACACAATATATTCAAAATCATCTCATGTATATTTGCTTTATATTGTTTTGTTACTGCTTCATGTGCTTTGAATTAATAATTTTTTCTCTCTCTTTTGAGTGACCTGTCTGTTGCTCCACGCATTCATAGTTTAATAAAGAGGAGGCTGAGGGTTGAACTGTTTGAAATACTGAAGCCAAAGAAATAGACTGAACCATTGGAGGTGACAGCAGGAGGGGAATTGGCTTCCTTTGTACTGAGTTTAATTATGGTAGCTGCAGGTTTCGCCCTTTGCTTTTATAATTGGTTGCTCCATTAGAATATAGGTTTGCTCTGACTTACTTATGGCTCTGTCACACTAGAGTTAAAACAGGAGCGGAACCTCCTGGTGGTTGGATGATGATTGCATTGTGTGTGTGTTTTTTTGTTAGTTGTTGTTGTGTGTGTGTCTGTTTCGGGGGGCATTCAACAACTGATTGCAAGTATTAAGGTAGGTAACGACAACCTCTGGCAGAGTTTTCAATCACCCAGTGGTAGGCGACCTGTCTCCAAACAGTTGTGATCCAACTTGAACTGACTTCAATCACCCTCAGATTTGATTGATGAATGTTTGAAAATAATTGCTATCTATTTTATAGATAGACTGATAACTCCACAGACTGAGTACAACCTTCCTGTGACTTGTCTCTTTCCAGAGAGGGACTTCACTCAAATTGTGTCAACTGGTTGTATTTAAATTATATTCCTATGTAAAAGAAAGGTTCCTGAGTGCCTAATTCATTTTGCAGTTAAATCACCATCCTGCAGAAACTACCTCACGATAGGTCTATGAGTTTCTGGCTGGACTCTGGATGTAAGTAGTTAATGTGCTTTTTTTTCAATTTCTGTGCAAGTAGAGAGCAACAATTGCATATAATTGTCAAGTTGACCACATTCAACCACAGACTGATAGCACACTGACAGCAGACTGACTCTGTGTTACTTGGGTCATTTTAAAGAAAATGCCAAACTGCAAATGATTGCAGACCTGGACCCCATCTTTGAAGCAACCATTTCAAAAGCAACAAGAGTGAGAGTATATTGCACATGGCTGCAATGATTTTGCAATAATTTTTACCAGACCATGCATTATTATTAGTTTTCTGCTTTATTTCCCCCACATTTCATATATAACTTGAGTCCTTTTGATGTAAACTGCAAAAAAGTAGGACAAATTAATGGGTAACTTCAAAAATGTAAAATTCTTTTCATTTGTATTTTTAAAATAAATAAATCCACTAATAAGAATAATATATATATATATATATATATATATATATATATATATATATATATATATATATATATATATGTATGTATGTATGTGTGTGTGTGTGTGTGTGTGTGTGTGTGTGTAATATTATGTAAGTCTTCAGCACTCTTGCACTCTCACTTCTATTTGAAACAACCCCTTTCTACTGTAACTTTAATACAATGGTTATTAATATATGGTTTACAAGGCATCTGAGCAGATCCTCTCAAATGAGAAGCAGCGGCAAGATGTAACCCTCTCATCAGCCGGGTGAGTCTAAAGAATGTTAAAACCACCCAAAGAAGAAGTGAAATCTTTCTGCATTGCAATGTTCTTCTAGGAAACCCAAGAATTCACACAGATGTTACTTTAATACATACCAGCCACTGTAACATTGTTGCAGACCAACAAAGTCCACAAAGGTTCTTCTGCAAAGTCCAAAAGACTCAAAATCAATAGCAGTGGCCTGTGTCAGAAAAAGGGCATCTACAGTGGTGTGAAAAAGTATTTGCCCATTCCTGATTTTCTATTTTATTGTATGTTTGTGGGACAAACTTAAATACTAGACAAACATAACACAAGTAAACAGTGTAAGGTGTTTATTATTAAGGGGCAAAAAAATCCAAACCTATGTTCCTTTTCTGAAATGCTGTGTTAGTCTTACTCCAGATGTAACAGGACTCAAACCTTCCAAAAAGTTCATCTTTGAGACATGTGAAGCTTGCAGTTCATTCATTTTCATTTGGGTTATTTTGCGACCTCCTGGATGAGTCATCAATGCACTCTTGGAGTAATTTTGGTAGACGAGTCATTCCTGGGAAGGTTCACCACTGTTCCAGGTTTTTTTTCCATTTGTGAACAATGGCTCTCCCAGTGGTTCACTTGAGTCTCAAAGCCTTAGAAATGGCTTTGTAACTTATTCCAGACTGATAGATGTCAGTGACTTTGTTTCTTAGGCATGTTGCTTTTTAAGATCTTTTAGCCTGCTTCACTTTGTCAAACAGATTCTGTTTAAGTAAGTTCTTGATTCAACAGGTCTGCCAGTAATCAGGCCTGAGTGTGTTTAGTAAAAATTAACTCAGTTTTCCACAAAAAGTGGTTAATCACAGTTGATTCATGATTTAACAACACTTTTTCACACCACTATACATTGATGCCTCTGAGTTATCATGGAGGCACAGGGAGGTCCAACATAATATCAACCAGTTAGTTTCAATGCTGAGGCTGTAATTGTCTGTGTTTATGTATACTCAATATTCAGTGCATGTGTGTCTATCTATCTTGCCTTGTTTGTAAACACAGTTTTGTTTTAATCATCTCATTTGACTTAATCCCCACTGTGTTGCTTAGGGCAAGGTAAAAATAAGGATGGTTAGAGTTGAGGTTATGAAATACATTTTCCAGCACAGAAAAAAATGATTCAAACAGCAAATAAAAATGAGATGACTTATTTTTGCCGACGGAGGGATGAGTTTAGAGAGCATACATGTAGATAAGGGTTTTCTCTCATCTGACTTGGCAGTTTTTCCTCTGACTTTTTCCTTTCTCCACTCCTGTGACTTTTTGGTGAACCCTGTCTGCTTCTTCTCCTCGTGTGAGAGTGGAGGAGGGTTCAGTATTTCAGGAAAAAGATAGAAAAAAAAAACTTTAATACTCCACTGGGGTCTTCTTTTTATTCATTTCTCATCCCCTGACTCTCGGAAGCAAAGCTTACTTTCCCTCCTCAGCGGACAGGTTCCTCTCCCTTCCCTTCCCTGATGTATGATCCTTTCCTCTCCTATCACCCCTTCTTTACTCATTTCACCTCTTATCTCATTTTCCTTACCTACTTTTTCCTCCATCTGCTCATTTCCTCTCATTTTCACTTACTTCCTCCTTTCATCACTTAGCTTCTCCCTCAGAAAATACGCAAAAAATGAGATGATGTAAAAATATTCTGTGCTTTTGCAAGAGCATGATTCAACCCAGTGATTCCTATATTTTATTATTTTGTCTAGACATCCACAGCTTAGGGATGTGAGATTTGGAAAGAGCACGAAAGAGCTATCCTAGAATGTTGACTTTTACAGATACACTATACCTCTCACCCGTCAGTGAAAGTGTGTACTATCACTTGATGACCCTTTGTTCAATTTAATGACCTTTGTAATATCTCTCCAGGTTAATATCTGCTCCAGGTTAATGTCTCTATTCTTTTAGCTTTGCTGTCAAAAGAGAAAAACTGGTGGGGGAGAAAAGAATTGTTTAAAGTCACCTCATTGTAAAGATTTTCACTGACGTGTGCAGGCAGATCTCCCTTGAGGCTGAAAAGTTTTCCCTCTGATGCTTTTGTGTTTTGAAGTTTTGACAGAATTGCTGCTGATTAGCACCACCTCAATATCAATTTGCTCCACTTATTGTTAGACAATCTAAGAAATGTTATTGGATCTTTCAGTGCCTCAGAGACTATGGTAATGACTGAGAGGCCAAGACAAACTAATAAATGAAGAAGTGTCAGTGGAGTGGGATACAAATGATGAAAGTGCTTTATTGTTCTCCGGGCGTAAGGCTCTCGTCTTGTGTCGCTGTACAGCCGTGGCTGAGATGGTTTCACTGGAAAATTAGGTGTTTCTAATTCCAGCTAAGCTCTTAAGCTGCTCATTTCTGATGCTTTTGTTAGCTTGGTTTTTTCTCTCATATCCTCTCGCTTCTTCATTGTTTCCCTGTTTCTAACCTTGCAGTTTGTCTTTTTTTGCTTCTGTCTTTCTCATTCGCTCTGTTTCTCTCCTCTGTTCTTTTCATCCTTCCTTTCTACCTGTAGTCAATATACTTTGCTCACAATGTTTTGTGCCCACTGAGGATTGCGTTGGTGCAGCTGGTGGTTGAGTTCGTGGACAAGAGCACGGTGAGACACTAGGGATGGGTACCGGTAACCGGTGCCATTGTGGAACCGGTTCTGACATAAGCGGTAGTAACCAGACCGAAAAGCAGCGCATATTTCGGTGCTTTATTTCTGTGCTTTTTTCCCCTGAGATGTCATACACTTTGAAATCTAGCCAATCACTTTACCTTTCCAAGGATAGTAGTCGGGCCCAGGTACGTACATTTTTTTTTTTTTTAGAGCAGAGCTAAAATGCCAAAGGCAACGCGCTCGGGAGTGTGGCTGTACTTCACAGCAAAAGATATAAACTCAGCAGCCTGCAACAAATGCTTAAAGGTAATAATGTGCAAAGGAGGTAACACCTCAAATCTAATGAAACACCTGGCGACGCATAGCGTTTTTGTAAAAGCAGAGAAATGCACCGCATTTGATAACTTGCATCAAGACCTCACACCGAGCACATCCACTGCGGGTGTGGTGCCTGTTCTCGGAGTTAGCAACATCCAAGAACCCGAAGAGGAGAGTCCGGCCCGTAGCCCTGCCAGTGTAGCAGAAATGATAACTGATGATGATGATGGCAGCAGCAGCCGTTCTTCTCTGGGTGAGTATCTTAATGTTGTTCGTGTGTAATTTACATTGAGTAGGCTAACCACGTTATTATTAAATTAATGCATGTAAGGTGAACTAGCTAACCCCGTCGTAGTTACATGCGGCTGTCTTCTTGTTTGATGGCAGATACTTCCTTCACCCTGGCCAAAAAGGCTAAAATGACCAAAGAAAAAGTGGATGAAATTTATAGGGCAGTGACAAAATTTATAGTCAAAGATCTCCATCCATTTTCAACAGAGTCACCATCATTCAGGTGAAAAATGTTGTATTACTCTGACATAAAAAAAATAGTATCTTATAGACTGTATAATACTGTAAAAGTTAATATGTTCATAGCTGCTTAGCTTTGTCTTTTCTAAATGTGGAATTAGAAAAGACTTACAAAATTGGTGTAAATATGGTGTTAGGTGTTTATAGGTAAACTATATTTGAATAAAGGGTGAGCTATGTTTTTATTTTTTATCTGGAAGAAAAAAATCAAATTAAAATTCAAATGTATTTTCTGTTTATTCAGGGAGATGCTTTGTATGATTTATTTATTTTATGTGAAAAAAAGAATTAAATTTCAAGTCAAAAACACTTTTTTTTTATAAATTTCGCTTTTTTTTTTTTTTTTTTTTTAAATTCAGGGAGATGTCCTCTGCCCTTAATCCGAGGTATCAGCCCCCATCCAAGGATGATCTATCCAACACACATATAACTGCTTGGTATTGCGTGGAGAAAAGCAAGCTCATCCAGAATTTGGCACAGGTTAACAAGGTCACTATCACCTGTGATGGATGGACCAGTATTGCTCAGGACCATTTCCTCACAGTGACTGTTCACTACATCTACAAAGGCAAAATGAAGCAGAATGTGCTCAGCACTGAAGCAGTTTATGAGTCACAAACAGGTCCAGTTGTCGCTAAAGAAATATCAAACGTTGTGGAGCAATTTCACTTGGGAGGGAAAATAATTGCTGCCACTGTAGACAATGCCAGCAACATGGATGTTGCTTTGAAAAATTTGGACTTTTTAAAAGTGGGATGCTTTGCTCATACCCCCAACCTGGCCGCACAAAAGGTGTATGACATTCCTGCAGTTTCCAGCTGGTGTGCCAAAATCCGTTCAGCAAAACTGTGCTCAGAGAAAAGCAGAAAATCCTGAGTAAGTAGCACATGCAGTTACATATCAAGAAGTATTGTTATTCATATTACCTTTTTTATAGTAATTTAAAAAATGTTTGTGTCTATCTGTGCTTTAGTTTTGCCAGAGCACAATGTCATTCTTGACGTTAAGACGCGCTGGAATTCTCTCTTCCTGATGGTGGAGAGATTTATGGAGCAGCTTGATGCAATCCAGGCAGCTGCTCTGGATCAACGGCTGAGGAAGCCTATGGAGAAGGACAAGTGAGTGAATGACATGAGCATCACTTGCAAGAGCTAAATTTTGTCAGTTACCTTTAACATTGTGAATATTTTTCAACAGGCTAGAAAGGTTCACGCACACTGATTTAATCAAGGCAGAGGAGTTTATTAAGTGCATGCAAGTCCTGTACACGTCAACCATGTGTGTGTCAAGTGACAAGTCACCCACATGCCAAAATCATCAAATCATCCCCATCCTGGCCAAGCTGGAGGCACATTTCAGACGATGTGATGAAGACAGTGTTTTCACCTCTTCAATAAAAGAGAAAGTCTGGGGTAGTCTGCAGAAAAGATATCAGGTATTTGCAGACAATATCAATGCGCATGAAAAATAAGGTTACCTTTTTCAGTATCAGCTCCTATGTTATATCTTGTTTTACTTAAAGGATGAAAACCTTCAGAAATTTCTGAAGGAGGCCACAATGATGGGCCCACGTTTTAAAGGCAGGCTAGGTGGTGAGGCATCTACTGACATCTGGGACAGGTTGGAGAAGACAGCAGTTGCAAATGCCACAGCAGCAGTTGTGCAGGTATTTTCACTGTGTGTGTACAATCTTGTCCTTTTGCATCATGATGTAGTTTCTATGTTGAAGGAATGCTCTTTTACTATCTGTGTGTCCATAGCCTCCCACTGAGGACCCCAAAGCACACAGCGAGGTGGATGATGCTGACATGGACAAGCCAGAAAAATGTGTAATTTCAGATTTTTTCTAGCACAACCACTACCACTACATTCTAAAAGTGATCTTTATTTATTTTGCAAACCTCACTCTTCTTCTTTTTTTTGTTTTTCAGCTAAGAAAGGTCCAGAAGTCACCCTTAGAAAAGCTATTTGAGGATGAGGACAGAGAACTTCAACAGGCTGCTTCTCAAGCGGGTAGAGTCCCCTCAATCACAGAGCAGGTACAGAAGGAGCTTGAAATACCTCTGGACAAGACCCTGTGGCCTGGTGGTGGAGCAAGAGGGATACACTCCCCAATTTATCTGCCCTATCAGAAAAATACTTGTGTGTCCCAGGCTCATCAACGCCTTCTGAAAGAGTTTTCTCTTGTGCTGGGCATGCCATCAGCCAAGAGCGATGCTGTATAGCTCCAGAAAAGGCTAATATGATTATCTTTTTGCAAAAAAACTGCTAAACATGACAAGTTTCATGACAAAGTTTGTGTTTTCAATTGTTTAAGCACTTGTTCCAACCAAAGAAATTATGTTTTATTGACAGAAAGGGTTAACTTTTGCCTAGAAAATAAATCACTGGGAAAAATAAAAACACGAGGTATTTGGACAAAGTTTGTGTTCTTTATTCTATAAGCACCGGTTCAAGCACCGTTTAAGCACCGGCACTGTTTCAAGAGTACCATTTTGGCACCGGTATCGGATAAAACCTAAACGATACCCATCCCTAGACTCCAGGGGTTAACTTTGCTCCACGGGATCATCTTAAGCACCTATACGCTCTGATCTGTATCAGACATTAGTATGTCATATTGTTTCCTAGCAACCACCTAGCAATGGACTTTTTTTTTTTTTGCATTTATGTATGTATAACACCTTTAAAAAAGATTTTTCCATTGTTTTAATTTCAGAAGAACATTAATTTCTATTTAATAACAAGCTGAATAATACCTGATATATTATGATGCCATAATGCTGCCTAGCAACCACCTAACAACTTGTTAAAATTAACCATTTAAAGCATATAAACAATATCGACCAACCCACTTTTTCCATTTCTCAATGCGATTAAGTGTATAAATTTGCAGAATACTGTAGCATGGACATGGACTAGTAATGACAATAAATACAGAAGTAAAAAACTGAAACTATTAATTGTATTGAGTCATTATTTAATTAGCTATTTAGCTATGCCTGTATTTAACTACAGTTTAATTAGCCAAAGAACTACCAAAAGAAAAAGATCATAAAATATGTCACAGATATTAAATTTGTGCCATCACAGTTTAGTGGGTAAAGAATGTGTGACAGAATCAGACCACAGAAAAAGGATGGAAAAGATTACCTAATTAAAAGTAAAGAGGGAAAAAATCAGCTAATGAAAAAATAGAAATTATCAGTACAGGTTTATGAAGGCAAGCAAACTGCTTATTTTCCTCAGAATGAATTCTGATGGCTCAGACTGAACACACACATAGTCCCACTGCTTGTTAAAAAGTCATGCACTGAAATGCAGAAACGGCTGTAACTTTAAAGTTTTTTTGTGCATTAGGCTTATTTTTGTCAAGCATCATATTAATGTAATCAAAGCAAGAGGAGAAAATTATAGAATTTTTGCTGGAACTAGTGATCTCCTAACTACCACTGTGCCTTCCTAATCGCTGGGTTATGGCTACAGTTACTTCCTGAATACTATTATTTCACCCTAAGAGACTACAAATGACCCTTCAGTAACAGAAAAAAATACAGAAACATTTAACAGACCTTTGTTGAGTGGGACAGGGTGAAAAAAGGGACCAGTTTAACATCAGTAAGAAAAAAATCCCTTTAATGTTACAGCGTTTAATTTCTTCTCAAACAGCAACAAAGCATCAGTAGAGTAAAAAGTCAAGCAAAGAGTAAGAGAGATGAGAATTTTAATAAAAATCAGTCAGAATATAAAGCAGAGAAAGGTGTTTTATCACAACGTGTCCCAGGAGTCCCTCTTTCTCTGTCACTTTTTAGTGTGGTGCACTGGGACCTTTTGGCTGAGCACAGGAGTGTTACAGAGCTCCATAGGGAATGCATTTCTTGGTCGCAAATGCGTACACACACAAAAAAGAGCTAACATATAGCATCCAGAGTAGGCGGAAATGTATTCAAAGCTCTGTACATGTCATTGCACGGCTTTCAGAGAAGCAGCGTGGACAGAGAGCCTCAAAGCTCTCCCCCTGAGGATCTGAATAGATAGATGGACGGAAGGACAGTGAGGGAGATGAAAGTGGGATAAAGATGAACAGACGGGGGGACAGAAGTATCACACTTTAGCAGCTGGTGATGTAAGGTGCATAGGAATGTGAGTGCTGAAAGCAAGCAAGAAGGAGAAGATGGAGAGAAATGAACACTCTGAGAGAGACATGCAGCACCATCCAGTTACTTTGTTTCCATATGGTTGATTTTAATCATGCTTTTAATCATATTATGCTTAAAAAATAGAAAACCATCCAACTTTAAAGGATTACTTAAATACAACAATTTAGGGAAACAACAGTGCACAGAACAACAATGGATTTCAAAGCAGTATGTGAAATATCTTTGAGGTGATGGTATGGAGACATTTCAAAGTCATTTGAAGGATATCTAAAGAGCAATGCACAGAACTCACTTCTTTGTGAATTTGCCTTTTCATGTCACTTCGACTGTCTCATTGACTTGATTTGGCCCATGTGTGAGCTTAACCTCATTGTGCATAGAAACTAGCACGTGAGAGTAGTGTGCAGTACGGTCTTAGATTAAAATGAGACAAAGTGAATCAAGTGTGCTTACCATATCTATCCATTATCTGCAGCTTATCCAGGTATGAGGTTGCAGGTACAGCAGCGCGAATTATGTTTCTGTGGGAAATCTATGTCCTAACTTAAGCTGTAACCACAAGCCAATTTTAACCCTATGCCATAACCTTCTATGTAACCTAATGTGCACCTCCAGAGAAATGTAACTGCGCATTAGGTTGACGCATACCACCACTTGAATTGGATGGAAAATTGTGGTGTAGGGATAAAAAGGAATTTCCGGTCACAACGCGACATCAGTTAGGATGTAGAGTCAAAATCAAGCTGAAGTAGAGACACTCAGACCTCTCTCCAGCCTCCAGGTCTTCAGAAGGAACACCAAGGCATTTCCGAGCAAACTATAGGTCACAGTACCTGGTACCAGGTACTTTTTTAGTACCTGCTCGGCCGGGGTTCCAAGCAATCTGAGCAGGTACTAAAATGTGACGTCATCAGACTTCATGCTTCCTAGTGGCTGACCAGTAGAGTCACTCGATAAGTAATAAGAGCATCTCGTTCATGAAAATAAAAACCACCATTTTTGAAACCCAGCAATGGTGAAAATAGCTATAAAAAAACAAGGTATATTCTTCCCTCGATGTCCACCTTTGTTGTAGCGTTTGTGTTAATTACGTCGCAGGATGCTCTGATAGCGACCACGTACATCAGGAGGTACTAAATTGTAATGGAAAACCAGTCCATCCGAGCTGAGTTGTGGCGAGCTGTGGTAAGTATGTCCAAGTAGGTACCAAATGAAACGGGGCTATAGAGAACCCATGTCACTGTTCAGAGTGTTTTCTTTCCAAGCTCCTTAGACTATTCAGAGCTCTTGGTTATAGGTGAGGGTAGGAACATGGATCCGTCAATCTCCCACTCTCTTCACCCATCATTCTCATTCCCACTGCTTTGGGAAGTGGTAAAATGCTCTACTTAAGTATGTTTATGTGAAGTAAGACATCATAAGAGTGTTTGAAAAATAAGGCTTAAGAATTTAAGAATCCTAATCCCATACCAGTGTGTTGTAATGTTCTGCCCATGATTTATACTATTTACCACTATAAATACAAAATAAAAGTTGACCTCCTTCTACTAGCTTCTCAGAAATAACTTCTATGCAACTCTAGCTACACAATGTTAAAGATAAAAAAGAATTACTAAAGCCGCTAATGTCTTCTGGCTGAGGAAGAGGAGCAAAAGATTAGCTGAACTCAACACAAATGGATGCGAACTCTGAACGAACCCAGACAGTACTGGGGCTGCTTTTCAAAAACCAACTCTTGGGACCCAGATTTCAAAAAGACTTCTTCTCACCCTTCAAACTAGTTTGCATATTTTGTTTATTATGTCTCACTCGTTTCCTTTCTATCTCATCCAAACACCTGTAATGAGGATTCACTGAAGTGTGAGCAGCCAGGAACACATACAAAACAGCAGACAGGACATGACTGCATGACCTCTTTGTGAACTTCAAATTGACAGACACTGAGACACAGACAGAAAGAGGCGTGAAGCAGACAGGCAAGCTGACACAATGAAGTGGGATTAGACTGCTGTTTCTGACATTCACTGCAGGGTTCAAAAAGAATTTTAAAAACTTTTCCCCCCTCAGCTGAGAGCTATTTTATTGTTTTCCTTTCTTCTTTTCTAGCCTGTCAAAACACCTATATATATATATAAAAAAGATATATTCAGTGTTCAGTAAGCACACATATGAAATACACACCTAACTCACTGCACAACACAAACAATTTTTCTGACCTCTAACCACATCTGACAAGCAACAGCTGGTTTGAGGCAAACAGCTTTTCTCCACAAAGACACACATCATGGCAGCAGGAGACCACAGGCTAACTGGAATAAATGAAGGGGAGGGTAAATTACAGTTGTTTGTTAGCTACAATTAAAGCTGTCAATACCTGTTACTGAAACAGCACTGCTCTTCCTGAAATGGAGACACCCAAACATTTTGATGATATCACACTCCATAGGCCACGCATTCACATTCTCATACGACCATACATGGCAACAAGAGTTACAAATATTACCAGAATATGATCAAAAATGATGAAAGAAAGCAAATTACTTCTTGTAGCTGTGTGAATTTGGCTGTACAGTAGTGAATGAATAGGATTTCCTTCAAGACCATGCACTGCTATGCCATGTTGGGTGTGCATTGTCTGTCTGCATTACAAGTTTTTTTAATCATTGCATTAATTATTCAGATGACTTTTATTAGAATATGTCCTACTATGTTTACTGGCTGAACTCAGCTACCCTTAAAACTTTTGCTTAAAAAAATAGAAATGTATTTATCTAATGATTAATTTGATATTTATTCAAGGATAAACTTGAAAAGTATCAATTTTGCCAACAGTAGCACATTTACATGTTAAAATGGGGACTGGTCCTGCAAAAATATCTGAATGAGAGCGCTGCTGTGTCAGCTTTAAATAATAATAACACTCTTACACTGTCATGGAGTTACAGGCTTCGGCTGTGTCCTTTTATTCTCATTCCATTTGGGACAACACACCATTCAAGCTAATGAAAAAAAACCCTTCCTGTTAGTAGACACAGTCAGTGTTGCCAACTTAGCGACTTTGTCGCTATATTTAGCGAGTTTTCAGACCCCTTAGCGACTTTTTTTTCTAAAAAGCGACTAGCGACAAATCTGGCTACTTTTTCTGGTGTTATTGGAGACTTATTTATGACGACTTTTTGACGTGAAAGGGCGTGTTGCTCTTACTCTCAACAAGCAGCGGTGCTGCCTTGGGCACCTCACCCGTGCTAAAGCGCTCACGGGCGGAGGATAGTCCTCCCCCAGCTGCAATCAGGGAAGGAGACGTTCACACCTGTGCATCCAAACTGCAAATGAATCGCGCATGAGCGAAGCCGCTGCTCCCGCACTGACTGTAACGCAGTCAGTCCGTCTTTTACTCTTATGCTGTTTTGTGGATCACAAGGTTTAAAACTACTTATAAACACACACTCTCACACACAAAGTAACCCCACCAGAGTGCCAATTTCGGGTCACTGTTGCCGGTCCAGGCCTGGATAAAGGAGCAGGGTTGGAATTGTGACATTAAAAAACAATAATTGCTAAAATAAATTTAATTTTTAGTTCTAAATAAATTCTAAATGCATTTAGGACGTTTTTTTACTCACTTTATGTCTCTTCCACGATGTTATTTCTCTCTCCAACAACGTAGGTTACAATTACATTAACATGACCAATTATGCAAATTGGGTGATGACGTCATTTAGCTCTTACTTCTAGCGACTTTTAGGACAGCCAATAGCGATTTTCCTTACTGAGGAGTTGGCAACACTGGACACAGTGCCCTTCAAAATAAGGGTCACACCACAATGGCAATCAGGAACATTTTAAGCACCACTTGCTTTATTCAGATTTACCTTTGCTGCTGATTTTGCTGGGAACTGATAAGCACACACATACGCCTTCATACACAAAGCCACACACATGGTCACACCCACTGCTAAGTGCAGGGTACTGCTATCAGCAGTAGACTGAATGCCAAGTCACCTAGCTAACCGTGCAGAACTAACAGTCTTCCCTGATGTTCAAGCACTCACAAGAAAAGGGCATTAAAAACATAATGCACACATGCTGGTTTTAACATTTAATGTAAAGTCACACAAATGCATACACACACATCCATATAAAGAACATGTACATGTTTCACTACTGAGCTACACAGAGAGAAAGCTCAAGAGATTAAAATACATTACAAACTCCCATAAATAAGGCCAGAGTGTGTGCACGTGTTCATGTAAATGTGTGCGCACACACGTGGATTGTGAGGAATTATAACAGCCCGGCAGGCTTCAGGGCAAAGGACAAAACCTTAGTGAAGTGAGGCCAAGCCCGCCTGCGTGAGTGTTAGTGGATATGAGAACATAGGGCAGCAGCAGGGCTGTCTAAGGGAGGAGAAGTGTGAATCAGGGCGTGCCTGACTCCAGGATGAATTTGCTCAAAATAAAATTTCGTTCCAACTTGAATACTCAGGAATAATTCCCTGGAATGTCACAGTGCATTTTTATTTTAATTGATGAGCAGACTATTTATAATTCTGTTTTCAGGAATGGCTGTAACACTATTATTGTAAAAATGCACAGTCTGCAAAAGATACACAGGGTTGTGATGGTAGGGTTAATTTTTGTTGTTAAAAAAGTAAAATTCAAATGAAGTGCCATACATTCTGGCATTATGATTTTTCTGTTAAAGCTTTTCTCTTAAGGTGTTACAAACAAGCAAAAATTCTATAAAAATTAAATGATTTAAATTAAACATACAATGTAGGCTGAAGGAAGTGTGTAGCTGAGGAAAAGTATAGTGTGGTGGGGCTTGGTCGTCGGTGCTGGGGCAGAGAAGGACGCGCCTTTGCGGCATCTTAATCACGGCTCACTAGCTTAAAATCTGTGTAGGGTCCTGTGACTGTGGTTGCTGTTGTGTATGTTTAGCTGCAGCCGTGTCTGTAAAAAAGCATGGCTGCAGCTGAATAAAATATGCTGGAAAGCATGAAAATGCGGTCGGGTCTGCCATGGATCTATTACATCTAGTAATAAACAAACTGTATGAATTCTTAGTGACATAAGAGCTTTAGTTAGCAAGACTGAAAAAAAATCTAATAAACTAAACTGATAAAGTCTACTGTCAAAAGATGCTTAATGTGTAAGGTAAACATCTGATCAGTTAAAGAGTTTAAGAGATGCTTGTAGGATAACTTTTATTCATAGAAAGATTAAAAATAAAAATATAATTGAAATTCCAGCTTAGCCTACTTCCAAATTAAATATAAGTGTATATCGGGGTTTGTTTTTTAGGATTATAGTTCAAAATTTCTTGGAGCCTATAGAAAAAAAATAATCACGGAATAAAAAATAAAGCTTTCAATAAACTATATTTACTGATAATCATCAGCAAAAAAAGAAAAAAAAACTCTTGTAAAGGCTCTTGTAAAAAAAAAAAAGCTACATTCTCTTAGCAAAGCACATAACAAGGTCATCTTCCAGGATGCTATTTTCCAGAGTGTTGATTAGTCAGTAGGCAGTGATTCTGTAGCTGTAGATGTCTCATCTCAAACACAACCTGCTTCAGAGTATGGCAGGTTTGCAGCACAAGTTACTATGGCAGTGCAACCTGCTAAGAAGGGAACCGCCTTTGCAATACTGAAAACCTAGAGTTAAACCTGGAGTTACCTTGATAAGCCACAAATTCTGCTTCGTAGTATGGACTCTGGACTCTATTAAGGGGGTAATATGAAAAGCTGTAGGAGGCTTGTACTCACGGTCGTGACAAATGTTGTCTTGCCAAAATCTTTGCAAAGGGGATTGTGAGTAAACTGCTGACATACGGAACAGCCCTGTTGGACTATAATCTACAACAGCTAACAATTCTGTGAGGTTGCACAAAAAGCTTACAGTCATAAAGTCAACATGCCAGAATCAGTAGATAAAATATCTGCTATGTTCTTCTTAGTTTAACGTGCAAAAATTTGCACTAAACATTTGTGCAAAAGCGTTGGAAAAAAGGTTTAGACAGTTTAGACAAAAATGACTGATGACTTTTGGTGATGCTGTATAAGTCAAGTGACCACCAAAGTCATTAAGATTACAGACACAAGAATGCTTGCTGAATGTACCCCCGAATAGTGTTTACCGTATCAACAACTCACTGTAGAAGAGGTATGCAGTTTCATTCTGTCATTGCATTTGATTCTATAGTCTTTAGCATGAAGTCAACCAATTGTTCTTGCATTTCTAAATATAGAACTCTCAAAATGAGACGAATCAATGCTGGGTTTTACCGTCATCGTGGACAGTGTAACTTAGTGACTTTGTCGCTATATTTAGCGACTTTTTTTTCTAAAAAGCCACTAGCGACAAATCTGGTGACTTTTGCTGGTGTTATTAGGAAGACTTATGACCACTTTTTGACGTGAAAGCACGTATCGCTCTTACTCTCAATAAACAGTGGGTGCTGCCATGGGCACCGGGCCCGTGCCAAAGCGTTCACAGGCAACGGATTGTTGTAACGCAGAAGTCGCCCCCAGCTGCTGTCAGAGCAGGAGATGTTGACCCCCTACGCCTCCAAAACTGCACTGAGCGAAGCTGCTGCTCCTTCCCTGAGTGTAATGCAGTCAGTTCTTCTTTTACGCTTGCCGGTACTTTTTGTAGGATCGCAAGGTTTAAAACTACTTAAAAATTCACACACACAGAAAAAGTTTGGATCACTTTTGCCGGTACCAAGCCCAGATAAAGGAGGAGAGTTGGAATTATGACATAAAAAAAAACAATAATAGCTAAAAGAAATGTAATTTGTAGTTCTAAATATATTCTAAATGCATTTATTGTGCTTTTTTGTTTACTTTATGTCTCTTCAACAATGTTATTTCTCTCTCCTGTAGGTAGGTTACAATTACATAAGCATGACAAATTATGCAAATTAGGTGATGACATCATTTAGCGGCTTCTAGTGACTTATAGGACAGCCAATAGCGATTTTCCTTACTGAGGAGTTGGCAACACTGATCATGGATTTTCTATTTGGTGTGAAAAAGCTACTTTAATTTTGCTTTTACGTCTGATCTTTAAGGTCTACACTAATAAAATATATAAAAAGAAATAAAAGTAACATGGAACATGGTGTTAGAATCTGTCAGTAAGAACAAAATTGATAAATGATTTAATCCTGCCTGGAGAGAAATGTTGCTTGGTATATCATTGAAGTGCAGTCAGTGAGGTTACTTCAAAGTAAACTGGAGTTCAAGGAAAGTGCATTACCCTCTAAAATTGGAATTGTAGTCCAAATAACCTAAATATCTGGCAATATTTCTTATAGATTACATTGCACAATATTGACCTGTTACTTTTAGCTACGTCAGCACCTTTAACTGCAAGATTTGCAGTGATTGCCTTCTTGTAACAGGATAGAGTCTGGAAAATTTTCATTTTCTTTAATTACCTTGCTTTATTTAAGTCTGTTGCTTTTATTTCTACTGGGTCGTTAATGCAATAACATTGATGAAAAAGGGTTTGAAATGTGTAATTCCTTATCCAGTAGCTCAATTTCACTCGTGTGATAAACTGTACCAGAGTGAAATGCAGTGCAACCTTACAGACTACATCTAAAATGTAACCATGAAATGAATCAAGGCCAAGAATCATAAATTGGTTTTCTGAGATGTATTTCTGTAGAAAGCATTGGTATGATGAAATTTTATCATAAGGCCTTTGCTTCCTGAATGTTAGAGTCATTCCTAATGAGTCATATATTGAGTGTCCTAATTTGTGGCAGCAATGGTTAATCCAAATGCAACATAATATCAAGAAGAGGTTTTATCCAAAGCACCTTCCCTTACAATGAGTATAAATATTTTGAGCATGAGTGAGCCTAATGGGAATTAAAAAGGACCATTAAGAATATGAGTCAGTGTTTCTTTTCTTTTCTTCTTTTTTTTTTTAAGTGGACTCGTTTGATCTATGACAGCAGAAAAAATAAACATTAAACTACTAAATAACCCTTTATGGAAGTACGTATGGTCATTAATTAAAATTAAATAGCTGAAAGTATTTATTTTATGAAGCTCTACATCAGGGGTGGGCAATTCCAGGCCCAGAGGGCCGGTGTCCCTGCAGGTTTTAGATGTGTCCTTGAACCAACACAGCTGATTTAAATGGCTAAATTAGCTTCTCAACATGTCCTGAAGTTCTCCAGAGGCCTGGTAACGAACTAATCATGTGATTCAGGTGTGTTGACCCAAGGTGAGATCTAAAACCTGCAGGACACTGGCCCTCGGGGCCTGGAATTGCCCACCCCTGCTCTACATTAAAGAGAACAGGTGAAGTTCTACCCATAAAACCTCGAAAACATTTTGAAAATATGCCTTATGTGATTAAACAAATGTGGTTATTATATGATTAATTTTAGCCTAACTAATACGAGGTACAATCATTAAGTTTTGTGATTTGGCTCACAAATATAAAGTTATTTGCCTTTTATTCATTTTTAATAGATCTTTTTAGTGGATCTCTGATTCCCACATTCTGTTACAACAGCTTCAATTTCATTTCAAGAAGAAACAAAGACCTCGAATCCAAATCTGACGAGTAGTGTAGGTGGTATGTGACGATGTGTTGGTGCAGCCTGAAGATGTATGTACATGTTAGTGGCACAAGGCATGTACCACAGTAGGGGTAACTTCCTCTAAATATTCTACTTCTTTTGGCAGAAATAACCTCAGTATATAAAAGTAGAACTTGTGAAGTGGTGTTACCTCATGGGACACATTCACAGTGCAAAGCAGTGTGGATGCTGAAAAGTAGAAGCATTTCTCTGGTTGAGCTCCTGATCAGTTTGAACAATACTGATGTTGATTATATTGTATATTCAACATAACAATCCCTGACTAGCTGCACTTAAAGTGAGGTGCACAACGACCCAAAAAGAACCAAATCAAAATATTTTTTTTATTATATTTTGTTGTATTTATTTTTTATTTAATGAGTGGAATTGCTGAAATCCTCCTGAACAAGTGCCAAAGGTATAATTGCAAGCGGAGCTTTTAACAGGGACTGTAAGCTACCAAAAACTGTTGATCTCTTGAATGGCAACAGATCCGAACACCACCACGAGAAATAAAAACATGAACTGATTTTAAAAATTGTAATCCAATCTAAATTAAAATTAAAAAGGCAAGTCTAGGATCACTGAAAGTGGACTTAAATCCTCCCTAACTGTCTTCCTCAGAAGGTTGGGAGTTGTCTCGATTATTGTTTATGTCTTAATTAGTATTGAGATGTTGTGTCTTAAAAAGCTAAGCAGAGACATGGTCTGCAAATTAGCTGTGTCTAGATGTCCTATGTACATTGCATTGGATTGAATTGTTTTTTTAAATGTCTCACCCCTGATATTTAAAGTACATGGAGAATACGTAAAGACAGAAACATTTGCATTCAGTTACAGCCAATTTTAAATGGTAAAAATGGTAAATGGCCTGTATTTATATAGCGCTTTACTAGTCCCTAAGGACCCCAAAGCGCTTTACACATTCAGTCATCCATCCATTCACACACACATTCACACACTGGTGATGGCAAGCTACATTGTAGCCACAGCCACCCTGGGGCGCACTGACAGAGGCGAGGCTGCCAGACACTGGCGCCACCGGGCCCTCTGACCACCACCAGTAGGCAACGGGTGAAGTGTCTTGCCCAAGGACACAACAACCAAGACTGTCTAAGCTGGGGGTCGAACCAGCAACCTTCCGATTACAAGGCGAACTCCCAACTCTTGAGCCACGATCGCCCCAACTTTTAACTTTTAACCCAACTTTGTTTTTGGGTGGTGTGAAGAGGACTCAAAGGAACATGAAAACTCCACAAAGAGAAACCCTGTGTGGCAGATTTGATCCCAGGACCTTTGGCTAAAAGGCAAGTGCTAACTCTATTACACTGTGTACCATTGTTTTAAAACATACAGTAGTGATTTTCAACCCAGTCCTTCAGTCCACCCTCTTTTCCATCACATATTTTGTCTGATCCGTCTAATTCTTTTCTTTTTTCAGTCTTTATCTGTCAGTCTTCAGCTTTGTCAGTGGCAGTATCCAGGCTACATATCATACTCTTCTTGTCATCGCTTATCATATTTGAACCATCTGTCACCAGTTCATTATCTGAGTGTCATGTTCAACAGCCACTTCTCCATTTCTGATTGTTAGCTGCACGATACACTGAGTGCTTTATTAGATATAGGGAGTCCAAAGATATAAGAGAAATAGAAATGTGTCTTCTTTGGGGTTGATGCTAACATCAACATAGGAAGAAGGCTGTTTATATCAAAATAATGATTCATTACACTAAAATAGATATGCATCTGAATTGTGATTGTGCAGCCTCCCCCTCATTACTTTGAAGGCTGTGTGAGTAACAACACAGGTCAGTATGTAATTTGTTCTGCTCGGTGCCATTACATCACAAAAAAGGTCTCCTGTGTTTTGTTTCGTAATCCTCTGGTCCAATAAAGCATCACGGTTACCGAGTTTATCCCAGCCTGGATTCAAATTATATCAGCATTCATATCAGCATAAACGCTCAGCCTTGTTATTTTCATTGGCCTTTTGAGTGCAGGTGCAGATGTAAAGAGACCATAGTAGTTATGATCGGGATTTTTTTTTTTTTTGGAACATCAGATGTGGGATTCAAATCACCATATAACCATCCCTTTAGGTCAACACTGAGGTCAACTGTAGATTGCTTGTAGGCAGCAAGCCAAACACTACTGATGAGGCAGGTGGTTGAAAATAGCACTATATTTGTGTGTGTGTGTGTGAGAGAGAGAGAGAGAGAGAGAGAGAGAGAGAGAGAGAGAGAACGAGTGGAAATGGACTATCATTTATATAACTGCTTTTTTCAAGTCTTAGTGACCACTTGATGCACTGCACACTACCAGTCACATTCAGCCATTCAGACGCACTCACACCTTCTATGCACATTAACCACTTCATCGACAGCACATCCGCATCTATCACCAGTGTAGAATCACTAATTAACCTACATGTAAAAGGGACTGTGGGAGGAAATCAGACCACTCGGCGAAAAACCAGTGCACACACAGAGCATGCACACTTCAATAAGGACCCAGGCTTGAACCCAGAATCTTTGTGCTGTAAGGGAGCAGCGCTAACCAATGCACTACAGTGCAGTCACCACAAAGTGGCAATTAAAAAAATATATAAATACATGAGACCAAAAACACCGTAAAAACAAATCAGCTCAACAAGTAATTTTGAGACACGTTTGGTCGTGCAACAATAAAAAAAATAGTATTTGTCTTGAGTCATTCATATAACCAGTGATGGGCATAACACATTTTAAAGTAATGCATTACTATAATTACATTTTTTGGTAATGCAGTAATGTACGGAATTCAGTATATGTTCAGTTATCTGCGTGATGGGCAGATAGAAAGAGAAACGCTGCCTTTGGTTTCCAGCACTCGTGCTACAATAAGCTGATTTCAGTTTGTGTGCAGGGAGGGGGAAATGATGGGGTGATCTACAACTTTTTATTCCATTAAAGGACATTAAAGGACAAGCATACAATGGTAAAGTAAAAACTGCATCCAGAGCACAAACAGCTGCTTTATACTACAAACACAACATGGGCTTTTTGAAAGCATCTACATAGACAACATGCTAAGAACAAAGCTAGCAATGAAATCAGAGTGAAATTTAATATTGTTTTTTATTGTTAACTGGTAATTATGTCACAGTGCATTTCAGGCTAACTAGGGGAGAAATGCCATAGTAATATTATAAATATTAGCATATTTCTTTCTCAGGGGAGTAATTAAGTAATGTAATGCACTGCTTTAATAAAGTAAGAAGTAATTTGGCATAGAATAGATTCTTTATTGTCTTCATCCGTCTTTGTACAGCCAAACCCCTTTTGACAACAGGAATAAATAAATACAAAACATATTAAAATGACATAGGAACTACAAAATTGGCTATTCCTAAGTTCTTTAAGTTTTTGCAAGCTACCAGCTTCCATCAGAGCTTTCACAGCAATGATCAATTTAAGTTTTCAAAAATCCAGATATCCTGCTCCTAGGAAACAATTCCTAGATACTTCCTGCCAAATACATATCAACATGCCAAAAAATGTGGGAGAGTGAATAGCCAAGCACACGGCCCACAGATGCTTACACACACACACACACACACACACACACACACACACACACACACACACACACACACACACACACGCACATGCACATTTGCATCTTATTATATATGTGAATCTTTCCTTGCTAAATATGGCTAACAAATGTATTTCCCTGACTTAAATATGTTTAATATATGGCTAAAACTCTCTAAACATCAAAAAATCTGAGCATGTTCTTGTCATGTAAGCTGGAGCAAACACAACAGTTTGCTTTGTCATAGTCAAAAACAAGATGCAGTTGTAGTTTCAGCACCTCGGAGTGAAATCTGATTAAAGAAGCATGCAAATTTTCAAGAGAGGACAACAGGAAACTGCAAAACTGCCAGCACAAATAGTTCTTGCTAACAGATGTGATCTTGTAGTCAGTGTGGGCTGTAGTTGCACACCTCTAACCAGCATGGCAACATTTGGGACAAAATAATGTTTTGTTTGTAATCTGAACAATACAGCAATTAGGAGGCTAAAAGAATTTCAGACTAGCCAAGGGGCACACATTGTGGAAACACAGACAGCAATGCTGTCGGTTTAAAGCTGTCAGCCACAATACAACACCCATAGACACACTGCTTGGAAACACAAAATAAATCCATACAGAAATTAAAGAAAATTAAACACAATCAACTTGTTCCTCACAATCACACACTTCAATTTACACAACCATACAAGCTGCCGTTGGACCCCATGCCAGGTGCAGCTGTGCTTTCATAGAGGAACAGCAGGACTCGAGCGGGAGTATTTCAGGCTGTGGCGGCCAGATTGAATTAAAGCCGGATTAATCCCTGTAGAATTTGTGTCATTCTTCCAAGCAACACTAAATCCAAATCAAATTATACAACCTGCCCCCCGCTGCCACCAGCACCACCACCATCATCCACGGTACCATAGCACCACGCCTCAAGTGTGTGCGCATAGAGATATCAGTGTCTTATTATTCTTGTTTTTATCCCTCATTCTCAACCACATTATCACCCCCCACTCTCCTGTCAACCTTTTGTTCCTCTCCAGCTGTGACTGATGTGTGGAAAGTTAATTGATAGTGACAGCCTCTAAATCCAGCTGAGGAATCGTTACATGAAAGAGGAATTTGGGATGGTCATTGGGTTCAGTCAACTCAATTTGCCTTGTGCTAGCCAAACATCACTTATTACCATTATTTACAGAGTCATGCACACACACGCACATCAAATCCAACAGTAGAACTAAACCTACAGGCATCTAGATCTTAGCCATCTGGCACCACTTCAACTGACATCAAGTTTGGGTGAGAATAATTGCCCTCATAAACAGATACCAAGTTCATCCAGCTGTAGCTTATTTTGGCATGGGTGGTTGCTACTGGCGGATTGGCATTTTGTTAAGAGTTTCAACTAGAGACCTATGTCTGTTTCTAAAGTCATGTCCCTGTGTCTGTCTTGTTTCTCCGAGCCCTGTCTTTGTAGTGTCCTTGTGTCAACTCACTGTTATCTCCTCAGTCATGTCTCTGTGTTTGTTTTCTCCTTCCCTGCATCAAGTTTGTCTCCTGTCATGGTCCTGGGTCGTGCGACCCAGTGTTTTGAGTTTTAGTCTATTTTGATGTTTATTGTTTGTTTAGGTTCGTTAAGTTATTCTAGCTCATTTGTTATTATATTACCCTTGTGTTAAGTCTCCCTTGCCCTTCATGTGTTTATGTCTGTGTGTCTTATGTTGTCAAGCTCATGTTGTCGTTTCTGTCACCTTCCCCTGTACTCGGTCTCCCTGGTTCATGCGCCTACCCGTTATGTGTCATGTCTGTGTGGCTCTTGTTGTCTAGTTCGTTTCATGTCTATGTCTCCGTGTTTCCTGTTTTATTTTGAAAGAGTCTGTTCTTTGTTCACTGCATTTAGATTACTCTTTCCTGTGCATCATCCAAGTCAGCTGTTTCCTCATGTGTCTTCACTTCCCCTGATCGCCTCATGTGTGTATTTACGTCCTCTGTTTTCTGAATGTCATTGTTAGGTCGTCTGTTATCCCCATCATTGTCTTAGTCATTGTCATTGTTATAGTCTTAGTCATAGAACTTCATAGTGTTTGTTTCTTAGTGTTTTTTAGTTTGCTTAGGGTTCCATGTTTAACTCCTGCTATCATCCAAATAAAGGATCGCTTTCTGTTGAAACCTGCAACTCCTCATCCACATCTGCTTTTGGGTCCTGTTTCAAAAAACACACCGGCGCACCCCGCCGTGACAGTTTCCTGTCTTATTTTGATAGTCTCTTGTCCTGTGTGCGTTGTGTTCAGTTTTGCTTCCCCTGTCTTGTTAGTCACCTGTGTTCCCTGGTGTGTTCCATCCTACCCATTTAAGCTCTTTGCCTTCCTTTGTTCTTTGTTATGATATCCTTCTAGTTGTGTGTTCTGTCTGTTTAGCAGTTTTATACCTAGTATTCCCAAGTATCTGTATAGTTTATGGGGTTTTTTTTATTCAGTGTCCTGTAAGTCCAGTAATAAAGCTGCTTTTGAGTTCAGTTCTACATCTGAGTCCTGTGTATTGCGTCCGCAACTCTGCCTGCCCTCAGTGCATCATTACAAGAACAGTGAAAAAGTATGACAGTAGAGTTGCACTGTACAACAGCAACAGGATTTGGATTAAAAAAAAGAAACTGTAAATTTTAATTTAAGCTTTGTTAAATGTGATATAAAAATATGGCAATATCATATCAAAAATACATTTCATGTATGGGTGAATACATTTCTTTTCTAATGCTGTAGTCACATTAGGGAACAGTGATTGAAGATGACTAATATTATTGTGACCATTTCCAGTGAATTTGTGATCTTGTCTTTGAAACAGCTATGTTTGCTATGATGAGTAGTGAGAGCAGGGAGCAGGTGGAAGAAAATATGGAGACGTGGGGATATGCCCTGGAGAGAAGAGGAATGAAAGTCAAGAATACATGTGTGAATGAGACAGAGACAGTTGGAAAGGAGAAGACAGAGAGTAGAAGTAGCGACAGTGAAGGTAGGTGAGTTCAACCAGCCAAAGCAACGAGTGGTCTACAAGGTAGGTGAAGAGGAGAGTGCCAGCAAGATGGAGTGGGTGGGAAGAAGTTTCAGGGGCGATTTGTGACAGATGGATAAGCATGAAAGAAAATAGTGAGACCTGCTATAATTTATGGTTTGGAGATAATGGCACTGGCAAAAACACAGGAATTCAAGCTGAAGGTGGCAAAGGTGAAGATGTTTTCATTTTTGGTGACCAAGATTGACCAGAGTGGAAATGAGTAGAGGAGTCAGACAGCTCAGGTTGAGTGGTTTGGCATTAAAGAGTCAATACTCACATGGGTTAGACACATGTAGAGGAAGAATAGTGGATCTAATGGATGCTGAAGATGGAGTTTCCAGGCAGGATGAAAAGAGGAAGACCTGATAAGAGGTTCATGGATGTAGTGGAGGACATGCAGAGGGTTGGTGTGACAGAGGAAGATAGGGTGAGATGGAGGCAGATGATCTGGTGTGCTCCTTAAGCAAGCAGCCAAAACAAACAAACAAAACAATTAGCTTGAAATCGTTGCTTTCAAAAAAATAACTGACTGCAAATGGTTACAAGTTTCCATCTCAAAAGTGACTGTTGGTGATAAAAAAAACATAAAATCAGTCTGTTATCAGTTTACAGCTGTGGTTGGGAAGGCAGTTAATTTGTTTGTTATAATATAGTGGTTAGCTATGACAAATTGTCCCCCAAAAAAGACAACAATTATTTGCAAACCTTCTGTAATCTGTCTGAGAGTGACTGCAGTCATTTTGAGCCAGACTGCAGTTGTTTGGAGACAGGTTGCCTCCCATGAGGTGATCTGTGTAATCACCTAGTGATCGAAAATCGTTTCCCAACACCCTCAACATGGGGGCAACCAGTTGGTGACCGCAACTACTTAGAATCAGTCAAATAAAACAAAAAAATCCGTACCAACACATGGCTACAACCAATTTTTCTTAGTCGCACAAAAAAATGTCTTCCTATTTTGATTCTAATCTAAAAGAACCATTAAAGGTCTGTACTCGAGCTGTTTTAGCTTGCCTCAGTTTAAGCCTTCTGATTGGCTTCTCCTCATAAACACAACGTATAAACAACAGCTGGGCAGCAAGATTTATGAGCTTCATATTAACATATTAGCGATATCTAGATTTACTCACACCAGACAGAGCCAAGAGTACAAAAAAATGGTGGGAAAGCTAATGTTTTGAAAACCATGTAACAGAAGAAGCTAAATTGACTTTTTGATGTGGAAATAAACCCCATCTATTATGGAAATATGATTTGGAATGTCAGATGATAGTGGACGTAATCGAGCTTAGCAGGAGACCAGGTCAATGGGTCCATCAGCTTGTCCTGGTAGCAAGTCGAGATGGGTTTTGAGCTTAAGTCACGATAACGCATTGCACTACTCTAATCTGGGAAATGTTAATCTTCAATCCCTTAACCACTCTGTAAATCTCATGGTGAGAATTCAAGAAGCACTTTTTATCTCAATCACACACACTTTACTTTTCAGTGATTCTGTGCTTAATTTGTGGGAAACGAGGACTAAATGTGGGGAGTCCCAGCTGAGGCGGTGTCATACAGTTGAGCGTGTCTACATGTATGTGTGTGTGTCTGTGTAGACAGTCATGTCTGTCCGCCAGTTTCTCCTCTATCTCGGTTTGATGGACGTACACGAGCTGTAGAAGAGGACTGAAGATGAGTGAGGGAGGAGTTGAGAAATGAACGAACAACAGCAGCCAGTTGCATCAGGCTGGGAGATGAGTTTATTTGCTGGCAGGGCTGACATGCTCAGCAAGGGAGATCTTATACTCTCTCTGTGTTTTGAAAACATGTGAGAAGAGTTTGAGATCTCATGGAAAAGTAAAAAGTACTTTATCATCTGATCTGTCCAAGGCAATCTGTCCAAGGCAATCTGTCGCCGTTGTTTTTCACTGCTCTTAAAGTGTCTGAACATTTTGTTACCCACAGAAATGTGTCGTTAAAAAGCACAAAAAAATGTACCAATCCCGTTTCCTTTCAAATCAAGAAGAATCAAGTTTTTTTTTTTTAAAGTGTCTTGAATTATGCGCAGACTGTATCTACGTAAAGGAGAATTCAAAAATATAGGTAATAACTGAGCTTCTGTGCAATATGTTGCAGCGTTCAGGTGCATAGATTACACAATACAAAAGCAACACAAGAACCAGTGTTGTGTTGTGATAAAGGAAATACATTATAAGTTACTGCTTGACCTCAAGGATAAACACAATCTGTTGTAAGAAACACTGAATGGAAACACATTTTGCTTGTTGGAAAAGAAACTCCACAGGGAAACTTTTTCATTTAAGAACTCTTGACTTTCTTTGTATTAAAAGAAAACTGTATTTTTGTGGAAAAACAACACCTGCTACTTAAAATAAAGTATCAAAAAAGACCTGCTTTTAGGAACAGCAACCAGAGTCACAGGTCTTGTCAGTACTAATAATAAAATTATAAAAATGGTGGCAAAGTGTCAGAAAGGAGGCTTGTGATGAGAATATTTGAAAAAAAGAAGACAAAAACATGATGTAGAAAGAGACGGACAGAAAGAGCAAAATGAAGAGTCCACTTCCCAGACTCCAGTGCCGTGTCTTTTCTATTAAACAAGTCTTTTGTTGTGTGTAGGAGATAAAGATAGGAGAATAGACAAAAAGCAAAAAAGACTTAAGAGAAGGAAAGTGTGATTTAGGAAACTCAAGGGTTTTCCGAGACTGAAGGATAAAAATCTGACTGAAAGGCAAAGCAGAGTGAGCTAGAGAAAACTGAGGAGAAACATGTTATGATAGTACAAGCAGTTCTCCTCTTTCGTTCTCTCTTTCTCTCTTCTCTACAGCCTCTCCCTGTGAAAAGCTCCTCATTTCTCATGGCAAGTAGGAAAGAAAGGTGTGAAAGATGTAAGAAGAGAAACAAAAGAACAGATAGACAGGAAACAGTGTAGCTGTAGGGAAAAAGATGAAGAGGAAGACAAAAGATCAAAAAGGGTAGAAGAACCAGGTGAAAGGAGGATGAGGAAGAGAGGGGAAGAGTGGGGAGAGAGGTTTTGACAATACAACCCATCACCTTACCACCTCGCTGGCTATCATCCCATCCTATCTCACCCTGTCATGGAACAAGCCAAGCAGAATGAAAAATGAGAGAAATACTGGGTAAAAAAGGATGAAGCATGCAGGCTAAAGGAGGAGGAGGCAGCGAGGTGAGATTGACCATACTGTAGTATGTATCGCCCTCCTCCATCTCTTTTTTCCCCACACAGGTGAATCCTGGGGGGGATAGGAGTCTATGAAAGAATACATCACCCTCTTGAATCAACCTGTTTGTTACTAAAGCCTTATTCTGTCTGCCATTTCTTTCTTTTTTTGTAATAAATTGATCACACGAAAATAGATATTGTGTCACACCTTGATTTAGAGACCGTTCAGCGCAGTAATAGTGTACGTCATGAGAGATGAGCGATCGGTGCTATTTTATGCAATAAAATAGTCTGTCGTTTCCCACACACAAGTAAACAGTTTACTACATAACAGGTTACTACAAGTATATCACACCACAAACGTAAGTTTTTCTTACTGAAGATGATTGGAAATCTAAACATCCATCAGTAATCCACAGGGGGGAAAAAATCTCCACAGCCTCCTTCACTTACACTTGGGCTTCACATTTCCTCACTTCTAATATGAAATATTAAACTAATTTTTATTTCTTAAATCCAGCTTCACAGACATTGTTACATCCAGTTTTTGAGAGCAGTGCTCCGTGATGTAAGTTAGCCTTTATAGTATAGTGTTTTATAGTGTTTAGCAAATAAAGACACGGTATATTGTTGTGCAAAAGCCTTGAGCCACTAGTCAATAGTTCTCCAGGTTTTCTAAAGGTCTTTTAAAGTTTTTCTTTGGACAATGGCTGTTTCACTCAATTCTAGTCCATTCCTCAAACCTAACCATTTTCCGAGAAAAGTTTTTTGGGGAGTTCTTTTGTTTCCTTTCTGTTATGCGACCTAAACCTAAACCAAACACTTACCTTACCTATAATTCATTCAAACATAAAAAAAAGTTAACGAAAACTCAAGGTATGAACCAGTGTTGTCTACATAACAGCCAAACTTAGCAAAGACCCAGGTTCAGATTTTTTTTGGGACTTCTGTTGCTCTTGTTTGTTCCACCATGAAATGTAATCTGGAAAACATCTGACTGGCAACAGCTTCAGGGTTCTGCATTACAATGATCGTACAGCCAGTGCAGTAGAAGCCTGAATACCTGGACAGACAAACACATTGGAACACCATCAGTCATGGATTGGCCTCCAGAAGGCAGTGAACATCCAAAGAAGAGCTTTTAATCACTATAAGAAGCCAGGAAAGTTATTCCTGAAAGCCTCTTAACAAAAATTACAAGAAAACTTGCCTAATACAGTTCAAGCTGTGCTGAAAAGTACAGGTGGCCATACCAAAATACTGACTTTCAGTCTTGTTAGTATTGTACAAGCTCTGCTTTTGTCTTATTTCCATATATGTTTGCACGTTTCAATACATTGCTGCATCTATTTCACATTTTCCTAGCAAAATATAGGGAAATGAAGTGTGGTGCAAGAATTTTAGTTGTTGAGAATCTAATGGATCACACAAAATGTACCTGAATTCATCTGCAACATGGCAATTACATTAAGAGAATGAAAAGAACTATGGTTAGCAACAAAAACAACAAAAAATCTTGCAACAAATGTTATAGCATCCACAGAGCATCGCAGGGCCAGGCTAGGGTCATGTGAAGACCAGGAGTAATGAATTCCATCTAAATCCACTGTAGATGTGCAGCAACTTCGCCTTCAGACTTCCTTCTACCACAAACAACTTACAAAGTATTCGGTAAAACTGTGTAAAAGTGAATCCAGAAGAATCTGTTTAAAGAATCTACTTAAAAGCCAAAGAAGGTCACAGCAAATTAGCTTTAGGAGTATAAAATTGATTGAAATAAAAAAAGCTTCATTATTTTAGTTTTAATGCCTAAAACATTTGCAGTTTTCGGCATACAATTTTGTATTTGTCGAGAGAGGTCAGGTTTGTATCATGGTAAGTGGTTACACAGACATTACAAGTTTTCAAAAAAAAGCTTTTAAATCCTAAAAATCAAGGTCACTTACATCAAGTACCCAAGCAAGAAACACTCATAGCTACTCAATATGTCGACATGACTTACAGCCCACACATATCAGCTCCCACATAGAAAACACAGACAAGACAGGGAGAATTATTTAAAAAAAAAAAAAAAAAGATAAGATAATAAGAAAAAAATGAGACAACGAATTAGTGTGTGATTCATGTGGCTACTTTATAATTAGCTGACAAAGCTGACAAGAACCCCAGCAAGTGACTGAAGCATTAGATTAAACAATGTTCTGTATTTAACAGCCACGACTGCATGCTCTAGTGCTTCAGTAGTGCAATCAGAAACCTCTCTCTCACACCCACACCCACATACATATACGCTACACACTCGTGTCAAGGATAGGCTTGCACACACCCGCCCTAACCTTCCATGGCTGCCACAGCGCTATACCACCACTGGCTCTTGACAACAGTCTAATTGGTAATTATACACATGGCCCCCTCCCGGGAGCTTGCAATCCTAATGAAACTGCTTCAGTGTCTGGTGCACAGACAGGTCTTTAGCAGACATCCAAACGGACACACACAAAAGGAGTTCAGCCATACACCTATGCATGCGCAAATACACGCACACGGCAGAGAATTGTGAAGGAACTGGGGTGTGTCTTTGAGGTCAAGAGGAAAGTCAGAGGTTAAGGATGAATGAAAATCAAACTGGAAGTACAGGGTAATTAACTTGACCCCGTTCATAAAGAGTGTATGAGTGAGACATTGTTGGTGACTACTAGAAAATGATTCATGCATGAATTCTGTATGAATGGCTCTGAATGGTGCTGTAATTACATGTTTTGTGGCTACAGTAAAACTTACTTCTCTGTGTTTTCTATTGAAGGCTCATAATTTATTCTAAAAATAACGAAAGCGAATGAGCTCCTACGATAATTTTGTTCTGTTGTTAAGGCAACAATCAAGACACACAATGTTTCTACAGGATATTAACGTTACAAATGTTCTCCCAAATGTATGCTGACTGCTGAGTCATAATCACATTTAATACATAATACAAGATAAGGCACCCCGCTTCACTAATGCCTCGCATTATAACCATTTGTACAGCATGCAAGAAGGTTGGCAGCCATTTTTAGATTCAATATGATGGCTAAAAAAGGCCCTGCTGATTGCTGTCATGTTACAATCAGCTCATTTGCATGTCATCACATCTGATGAGTTAGATTATTTATTTGGCAAAGAATTCTGTGGCTTACAATATCAGGACGAGAGCCAGCAAAGGGGGGAGGGTTTGGCAGAAAAACAGCTGTGGGAAAAAAATACCTAAGGATCTAACAGAAAGTAGAAAAGTATACTTTAACTTTTGAAAGACAAGAGGACATTCATCATCCTGTGATTCAGAGGAAAGCCCAGAGAAGATTGAGGAGGCCACTTTGAGAGAGAGGGAGAAACAGCATTACTGATCAAAATAAATGTAATGAATATGACAAAATAGATGAGTGTAATTTACGTCAAACAAGGTGCTACGTAAAACAAAGTAATACTTTGAATGGTATTTCCACATACACATGTTCCAATAATTTTCCTTTACTTCAAATGTGAAGAATAGTTACGTTTTGTTAGCTTTTAATGTGTCTGTGTTCACTGTATATGGATATTTCTACAGAGACTGACTATCATTAAAAAATAAAGGGTTTTGAAAGGCCTTAAGATGCATTAAAGGGAAGATTATAAATCAGCTAGCTCCTAATTTGTAAGCTCTTCAGTTCTACTGGTGTATGTATTAATTAAAAGACAAATATCTACTTTATATAGTCTATAGTTTCTTTTCAATGTGCATTTCAGAAAGAAACTTTTACAAGTATCACACCATAAATGATCCTCTGGCATGAAACCAGTGGACAGTATTATTTGTCAGCATCGTGACCATTCACTGCTAGGAATTTGTTAATTTTTATTCACAAAAATGTACTGTTATGGCTTTAAAAAGAAATGAGCTTTAATATTGAATGTTTAAAGAAAGGTCTTTTATGACCAATTAATCCACCCAGACCAACTCTTTCTATAGACCTTTGGCTCATACTGTTTTTAATATACTGATTAAACTCCCATAGCCACTAGAGCTTTGTCACCTGAAGTCTTCATTTGACTTTAATTCAATAAACAGATTCTGTCATATTTGCCTGGGAAAATTTTCGGCATCCTGTCGGTTACATTGCACATAGACCTTTAACGTTTTTTTGGGTTTTCTTGGCCTGTCCCGTTTGGCTCTTTTGCCATCAGAATTGTTGTCTAAAGGCAAAGAAAGATGCCCAACGGATTTACTTTACCAAATTGACCATCCCAGCCTTGCCATAATGGTCCATTTGATTCACCTTTTATTGTTTATTTTATTTTCACTTACTGAATACGGGACAGACTTCACTGGGGGAAAGAAGGGGAGAAAGAAAGAGGGAAAGAGAAACAGCTGAGAAGAGGGACGGGGGAGAAGGGCAAAAGACAAAAACCAACAGAATGAGCAGAAAAAAAAAAGAAAAAAATACATGTATCGATCACCTGGATCACCTGTTGAGAAAGAAAAAAGAAAACAAGCAGAAGAGAACAAGAGTAATTGAATAAACAACATCACAATGATATATGGGAATATGACAGTAAATACTAAATATTAAACATTATTGTGCAGCACATAAGATCAACAGAACACAGTGTGCTTTGAGGTAGGAGCCAAAAAGGGTGTAGTTTGTGGGTGTGATCACCCGTGTGTACACCTGTGAGCATGGATGCGCTTGTTTTTTTTTTTTTTTTAAAAGGTTCCTTCATGTAATGATCTGCTAGAGGGTGTGGGGGGGCCACAGCCCCGTCCTCCAGGGCATGAAGCAGGTATGGAGGAGATCAAAACTCCAGACATCCAGAGGCCCCCAGAACACAAGAGACCAAGGAAGACCAACAGAGGGGCAGCTGCGCCACTGTCCCAGAAAGAGCTGAGGAGAGTCCCAGATGAGGGCTCACTCAGCAGCCGCGGAGCAGAAGCCAGGGGGAGTTGCAGTGACGCGCCCGTGAGCTCCGCCGGCAGCCAGCCGTGCCTGAGTGACCGAGCCCCAGGCCGAGAGGCCGGGGGCACCCCACCTCCGAAGTGGCCCGAGCGAGCCCCAGGCTCCGATAAGCGGCCGCCAAGGAGTGAGCCGGTGTGTACCTGGACGCCCATCCCCGGACACAAAGAACCACCAACGCACCGATGTCTGAGGGAGTCCGCCACTGGCAGGGGAAGTGGTGGTAGGGGGAAACAGGCCTTCAAACCTTGGAGGGCCTGAGATGTCCCCAGAGAGGTGGCGCCTGACACCCAACCTGACATATAGACACAGACATACAGGCACACACAGATACAAACATCCATTCCCACCCTCATGCTCTCATATGCACTTACTCCACACTCAACCAACGTGGAGACAGACATAAAGAGACGCTGTACACACGATCACACTCCCCAAGCGTACTCTACAAACCGGGTCTAGGTACCCTTGCCCCTGGAGGGGGGAACTGCACCCAGACCCAGGTGGTGTTACTCTTTTCCCTGCGGTGGGGGGAGGCAGACCGCCCCGACTCCACAGCAGCAGGGAGGCCCCACACTCCAGACCTCAGTCGGACGGCCAACTCCTCCTCCTAGCCCCCCCGCTCCAGCAGGCCGCAGAGAACGGGGGTGAGAGAAGACTCCGAACCTCCCTCCACCCGCTCATTATCCCACAACTTAGACATTCACATTACTCACACTCTCATTACACATACATATAGGATCTTGGGGGTGGGCACGATACACGGAATCCAAAGTACCATCAGGGTGTACACCTCACCCCTGGCGTCGTTGCCCACCTCTCAATTTTAAATACACGTAGGCATTGAGGGCTAGCAGGAGGGACTATGCACTTACCTGCTGCTCTCTGGCAGGTAGCTCCATGCCCTCCTGGGTTTTAAATGCACCTTAGAACACACATGCATCGACCTTTAACTTTTTTAATCAAGTATTTTTCCTGCAATAATTCTTCAATAATCTTAGTTTTTCAATTTACAGAACTGTGCAAAAGTATTGGGCCACCACTTATTACCTTAACATTCAAGGAGCCAGATGTTCTTGTATTTTTAAAGTGGTCTTGAGCAATATTTCTCGAGTGGATTGTGGCAGCTTTTAAACTTATTTTCAGTAAACTCCTTTACCTAACCATTTATACCTCTGCCAAGAAAGGGTTTTTTTGTGTGTGGTAGCATTAGCTTGTGTGTGTATGCCATTCTTTCTCTCTGTAAATACAACAGCTCAAAAAGTTTGCAATTAATTCTGACAAAACTTATAGGGGTGTAGAGGTCACCAAGGTCACCAAGGACTTTAAGGTCCACTCAGTGATTCAATGATCGGAAATTGATAAAAAGGTTACTTATTTGCTCATTTAAATGTCATATAAAGTCATATAAAGTCAAGTACGATGTCACATTTGGCTTCTGGTCTCACTTTTACTTTCAAGGGGAAAGAATCCACGACACAATGTCACCTGATTTAAAGCGGCTTCATTTTTCACCATGACAACAATCCTAAAACACACTAGAAATGCAGTAAAAACCCACAATAAGACACTATCAGTCATAGCTTGGTCTGCACAGCTCAGACTTTAATATTATTAAAGCAGTGTGGGATCATCATGACAGAGAACAGAACAAAATGCAACCAACATCCAAAGAAGAGTTTTGAATGTCCTTCAAGAAAACTGGAGAACACTTCCTGAAGACTACTCAAAGGAAAATTACTTAAATATCGACTTTAAAGTTTACTGCAACTGCACAAACTCTGTGTTGACGTCTACAAGGAATTTACATGTATGTTTGCACGGTTAAAGTAAATCGCAAATTGGCAGTGACACATTACTGTATATTTTTCTAGTACTGCCACTAGCCCACTTACTATTTTAACACACGAAAATGTACTTTTATTGACTGTAGCTGAGGGTTTCTAGAGCTCTCCTGTATGACTGGGCAATGAGTCATTAATAGAAAACAATTAAAACAAGGTAGGTTACGATATCACGTGGTGATAACAATCTTTGTCACACCATCCCCCACCTTGTTCCTGTGTATACAGGCTGAATATATTATGTGATTTAAGTGGAAAGAATTTAATTATTTATGCAGTAACTTACAGTAATTCTGCTGGTCGCCTCTTTTAGTTGTAGATAAGGCTTGAAAGTAGAATGGCATGCTGTAATATAGCAGGAAAAAGCATGTATTTTGCATCGTCTAAAAACAATATGGATTTCATGAATAATATAGAAGCCTATAGGCAGAGTGCAAATGAATGACAAAGGCATGTATGTATGGAGGAGGTCAAACTAAAAGGATTCACATGAATCTGGCTCTGTTTCACCGTCAGCACATCCATATGCCATCTCTGACTTTAGCAGCTTCTTTCCCACAAGTAGGTGAGGTATTAATTAAAAAGAAGAACTGGGACAGTACGATGAAAACAAAGCAGAGAACGACTGTTAAGATCAGACAGATAGTGTAATTGTGGCAATTCATATGACCCTTCTTACTGACACACAAACTTCATGACAGCTCACAGATGTCTGCATGTCTTGAAGAGTCACACTGAATACAAACACACACACAAAAACAGATGAATCACTGTGTCATTCGTTACCCCTCAGGGTGCCATCCTCTGCACCACGGAAATGTGGCAGATTCCCTCTTTAATAAATGTAGAGACTTCTCCCATTAATATATTTATATCTGCTTGTGCACCTTGTTGAAAGCACATCCAGGGAGATTTCAAGCTATATAAGCTTATTTCTTATCTACTAAGACAACTGAGCATGCCAACCACCTCCCCCTCCTCCCCCAATCTCCCTTTTCTTCCCCCTCTTCCCCTGTGTTCATTTCCTTCCTTCAATTTTTTTCCGTTTCTTCACACTGCAGAATGGGATTTGAGTATTTGGGGTTCACACAGCGGGCAACGAGGCTTGAGGACTAAAAGTTTCTGTTCTATTTCAATCGTTCAGTTTGGGGAAAGTTTGTGCGAACCCACTCACAGCCTGGAGTCATACAATATGATAAGAAGGCTGGCTCATATCTGATAACCAGTTGCATAAACTGAAAGAGGAGGACAGCCTACGCTGGCTCATGCAACAGAACTAAAGGAAGCTATGTACCAAAGCTTATGCTGTAGCCTTGTGTTCATATATACCACTTCATTTTTGCCTACTGTCCACATTGAGACATAAATAAATGCACCCACACACGTTCCTCCTCTCTATAGTTCTTTCTTTGACACGCTGAAAGTTCCCAAAGTATCACAAAGTCACGAGGCACCTCAAGACATTTTACTGGGATGGCCAACGAGCCTTAACCATTTTTTTTTCGAGCGTGAAGAATATAATTAATAAAAAAACTTCAAGTTTGTAAAATCTGGATTTAAAAATTAATACAGACATAATCTATAATTTTATTTTAACATGCAATCTCACACCGGTGCTACACTGAACCCATAATTGGGTACCAACGGGCACCAGTCACTTTAAACCACTTCAAGGTTACTTTAAATCTCAAGTTAGACTGTTATTGATCCCTTTTTAGCTAAATATGCACTTAAGCACTTTTTAGCTTAAGTGCATATTTACCTTTGCCTTAGTCTTAAAGTATATATTTATTGCTGTTTTTTTGCACCGAATGGAACTGGAGCCTTGCGTCTCATCTCTCTATATACTGTACTGCATATAGCAGAGATGACAATGAAGTTTACTTTGACTTCGACTAATATATGCCACAGAAATTGTTACTAGCTAAACCTAAAGTGTCTGCATATAGTAGTGTAAGCAAAATAAAGTAGTGAGTTTTCTTTTGTTTTGTTTCTAGTTTTTGAGTCTGCACAGCCTTGGAAAATTTTATTTTATGTATTATAGGTACAACACCATCTACCAGACTACTTTCAGCTAACTAATTAGCAGGTGTTAATAGCAAAACAAATGCAGATTCTATATTCCCTATGTGCCTGTAATTCAGCAAATAGATACATAAAATTGAACTTTTCAGCCATTCGAGCGGGTTTCATAGTGAAAGTCTTCTTGTGTTTATTAGTCATATTTTGTAAATATTTGTGGCTTCTTGGGTACTGCTTTTTAGGTATAATTTGGATGAATTTCTCATTTCAAGAATTGTTTATTCAAATAATTTCAGTACTTGTAATTTCATCACTTTAATTTCTTGATTTGTCTTTCTTTGTACACAAACCCTTTTTGTGGTAGAGTTTGTTTAAAAGATGCACATAGCCACAGTTTGTTTGTGAAATGCTTTTTTAAAGTATAAAGCTAAGCATGCTGGCCATTGCCATCTTCATCTCTCAAAACCAGATGTCTCAAGGTAGATCTGATTCAAGGATAATTTATGATCCTGCAATTTTGTCAGTATGGGTTTCTATTTGGACAGTGTATGTACTCTTGTGTTGTCCTCCAAATACCCACCTGCACATTGCTGGATGCGGATAAAATATGCATTGGCTGAATAATTGCTGGGCCAGAATAACTAAAGAAGCAACAGTGGAATTCAGGAATGCGAAGTAAGAAAGAAAATATCAAAGATTAAAAATATAGCATGAAAAATACAGATAGTGGCTGCAGTGGACACTTCACTTCCACTTCAGCAATTTGTATGTTATAACCTTTGTCCATGGCTGGCTGACAGACCATCAACAGCACATGCAAAACTAGTGCACAGACAGGTTGGTTGTACCGCATGTTTCTGACACCACCTCTGTCTGACAGTAAACACTCTGCAGACTGATGAGCAGACTGCCTTCTTGCTACCCCTCCTCAAACATCAAATAAGCACAGGAAATTAGAGGGCACGGCATCCTTATATGGAAACATCTGGTCGATATTAAGTCAGCCACACCACAGAGCATAATATGCTTCATCACCTATATTCTAAACTGAAAAAACACTTAAATTGTTCTTTTCAAACTACTGTTGTAGCCTCTGTTGAGGCATAGGCAAAAGAAAAAAACTCAAAAAGAAAAAGAAAATTAAATAGTGTAACCATACAGCTCCATACACTTTTTACTTTTCCATTAGTTTAAGCTGTAATTTACGTTCACTACTGATCATCACTTTTACAACCTTCTAATAATAGTATTTCACTGGCTAAAACTCAGGTATTATGCTAATGTTAGCACTATTCTGCTAATCTTAGCATTTAGCTAAAAGCACTGGTGGGCCTTGAGTGATGCAAAAAGCACTCTGGCAGGCATACTGGGATCGTGAGCATTTATTTACCAGCTTTTTTCTGCCCCTTATGATTTAAATCATCACAGGCCCCTGAACTAAAAGCATATTAAGGCTAGATTTCTTTGCCAGCCAGCAATGACCAAGCGGTATTTTATATACTATGCATGTCAGTATGTACTGACTAGATTACTGTTACAAGGATTCTCCCTGCTTTGAATGTTTCAAAAATTATCGCGGACTAATGCCTGTTATGGAGTTGGGTTTGGGAAAGGTGATCCTGATGTAGGCCCAGTTTGCGTGTTTGTATGTTTGTGCGTGTTGGAGCCAACGGTGACATTTACTCAGCAAATTCCTCGGAGACGAGTGTGTGTCTGTTTCTGCGCTTTCCTGTCATGGGAATTATTCCAGCTGTGGTTTTGTTATGATCAAAGGAAGAAAGAAGAGACATCTTTGGTGCTTGAGGGTGAAATAAAGAAGCAGAGAGAGAGAGAGAGAGTTAGCGAGAGAAAGAGAGAGAGAGGAAAATAGGTCAAAAAAGTAAGAGGATAAGAGTGAGAGAGTCAAGCCGCATCACCGTTTCATTTCACTTACTGACTGCCAATTACATTGAATTATTTTATTTTTCTAATTAGTATTCTAATGTTACTTAACACCAACTTACAATTTAAATTGATTTCATGTAATAGTTCTGCTTCGCTACACTTCACAGATACTGTGTACTCCCCGACGCATTTATTTACTGAAGTACTACAAATGTAACAAGGGTCCCATGATAAAGCTGTAACACTTGTAACAATGTAGATTAATTATTATATTAATTATAGGCATTTTACCTAAAAATGACATGTGATGTGATGTGATGCATTCTTCTTTTTTTTTTCTTGTTTAAAATCTGTTACACCTACTATGTAACTTTGCTTAAGCCCACCATATGATTAACTTTTCCTCTTAGTTGCTGTTTTTGTCAGCCACACTTGGGCTGGATATGTTTACCTCTGACATATTGTGATCAAAAACCATCAGGATTGAGTGTTGTGTATTAAAGCAGAGGCACTGTGGAAGATGCTGCTTTGTAAAGTTTAAGTTGCGATTAAATCTTCTGCAGGAATGCAACTCTTGTGTAACAATGTAAGAGAAGAGAAGGGGTGGGGGGGTTCAGGCAGCTTTTGTCATTCATTTTTCTAAGACAGAATATTGACAGCGCTTGGGGTGAAAGAGAGTGCATCTCAGCTGAGGGATGGGCTCTAAAAGTTTTCAGAGTGGAAAAGTAGCGTATCATATAAACACAAACCCCACAGATTACAAGAATGAAACTTTTCATTCACACATGCTCATTTATTTAACAGCACTGATACCTTCATTTTATTTTGGGACTAGTGTTGTTTTCTTATTACCACTTTTGCTGTTTTGAACCCAGTACAGAATCGAGCTCTCCAAAGTACTGAGTAGCAGTCAGACAGTTAAAGCTTGCCACAAAGAAAAGTTAGATATTCACTCAGAGAGAGCATATATATATATATATATATATATATATATATATATATATATATATATATATATATATATATATATATATATATATATTAGGGGTGCAACGATACACAAAATTTACAGTTCGGTTCGATACTTTGGTGTCACGGTTCGATATTTTTTCGATATAAAAAAAGGTTCATGCCTCTTTAATTTGTCATTTATTAAAATTATAAATATATATTTTAACTCAAAAGTACAGTTTTTAAATTTAATATTGCTGAAACAACAAAGTAATAAAAAAAATAAATCTATCTGTTCGAGAAATCACTCATCTTTGGAAAAGTTTATTACAGAGAAATGGCTCTTTCCAAAATAAAAGCTATACTATCCGCTTCTTCTGGGCTATATTCTCAGCAGCATAAGGAGAATCATGTGCTAACAGCTGTCTAAATGACTCGGGTAAAGTTTGTAGCATGCGTGCTTATTGTTTTTGTCTGCTTCCACTTGTCTTTGCACTAGGATGATGTCGGAGTAAATGTGCAGTCATATTCGTTGTGTTCCCACTAGTGCTGTCAGCGTTAATCTCGTTGAAAAGACTTCAACGCCACAACACGGCAAATCTCCGTTAACGAGCTACCGCGGATCGCCCCGTGCGTGGGGCTGGACGGCGTCTACACGTTAACTGCGCTAACGCACTAGTTCCCACCAATGTAATTGAGCATTGTGTGGCACATCCAACATACTGTTTTACTTTTGTCCATGATGCGCTTACCTTCAGGGTCATACGTCACATGAAAACCATAATAGTTCCAAACGCCAGATCTGAATGAGGGTGGGAGAGGTTCAATTTGCCATGTTGCAAGGAGAGCTTAACTTCTGTCTGGCTAGCTTGCCCTGCGCTCAGTGAATCTGCGTTCGATTACTCCGCCTAGGCTGCACTGTCGAGTGCAGATCCACTGAGCGCTCAACACAGACAGCATCGTCAGAAGGAAAGATGATAATATAAATTAAAAATTTTGTATTGTTCGATACATATGCGTACCGAACCGAAAGCACTGTATCGAACGGTTCAATATCGATACGAGTATCGTCGTTGCACCCCTAATATATATATATATATATATATATATATATATATATATATATATATCCATCCATTCGCTTCCGCTTATCCTTTTCAGGGTCGCGGGGGGCACGGGAGCCTATCCCAGCTGTCATAGGGCGAGAGGCAGGGTACACCCTGGACAGGTCGCCAGTCTGTCACAGGGCTAACACACAGAGACAGACAACCATTCGCGCTCACATTCACTCCCGCATTCACACCTATGGGCAATCTGGATTAATCAATTAACCTATCCCCACAATCTCTCTCTCTCTCTCTCTATATATATATATATATATATATATATGTATATATATATATATATATATATATATATATACACATATATATATATATATATATAATTTTTTTTATTATTATTATTATTTTTTTGAGATTCTTTCAATTTTATTCAAGGTCACAGTGTATTCATGTAAGATGCTTAATGGCAGCCAGGCAGGTGGTGTCTGCAACAGAGGAATGTAATGACACTTTAAGGTTTCACCACAGGGAGGTTTTCTCGCTGCCTCCTGCCTGCAGCACGCTGACATGTCAACTGCATTGCCCTCTCTAACACCAGTATGATGTGTGTGCATGTAAGAGTGTGCACACATATGAGGATAAGTGTGTAAGCGTGTGTGTGAGTCTGCTCCCTAACTCCTCTCTCCCACAGTGTGAGTAGGAAGTGAAAGGTAGAATTTATTCTGAATATCGATCGTCTGGCATCTCTGTGGGTGTTCTGTGCTGCAACGCTCAGTTAGAGAGCAGAGATTGACGCCTTGTCAGCCTGTTGTCGCAGAGAGGAGAGAAGGGCTACATAAATCTTTGGTAGAAGAGTCACAGGGGGCAATGGAAGAAATATAAACATATTATATTGACTAATTTGTTTTCTTATTTGTTCATAGATTGGCAAAACAAATGAGGCATCTTGGGGCGTGAGAGATGAACTATAGTATTTTCTACTTGTGAAGTGAGCAACGCTATAAAAACCTTTGAGAACTAATGACTTCCCTGCATTTCATTAGTTTAGACTTTGCAATACCATGAGCTTTGGTTTCTGTATATATTCTATATTTTAGTTTACTACAGAGTCTAAAATTGTATTATGAGCAGCAACATGCAATAAGTGGTGTTGATCTTGTTGATGCTGCAGGGTACTCCGAATGGAGCAATTTTGTAGAACAAAGTTCCCTTAACCCAGATTCCCTGAGTAGGGAATACTGTTTATTTACGATGCAGACAGAAATATACATTTAGTTTTCCACCGAGCCTTCATGGATGAAATAATGGGAGATTTTTTCTCTCTCTCATAGACAGATCATTAGCTGTAATTCATGAAATGTGAGCACCTGGGACATTCCATTCAATTCCATTTTAATTCAGGTTTATTTATATTTACACATAGGACAACCAGCATCTGCATCACTATTAGCCTGAACCTTTGATACAAGTCGGGATGGATCCATTCTTTCATATAGTTTAGATCAAATTCTAACACTATGTCGCATCAGACCAGGTAATGTTTTTTTACAGTTTTCTGTTGTCCAGTTTAGGTGAGCAAATGAGCAAATTGTACCCTCAATTCCCTGATCTTAGCTAACAGAAATGACATCTGCTGCTGCTGTAGCCTATCTGCTTCAAGGATGGATGTATAATGGTTTCAGTGATACTCTTCCGCACACCGTGATTGAGTAGCTGTTTGAGGGACTCCTGCTTTTCTGTCCTGCAGTACACTAGATATTTGCTCATCATGACCATGTCTGCATGCCTAATTGTACTGAGATGAATTTTGGCATGTATTGTTAACTGATTAAATATTTGTGCTAACATTACATCACAGGTGCACCTGTCCAGTATCAGCTGAACAGGTATGCCCGATAAAGTGTCCACTCAGTGTATATATATTCATCTTATTTTATAGACAACATCTTTTGAATCCACAGTCTCCTCACACTTTCTTATATCACTTTGCTGGAATGTACAGAGACTTATATGCAGTTAAACTAGTGGAAAATTATCTTTCTTTCCCTCTTTTCCCCGAGCTTTCAACTACCACCACCACCCAGTTCGGCATTGGTTTGTTTGAGGTTTGTTTACTTCATGTTACCAGTTCCTTCTGAACAGATATTTACTGAACAATACTATTCAGTTCATTCAGTTTCTCAGTAGAAGCTTCATAAAATTCAAAGCACTTCCCTCACAGTTTGATAACACACCTCAGAGCCTGAGCTTTCTCTACATACATATTTCATGAAACTGTCTCTTACAGTAGTTTGTGACTGTGTGCATTGTGCAGTGTTATGATTGTGGTTTTCAGTAAAATAACAGGTATTTATTCAGTTACATAGTAATTAAAATAAAGGATATTCTGTCAGCAAAAGAAGAAAAAAATGAATAATTAACTTAAAAATAACTCACAGTTAACATTCAGGGTGATGTAAACATCATCTAATTTTCAGCTAAATTACACAGCAAGTGCATTTTTTCATCCACCTCCTCATTAGCAAAGGGTATAGTGGGTGTGATACATGATACAGTAACTGAATACCAACTAATTTCAAGCTCCCTTTAAATTCCTACAGAAACATGGCCTGTAGCAGTTTGGTGTCTCCTCTCAACTGGTATTACAATAAACATGACTGTCATTAAAATAGAACAAAAACACAATGATGTTAGAATCCACAAGTCATCGGTATTAATTATTAAACGAGGACACAGAACTCATGGATCGGACCAGTCGGATCTTCAAATTCACCCTTAGTTTTGATCAGGAAAGTTCTCACAAACACCGTTGTGGCAGTTTACATTGCAAAATGTGATAACTGCATACAGAGGGGCAGAAAAGAATGCCTCCTGTGGTATATCAACTGGAAGCATGAAAGAGCATATAATAAGAAGATAGAGACTCTCCCCTGCTAGCAAAGTGGAAATTGGTCATACGGTCGTAAAATGATGACACAAATAGCAGGATAGAACAACTGGGTTACTGAAATATAGTACTGGCGTGCAACTGTCATGGAATTTATGATGTTTCAAATTAGCAGAGCTGCCTTTTTTTTTTACCTTAAATGTAAGCATGTAAAATGAAGTGCAGCAGTTCAGCAGATCTGCAGTGAAATGGAGCAGAGGGAAAAATTCACAAAGTTGATGTGGTGTTGAGTAATGTGTTTTTGGCTGCTTTGAAATACATCTAAATGCAAATCTATTCTTGTGGTAATCGTTTTGCATTCAGGCTTGTAAAACATGAAACCTCATACACATAAAACGTCTCCCACAAATGTGATATAATGCAAGTGTGATACAGCTTTTCCTATTATGTTTTACATACTGTATACAAAGACGCTAGCAGACCAAGGTAGGTCTCAAAAGCAACCTTTTACTGCTCAATTGTTCAGAGTGAGTGGCCTACAAAATAAGAGCTCCTTTCAAACACTGGAAAATTATTGAGCCCATGTTGTGCTTATATTGCCAGCAATCATTTTTTCTTTTTAATTAATTTTGACAGTGAAAGAGGTTGACGAACTCGTATCTGGCTGCTCACGCCTGTTGCCCTATCGAACCTGTTGTTTCACGTGGTTTTTCTATGAAAGACTACAACTGTTTTGCTGAGGACAGTGTTTGTAATCGATTAAAGGGTCCATCAAATAAAAGTTAGCCTGTAAAAAAAAAAAATTTTTCTACAATTTTTTCCTTAAAGTATCATGAGGATAAAATTCATCTATGAGTAAGAAGTATTTCTGTAAGTTTAAAATGTAGCTACAAAAATATTGGATATCAGTTGTGAAGGCTGCTCATATCAGGAATGAAATAAAGTTGGGTTTTTTTTATATTATTATTCTTGAGCAAGTAAAGCAATAAAACATGTCCTCAACATCCTCTTTTCCAACATTACCATGCAAATGACAACCACAGAACTCAAACTTTTAGAAAATGGATTGACACACATATTTTTTTAGTATTCCGCAATTGCCAAAACCATTTATACTGTACGTTCATCAAAAGTACTTTATAATTTGCATCTCATTCGCTGACACACTCACACACTAATTGCTGCAAGCTGCTCTGCAAGGTGCTACCCTGATCACTGAGAGCAATTCAGGGGCCCAGTGTCCTGCTCAAGCACTCTCTGATATGTGGACAGGAGGCGGTGCAGATACAGCTGCCAATCCTGTGAGCCTGTCCCAATGGGTAGTGATTAGGAGGCCTGTATTGAATCCTGCAGTGCTAATGTACTGTAGTACTCTGTGTTTATTGTCTGTCACAGTATTTTGCTAAATCTACTCCTTTACACTGGTGCATTTCACTTCAGAAGCCATGCTAATGTCTCATGAGCTGAAGTAAAAAGATACATAAAAATAGAATAATGTACACATAGCAAAAACTGGCACACAGGTGGGAGAGGTTGTCATTCTCATCTTCTTTTTCTCTTTTTTTTTTACTTTCTTCTGTTACCCTCAGCCCCCGGTGTATTAATCTGTGATTCTAAAGATGTGAATTTATGGGGTCCGTTATAAATTATTCATGAATGAGCTGAGACGACAGACTGAAAAAAGACACACACAGTAGCAGCAGCAGCAGGGGTCCCACGATGGCTGATCACTTGACTGAATACCATTAGGAAGGTTTTATATGATGACCAACACCATTAAAGTGGACCCCACCTTCTATACTCACTTACTTCCTCCGCCTTCATCAAGTGCTTCACTGTCATCTAGCAAAACCTCCTGCCGGTGTGTATTTAAATAATCCAGAGGATTTTCTTATCAACACTGGTAATGAAAAGTCTTCTGCGACACATGCGGCTCTGCTGCAGTTTTGTATTACATTGCATTTTTATGTTTTTATAAATTCAGTAACTGCAGGACTGGATCTTGTGATGGTAGCCCCTTTCTGTCCTTTAGGAGAGCCTCTGAAAATAGCATTCCAACCAGCTTCTAGAACTAGTTTATGCCAAGCTCAATAAGGCTACAGAGGCAATCAGGATATCATATAACTCCATCCAAGATAATACACTGTCGCCAACAGCAGTCAAAAGCACTAGAACTGGAGGCCACCACAACGGTCACAATCCTGGTAGTGGCACAACCTCGCTCGTATGGCCACCTTGTGCAGCAGCTTAAGAAAATAATTCATTAAACAAATGTAATAGCTTAAATACAAAGCTAGGAGTTGTTCAAATTGGTAATATTAGTGGTGTAGGATGCATGAGTATGAGGACAAGTGTGTAGCACAGTGGCAGGAGGGTAGATGAGCAAGAGAAAGAATAAAGTACCAGCCATTGCTTTATATCCTGGGAAGCCCAGGGCCCAGGTATTCCCAATTGGCATGCCCTGTGCCCCGCCCACCAAGGACCTGGAACACTTGGAAAGGAAAAGAGTGAGAGTATAGGGCAGGGGTCATCACAGTAAGGAAACATCAGACACCGCCATGCTCCAACTTAAGATCTATTATCTGAATAACTAAAATGTAAAGGTTTGGTAATTTTACTAGTTGCCTGTGCTGAAAATGCTGTTCTGTACAACTTTTAAACTGATACAGTTCAATAGGACTGTCATTGTTAATGCTATTTATAAATGTGATTCACTGTAAAGAAGATCTATGAAAGGTTGCGCTGACATACTGAGATGCACACTTTCAGTGGATAGATATTAACCTGTGCGCTTCATAAAGTGAAAATCCTTTCTGCTACAACACCCACTGCAATGCTCTGATGTTCTGACAGATTTTTGCTAGTTTTGCCAGTGTGCTAACCATAAACCTCTGCGTAATGCTCCTCCCTATTTACAAAATGATACACACTTTCCTTGCTAATGGAGTGTCAACCAGACAGTTTTTGCTGTAGATAATATTGGAAAAATTCATGGCTGTTCCCCTTTAATTGAAAAGGAACTGTCAGCATGTAAATATTTGTTTATTTTGCCATCCATAGCCAGGTGTTTATTTAATTCAGAAAAGTGGTATTCCGTTTAGTCAAAAGATTGCAAAGACTGCAAGTATTTTCTCAAAATTGATAAGAACAAACTGCACAAAATGGATAGTGTCCATCAGAAAGCTTAATAAAATAAATTAAAAAGGCTAGAAAAAATGATACAAGTATTACGACAACCACAGAATACAAGGAAGGAAAAGCTGGCTTAAAAATGTATTTATATTCCTTAGAAGGCCACCGTGTTGTTTTCTCTGTGCAAAACAAGACTAATATGTGGTTCAGACATGGCCAGCCCTTACAATAAATATTTGATTTTTGTTGTGCAGGTAGCAATGAAATGTTGTTGAAAATATGAGGCAATGTTGGAGGAAAACCCTAAAAAATGCGTGTGAAAGAATTTTCTCTGCTTGCCATATTTATTAAATAAATTTAGTTTTCACCCTCTGGCGTCTTAATGTGTCTTTTCCTCATGCTGAATAAGCCCTGTGTTTTGAGACGAGATAAGGTGAGAATATCATCTGCATAAATCTGAAGTTACTCTCCTGTGAGCGTGGCGGGGAAATTACAGCAGCGAAAAAGAATTAAATAATTCAGATCCACCATTGAATTACTTCAGGTAGGTCAAGTGAAACGATAATAAGCTCTATAGAAGACATCAGGCAATGTAACTGAACAGCCTTCAGTCCTCACTATAACTACAAGTCACAATGGCTATATGAGGTTCAGTGTGTGTGTAAAACGTTGTGCCTGTAGGCATGTTTGATGCCCTTGTGCTGCACATAAGACTGCACATGCATAAAACCCCAAAGAAGGGTAATTCAAGTGTGTTTAAATCTAAAGCCCCTTACCCAACTTTGAAAACACAACTGATTGTGGATTTCAGTATTTTTTTAAAAGACCCAGAACGAAGAAACCCCCACACATGTACACATCAATCATTTTAATTTGAGGCAGCTCTCACTTTATTAATTATTCGTAGAAGCCTGAAGGGAGAATACTTTCATTGTTTCCATGTCATCTGATGTATGGCGATCAGCACAAATGGGTGTATTTGAAATACACTACATATTTTCGCAATTTTGTGTAAGTGATCTAATAACTTCATATTCCTCCCTGGGGTTATAAAGCTGGGAAATCTGTATTTTACCTCAATCAATATTTAGCAATAGGAATAGATTTCATGTTCAATGTAAAACTCATTGCACTCTTAAATGGATCCAAAAAAAGAGAAGGAAAAAAAAAAACAGCCTGCAGTGATAATAAGTCAGAATTTATAAGGCTGTACGTTTCTGGTGAAAATTAATAGGACGAGTTAAACATATCAGGAAAAAGGGTGATTTAAAAATCCCCCTGTACAATTTAAACGTTTTGTCTTTAAATCAAGGTCGTTACTGCCATGCCCTTTCAAGTTCACTATAATGAGCTAAAATCCAGGAACCAATCCACAATCCTACTCACATTCTATTTCAGAGAGAATCCACCACCCCCTGTTGTCACAGAGGCTGTCCTGAAGTTGGGCCCCTGCAGGGTGCTCTGCAGGAAACTGCATCCTGACCGGTTTGTCTGTCACTGATTGTTCCAAACCCTGTTTTTGGCAAACATTTAAATGAAATAGGTTCTGCTGTTTACGTGACTGATGGACTGATTGATGGTGCACAGTATTGTTCAACAATCATATCTGTGATAGGAAAAGAGAGGAGGAAAAGAAAGAGACCGACAGGGAGGTGATTGAGATTGGCACATTTTTAGTTCTTGTAAAGGACAAAACTACAGAAAACACGTTAATGACACTTAACGAAGGTTGACAACAATCCAGAAACCTAATGTCTGGATTACTGTGGTTGGGTTATTATTACCACAAGCTCAAATGATAATAAAAATACATCAGCAGAATATTATAGATAGCTAGATGTTAAATAATTAATAAATCGTTGGTGCCAGTCTACCATTATGACACAAGAATACACGCTCAAACCTAATTAAATCTAATTAAATCAACCTTATTTGCAAAGACAGTTACAATGGGTGCAGATATTGCAAGGAAATTAAATTATTTATTGAAAGTGAGCTGCAGCACACGCATATACGGGCCAATGTGCTTGGAGAGCATAGCAATGAGACTGCATACTATAGACAGTCAAAGAGCATTTATGCAGTCCTGTGAAAATCTAAGTACTCAACCGCTTGTAGAACCACCTTTATCAGCAATAAGTAATCGTTTTCTGTATGATTTTATCAATCTCTCACATCATCATGGAGGAATTTTGCTCCATTCTTTTATACGGTGTTGTTTTGATTCATTCAAGTTTGACATTTGTCTTGTGGTATGTTCAGATGCAACTGTGAAAACCTCAGTCGTGCTGCCTTGTGGTGTATGTTCTTAAAGAGGAGAGGCTTTCACCTGGCAACCCTTCCACACAAGCTACAGTTGTTCAGTCTTTTTTAAACTGTGCTGTCATAAACGCCAACATTCAGTGATAGTGTACTATCTGAGGGCTGTAGAGTCTGTGATGTAACTGTTGGGTTTTTTGCAATTTCTCTGCACATTGCACAAGCTGACCTTTGGGGGAATTTGTACCTGGGAAGATTACAGCATTGTGTTTACACACACCAGACCAGCAAAGTGCCAAAAGTTCTGCTCTGATGGAGGTGGTCACACTTGCTTATGATTAATTAATCGAGTGTATTTGATTAATTAAAGCAGCACGTAGCTGCTTTATAGCCTCTTGATTCCCATGGAGGCATTAAGGGTGTATTTAGTTTTACATAGCCCTACATAGAGTCCTGTGAAAACCTTTTTTTGTTTCCACATGATTGTGTTTGTTACAAAAGGTGTTGTTTTATACTACACTCAAACGGTGTATGCTTCAATTCAATTTTATTTATACAGCGCCAAATCACAACATCAGTCACCTCAAGGCACTTTGTATTGTAAGGTAGACCCTACAAAAATACACACAGAGAGAAACCCAACAATCATATGACCCCCTAAGAGCAAGCACTTTGGTAACAGTGGGAAGGAAAAACTCCCTTTTAACAGGAAGAAACCGGAGGTGCGGCCATCTGCTGCGACCTGGGCGGCAGGAGAGAAGGGAGACAGGATAAAGGAAGAGAGCCAAAGATGCTGGCAGTTCACAAGCTATGATTTCATGTAAAAAGAACTTTAGGTAAGCTTTACTTGTTCACCAGCTGCTTCTCATGGTGCATTTTAGTGGGGCAGAAACTCTAAATATATAAATGTACTGTATATAGTTCCCTAGATCCACTAGGGAACAAAAAAGAGAACAAAACAAAGAGAAAGGACCATCACATACACCATAGTTTTATTCTGCTAGCAATCCCACATAGGCAACTTCTAACAGAAACCACAATTTGCATTACTCATCAGAATTTAGCGATGACATCATTTCCTGATTATTAATAAGTCTTTGAAATCTCAGTTTATTGCTCACTAGAGTAAACTTTTGAATATCCATTATAGAGGGAGTCTCAAAAGACTAAACAGAGTGGGATGTCTGAGTTGTATATGGGGTATTAATTTGAATCTTTAATGGAGGTTGCTTATTTCTTGCGGGCATGAAAGGTCATGTTACAAAACAGATTTCTTTTACAAATGAAAAACACTTGAATATGCAAAAACTAGAGATCTTAAGGTACTGACAGGAATCTTTTTCAGCAGCTTTCTCTTCTTTTTTAACCTCCCACTGTTTTATGGCAGTTTGTCATACTGGCAAAAATAGTTGGAAGTATCTCTAGAATATTTAAACCCTGGGGGCTGTGCTGTATTTTAATGTAGATGACAAATGACAACCTCCGTCTTAAAAATAAGTCCCCAGATTCATTAATAGTTTTATTATCAACATGCCCAAATTTCTTGGTCTCCTATGACTCATATTATTGATATACTAAACCAATTTTTTTGTGGTTTATGTAAGAAAAAACTGTGGGCATGCCAACAACCTTTTAATGCGATGACAGCAACGTTATGAAATGGCAGTGCTTTATCATCACACTGGTACTGCTGTTTTAGTTAAGGTCAGGAGTGAATATGAAAAAAAAAAGCCCCAAATGATTTAATGCTGTCTTCACAGAACTGTGATATGATTTAAATAGTAATTGTCTGACCACATACCTCTCCCGAGGCTGTTCCTATAGATAAGAATATATTCTTAGTCAACTTGCTTTGTTATGTAAAGGTCAAAAATACTTGGTGTCTCTTTGAAGCACAGCTTTCTCCCAAAGAGTTTAACATGGCTGTGGGGGTATTTTATATCTTTATCATTTTGATCCTAATTCTGACAGTAACACCAGCAGGCAAATATATATGAAAGCAGCAATATATCAGTCTTCCACTGATAGTGCGGTCAGGTTGGCGTTCAGGTTATACAATCAGAATCCACTACCCTTTTATCACTCATTCCCCGTCGAATCCTTTAAGGTTCACCTCTCTACAGTTTCAAGTAATTAAAGTTATAAAACTAATTGGCAGTTAACTTTTGTTGGGTGTTAAGGCTGAAGCCCTACTGTTTTTATTACCAGTTTAATTACTCGCCACAAAGCTAGTCCTGTTAACAAACCAAAAACAAGATTAATTGCTATTTTATACAAAACACTAACTACATATCTATTTCCATCCTATCACAGGGAGAGAAGCGGAGTACACCCTTGAGAGTACAAGTCCCCAATCCATCACCGTGTTAAATGTATGATGATAATTTAAAACTGGTTTATGTACATTACTCTCTATAAATAATTTGCTGCAATCTCTAGAGGCTTCCAAATAGACGTGGAGAAGCAGAAAGTACTGACATGTTAAACTAAGTTTTTTTCTGAGATTGACATAAAATGTTCGGCTTGCTCATTTCTCAAAAAATAAAAGAGTCCCCGCTTAGTTGTTCACATTCACTCGTATGCGTGGGGATATGTTTCCTTTTCCCTGCCTAACAGCATTTTCCTGAAAATAAAAACCACATTATAGAGAAAAGTCAAGAGTTTTATTGTAGCTGTTGCAGATATACAATTAACTGGCTACAACTGATGCCTACCATTGGACAGGTTTATCATTTTACAGTGAAAGTCACAGTAAGGACTGGGTAGAATGAAAACCCTGTTGATGTTGCAGGTGTGCTTTGCATATTGTCCTTTGCTAATAGAGAGCAAGGTTATTGTTATAGTAAAACAAGTCCATGTACTTTGCCAAGGTGGAATCAGCCGTCAAACCACAGCCACAGTGCTCCCTGCATAAGATGCTCTAAGTTTTTAGTAGACGCTTTCTGTGTGACACAATCCCCTCACAGCAAAACAACACAGCAAAGCTCTTTGAAATTGGATTAAATTGCTAAAAATAATACAGAGTAAAGCCTACCGTTTCCTGTATTCCTCATCCCTACCTTTATTTCCTGACCCCAGATAATGCTGCATTTTGGAGGGCAAGGGTGAGGTACAAAAAGGCTTTCTTTTGTCTAAGTTAAGCGAAAAAGCTGTGCAAGATATGCCTTGTTTGACTTTTTGCCTCTAGCAAGAAGCAAAAAAATGTGAAGTTCAAATGTGTGACTCTTGGTTGTTAAGCTTTTAATGTAATGTCTGACTTTAGCCAGGATTCTCTCTCTGTCCTCATTGTGGTGAGTTCTCCACTTTCCAATAATTGCCTAAAATGCTTAAAATACTTTGGCCATCCTGCTTCCTATAGTAATTGTATTTGTTTATCTTTGCAAAGCAAGGTTTTGACATGCTGTGATAGGAATATTGCCTGACAGTGCAGATGAGCTCAACATCCATAGTTTAGAACCCAGTCAAGTGTAAATGCCAAAGGATGTTGTCAGCGCTTGATAGCACCAATGGCACCTATAACTCTGGCACCCAAAGGAGCTTGAAAGCATCCTGAAATGAAACAGAAAACTATCTCAGCTAACAACTGTCATCCATATTTCAGCTTGGAGTTTAATTACTATATTAAAAGCCCTATTAATCTCTGGTAATGATACTGCATGGTTATTACCTTGGTGCACTCTGCGTGGAGGGCGGTTTCGTGTTAGAGGAGATAGATCAAACAAATCATTTTTATTGTCAGCTGCCACATTTTAGTGAGGCATTTGTTAACATTTGGAAATGACAGTTAATTAATGGAGACAGTGCTGCAGAGTAATGGCAACCACTTGACCAGATATGGACCTCTAACTTTATGCTTTGAGTATTTTCCAAGTTTTCTGGATGGATTTAGATGTGTAGTTCTAACTGCGACATTTATTCTCCATCACTGTCCAGTGATTTCTCTGATTTATCTTCTTGTCCAGATCAAACTTTCATTCTTTTTTCCTTTCATCTTTCTTCTTTCTTTCTTCCATATAGTTCCAAATAATTGAATTAATAAGTGAAGAGTTAGATCTAACTTTCTTTTATAAGTAAGATATGCTGAAGTATCCTCAAGTTACATTAGGGGCATCAAATATTGGGATTTATACTCACCTGCCTCTTTTTTAGATACACCTGTTCTGCTGTTCATTAATGCAATTATCTAAATACCTCATCACGTGGCAGTAACAAAATAAGATACGTCACACTCAGCATGCAAATGGGGATAAAGGTGATTTAAGTGACTGAACAGGGCATGGCTTTTTGGTATGACCTTTGGATAACCTGGACGGGTAATGATGAAGAGAAGGAACAAAGGATGGTAAAGTGTCCAGCTATCATGTGTTTTGTATTTAGCTGGAAATCCAGCTTCTGTTCCAATGTAACTGCAAACTACATAATATAGCCCTACTTACTGCTCATTTACAATCTCGATCGTGTTCTCATCTCCCCCTAATCCAAAATTCTCTCATTTTTGTTTATCCAGAGACTTTTGAAGGCACATCCACTATTTTTTTTCTTATTACTTCTTCTCCTCAGCCCTTTCTCTGTCCTCAACCACGGTCCAGCTCTGCTTCTCCTGAAAGTTCAACCCCGTGGCAGGATGCATTATTGGACAAAATCACTTTTTTGCCCCTATGGGCACAGATGTCTGTGTTTGCCTCTGTAATTATGTGAGTAGCTGCAAGAGGGTGTTTTGCATGCCTACTAGGCAGTCTCTAGGAGTAATTTTGCTAGAGAAGGGGAGGACCCAGGTGTAGGAAAGATATTGGAAAAAGCTCTTATTGAGCCAGTTCAAATTAGACACAGTTTAGCGGACTGCATTTTGTCATGGCCGATATGCCGCCACCACTTTTGGAGGCCTCTAATTTCTTTTGGATCAAAGATAACACAGTTCCTTGACATTCCGTATAATGAAAAAACGAGATGTTATTTTCATATCAGTAAAAACTATTTTTAATCATTCCAGGACACGTAGATTTTTTTACACCACAAAGTTAACTGCTCAATCTGATTCCAAAGTTCCATTTTGCAATATTCTGTGAAAAGAAGCTCGACGCAGCATGAATGAGGCAGCCTAAGGAACGTGGTGTTTGCATGTGCATGAATGTTCGGTACCAAAAAGCCGCTTGGTAAATTCCAACTTGTAAGTACTGGGGCCTCTGAAATTCCCATCTCATTCGGAGCACTCTGCTGCAACCTATTTCCATGGAAATTAAAGCGTAATGCCAGACATTATAGCTTTTCCATTTTAGACACACACATAGACACACATACGCAAAAGAAATACTGGAGCATGTGGAAGTTTACAGAGCAGAACACGGGGAATAAAAAACAGAGATAGATCTCAGATTCATAAATATGGAGGGGAGATAAGAGGATCAGAGAATCAGAGCCTTTCTGGCTCACTGATCAGAACCCTCGCCGTGTTGTGCAATTGCACAATGATGGACTTAATTCAGCTGAAACACAGCGGGATGGGTAAAGTAAATGTAAATTCGATCAGGTATGATTAGGGATGTGGGTATTCTGTAAATGTGCTGTGATTAAATAAACTGGTAGATAAGCCTGTGACATGAATTTATATTGCAATTACATGTTTTTTAAAAAACGTGACATGGGCAGGAAAGCCAACTCCCACTAGAGTCTGAAGGTTGCTTTGAGGGGTTGAAATGTAAAAAAAAAAAAAAAGTAGGATAATTACAATTTGTGCATCAAAGTCTACTTAAAAGCATTACTGTTTTGTCGATTAATTTAACAATCACGGTTTCCAGCAGTGCCATTATTAAGATGCATCTCCGTTTCTCTGTGTCTGACAAGAGTGCACGAGTCTCTGTGTGTTCACTGCTCCCGCTTGCTCCCTTTTCTTCCTCTGCTTTATGGCTTTATTTAAGTCTTGGCAGATCATCTACATTCTCTTGGAAACACATAACATTAGATGCCTCTGCTCTATAAAACAGCCTGCACATCCCATTCATAAACGCAAAACTAAGAGCACATCTGTGCCTACTCGAGGATGAGACACAAACAAAAAACATATGTAGTTAAAGCATATAATCCTAAGAAAAAACAAACAACATAAGGTAAGATGTGCTTTAATTCAGAACGGTGCTCATTTAAATCAAGTTTTCAAAAGCTGTCTAAAAGGAAAATTGGTGCTTTCCCAGCTGGTGCCGTGTGAATATTGAAATGTTTTAAAAAGGGTAAAACAAGATTACATAGATAAACCAGCATGCTGTAGTGATGTTGCAGAATTGCCTGATTAATTTGTGGCAGTTTATTATAAATATCTGGAAATTTCTGGTGGAGTGGTGGCACACTGAGATGTGGCAGCAATGCGACAATTTGCATAAGTAAAAAACAAACAGGCACTCCATCATTTCTCCTAATTCTCAATGAATTTTTACCTCAGCCATGTGGCTAACTTGTGCTTCACTGATATATTTTTTTAAAATAAAATTGGTTTGTGATTCAGAAGCAGGTGGATTCACATAAATTGTGCACTCTATGTGCAAGTGCATAAAAAGTAATTTTTAGGAAAAGTGTAAATTCAGACGTCTTTGTGCGTCAAATTGTTCATCACATGTCATTCTGATGACAGCATAAGAGGAACGTCACACAACACAGTCTTTTGTAAGATTATTTAGTTAATCAGTTAGTTAACTGCTAGGTTAGGTAACACCTGCTAGGTAATGAGAAGAAGGTTCAACCCAGAGATCCACGAGTTTAGGTGTCCTTGAGGAAGAAACTGAGCTGTAAATTCCTCTTACCAGTAGTAAAATATGATTTCCACTCACATGCAGCCTTTTTAGCAATAATGTTGGCCTTTATTGCTCTAAAGATGTTGTTTAGATTTAAACTAAAGTTCTAGAAAATTCACTAAAGAAATTGGTGTTTCTATCCAACACCACATTGCAAAAGGAGAGCACAGCGAAATGATGTAATTGCGAACACTAGTTGAAAATCAAGTGCAGGGAACACAACTGATATTCATGTTTCTTTCATGTTTTCTTTTAAGACAAAAAGGCTCCTCACAGGTCGATGACACACGCCATTTTTTTTTCCCTCCGTCTGCTGTCATTTCTAAGCCCAGTCCATACACAAAGAGGCTCATTCGTCACCCATCACTTTCCAGCTGACTGCTTGTCGCTTGTGGACACTTTAGTCTGCAGTTGCATAGGTGCTCTTTTATTTTTCACACCATGTCACAAGTTGAGAGTATACTTTGCACCCACTGGTTGTAGTTTCTCACTTCAAAGTTGAGTCTTACATGACCGCAAGAGCTCACATACCATGATCTGTGGTCACCACATCACAGCTTCTCTTTTTTAGAGGGGAAGAAGCAAAAGTGTGTTTGAATTCACTTTGCTGCATTTTTTTCAATAAATGAGATGCATTTCCACCTTTACTTCCAGTGTTTCCAATCTAATGTTCCAAAGCACATACTGAAAATATGCACAAAAAATAGGCTGGTGGAAGAGTAAAAATAGGCACAGTTCTGTATAATAACACAGTGATAGACACACTGCGTTTATATATATATATATATATATATATATATATATATATATATATATATATATATATATATACATATATACATATTCCTTATGAACACCATGATCAGTCTGCTTCACTGCAATTACTCTCTACATGTGCACACATACATAAGCACAGTGCAGTTAGCCCAGGGGAGACAGCAGTGCGGTTTAACTAAGCACAATGATTGCCCTACCCGCACAGCATCAGCCCAGGATCTTCTCTCATTATTGGCTTTAGATGAAATCAGGATCGATTGATCGCTCAACCTGAGCCATTGTTACTGCTCAGCTCTCTGTGTTTGTTTATGTGTGTAAGTAATTGCATTGAGTGCAGTGTAAATAGGGAATAGCACCTTCCCTGTGTCTTGATAAGGTACATGGGTTTTGAAGGAACAAGTGTTTTCAGTCTGTTTGTGTGAGCTTTTATAGTTCTGAAGAGGGAGAAGTCACATACTTACCGTGCCCATGTATGCATGTTTAGTGTTATGTTTATGTGTGTATCTGGGAATGAAGCCCACTCCCCTCTGAGCTTGTTTCCCTGAGCGAGAGCTTCCTAGAGGTCTGCACAGGAGGTATGAATCACACACGCACACACATGCATATGCAGACACACACAGACTAATCTGACACACTTCCTCAGGGCGTATAATAAAAAGAATTTTTAAACACAGAGCCGCGTGAATGACCCTCATACATATTTCATCCCACAGAACTCACCCTGCTATCATAAAGCAGATTAATTGGGCATTTACTCAGGCATCAATCGATCTGGAAAATATGTCAGTATTACATTCCCTCTTCCTGCCCACACTCACTCTTCTTCTATTGCTCTTATGTTTTTATCATCTTGTTTGCTCTCTCCAGGATTTAGAGAAGTAATGGCCTAGAGTGGCCATTACAAATGAGTCACTCCTGGGTGATCGTCAGGAGAACGGCTGCATGTGTGCACGGGTTTGCATGTGTAGTGAATATCTCCTGACAAATTCGGTCCAACACATTGAACCAATACACCAGTTGAGTAGCTATTTCCCTGCTACTCGCTATTAACCTGCAATTCCCTCAGCGGGGAAGTTTCACTCAGCGATTCAAGCCACAGCCAGTCATAGCTGGGAGCTACTTGAAATATCAGACCTGCTTCATGTCTTAAGTACAAATAAGCTTTACAATTACCAATGGAATAAACTTTAACTGAAGAAATACCTTGAAAGGCATTTCTGTCTCATTTTTACTTTTAAATCCTTACATACCTGATCGGTTTACTTTGGCAGAATAATTTATGGTAAATAAAGTCCTCTTCAAACAGCCCAGAAACTCTCAAGAGAAAAAAATTAGGAATGATAAAGCTTTTGATCTTTGTCGTTTTTGATTTCTTGTCAAAGAAAAAAAACCTATGAAAATCTATACTAATATACTAAGTAACATCCTGGCTGTTTAGTAAATGCTGGATAAATATGTTTTTTTTTCTCTGTGCCACAGTCCTTCAGTCTTGTTCAAGGCCTATTAAAAGAGATCAGTTAGCCACACAGTGGCACTGGGAACCATGTTCTTTACAACATGGTCACACCGGTTTGCTTTTGATCAATCTCATAGGTCTGCTACCATAAACACATAAATACAAGCACACCAGTGCTGTGAATCACCCAGAAACGTGAAAGAGATTTCTTGGCTGTTGGTCTTTTTATTTGATTTGAGAACAAAAAAAACCTCGAACCCATAATATACTTTACATTCGTTATCTTGGCAACACAAATGTGTGATTAGTCAGTCACATGACAGCAAATAATGCATTGTAGAACCATGCAGACATGGTTAAGACAACCTGCTGAAGCTCAAACCGAAGGGAGGTGATTTAAGAGACTTTGAATGACTTTCAGATGACAGGCAGGCTGGTCAGAGTATTTTAGAAACTCTACTGGGAATTTTCCTCACTATCACCTCTAGGATTTACAAAGAAGGAAAAGAGAAAATATTCAGTGAGCAACAGTTCTCTTGGTGAAAATATTACTCATTGCAACCAAAACTACAGAAGGACATCTCTGAACACACAATATGTTGATCTAATCTGTTTTAACCACGATAGATCCATTCTGATGGCTACCTCCAGCAGGATAACACACTATTTTAAAAAGCTCAAAACATCTCAAACTAGCCCCCACAGTCATTAGATCTCAGTCCCATTGAGCACCTTTAGGATGAAGTGAAATAGATTTACATTACAGAAGTGCATCTAACAAATCAGCAGCAACTGTGTGACGCTATCATGGCAGTATGGACTGAAATCTCAGAGAAACATTTCCAGCACACTGTTGGCTATGTGACATGAGGCTTTAAGTTCTGAAATCAAAGGGGTAAAACCTCATACTTAAACTTACTTATTAGTGTTTACACACCACCGTTGTAATATTACCTCATTACCTTTGCGTCTTTTTGAACACAACAAGCAGCTGTTTTCAGGCAAAATAAAGTTTTAAAAAGAAAAAAAACCCCTACTATTTAGTACCTGCCCTGAGCAAAAAACACCAGACAAAGTTAGTAGCGTCTGCGTAAACATGAATTTTCTAAAAGTGAGTAAATATTGGATTTACATTCACTAGGGGGCAAAAACTCCAGCTGAATAATAACTGTGCTCATAACTGTTAAACATGTGCTTGGCTGTTCTCGAATGGGCAAAATGTATTATGCTGGCAACATACTAGGAACTTAAAAAGCTGTTATTTTATTTGTTGTTTGTATTTTATTTTAACTTGTATAACTAGTGACCCCAGTCCTGTCAGTAACAAAAATACATTATTTTCATTGGACAGCTTTTGTGTGGACTGTTAAAATGAAAACACTTCCCAGTGAGCCCACAGCATCACCCTTATCCTGGAGTGTCTTTTATCGAGAACAGAATGTAAGTACTGCTTAAAGTTCTTGGTCTGAGTCTGTAGACTCGCAAAACTGCTGAGTGCTCAGGAGCTGAGAAAGGTTTTTGTTGGAGGCCAAAACATTCACCTCACATACTAGTGCTGTGTGTGTGTTAAGCGATGATACTTTACATCTATGTATCACATGGCCCGTGTTCGATGTTGCACAAGCTCTCGTGTGCAGCTCTGTTTTAGATGCATGTGAATGGTTTCAGCATCAAGCATACGACTCTGTACGTGCATCTGTCTGCTGTCTCAGCTGAAGAAGAAGCAGGATCAGGCTTGAATGTATCTCTCAAACGTCTCTCACTCATCTAGGCTACTGAATCTGCTTTTTCTTAAGCATGACGCTTTAGTCACAGCAGACAAACTGCGAGAGGAAAATTTGCTATGTTGATAAATTCTCCTTGACAAGATAGACCTAAAAAACAAATGAAAGGAAAGAAAAACAGCTTAATAGAAATACTTGTGCAAGTTGTGCATTCATTTTAGCATTTCAAACAAATATAATATATATACCTTTAATTACATTTCACACCATTGCTCAGGCTCACTATAAATTACAACTGCACTGAGCTTTGCTTTTACTTTGGTTGTAAATTAAAGTACAGCAAACAACCTCCAATGTGCTCAGGCTAGCAGTAAGATACAAAAAGTGACACTTCATTCAACACCAGAATAATCAATGCTCTAAAAACTCCTCATGCAAAACAAAGGTCCTATATCAATCGTGCATTGATAATAGAGACACTGTCCTTGGCATTATACAGCAGACAGCACTACAAATATGATGTCAATAGTAGATCTAATCTCCTTCAAGCACCTTGTTTTTAAGACTTCTTTATAATGCTGTAAAATGACAGGGCATCAAACCTTTTTAAATAGTTCATTCTAATTTCAAATGTGTGTGACTTTCTGGTTGCAACGTGCTTAACACTTACCTTGATTTTGTGTCACCATGACTTACACCAGCTTTTTTGCTAAAAGTGCATCAACCCTGACTCTGTTCCCAGCGCTGCACCTTCTTCATGCACATCTTTTAACACCCGTCTCAAGCAAAACACATCGTTAACGGTAGTATTCACACCGAAAAAATAAGCTCTCCTGATCTCCTCCTCATCTACCATGACTCCTTTTCTTGCTTGAACATTTTATTCCACCAAGCGGCCATGTACGCTGTCTTTGTTTACGCCTTGATCTTTTGAAATCTCCTCCAGTTAATTTATTGGCTTGAAAGGTAATCACTAAAACTGTCAAAACATGTTGACACAGACTCTTAATAAGAAGTGAAAGGGAAAAAAATTATACAGGGAACCTTTTCACCCTCCTCTTTTTGTGTGTGAGGTTTGCCTGTCTTGGCATTTTACTTGTTGCTATAGTTGACTCCTCAAATAATTCTAATAGTTTTAGGGTTGTAATTAATCTGTCCAGCAGGTATTTAAAGTGTTGGAAAGGGTCTGAACAACTGATGGTCTTGAATTATTGGCATTATTGGCCAGAGCACTGGCTCTCAGATGTCAAAAGGTCTGCCAATACATCTCCCTTGACTTGCTGTTCATTTTATTGCACCTGTAAGTTACAACTTCATGCTTCTTACAAGAAGTTTGGTGACCTCAGCAAATTTCCAGCCCAGTTCCACTCAATATTAACCAGAAAATGAGTCTAATTTATTAAATGATTGCAACCACCTGTGTTGGCATGTTCTTTATTTATCCACTGCTGTCAGTTAAGATAAGTCTGGCGGGTTTCAAAGCAGCAGCAGGCAAGCCCTGAGAGGGGTCCTCCTGCTTAAATGAACTTAGACAGGCGATGATAAACACTGTGTACATGAGCCTCTAAAGGCAGGAGGAGAGATGATAAGATAAAAAGTAGCATTTGGAGAACACAGAGAAGGGAAGGAAGTGAGAAAAAGTGTGTGATGTGTGCGGTAGAAGTCGTGTTAGAGAGACAGAGAGGGTGCTGGAGAGCAGAGGATAAAGAATGTCTTAGCAATGAGTGGGACAGCCAATACTCTTTTCTTCTCCCATTCATCAGCACTCATGTTTTCCACATCTTTCTCCTTCCTTCTCCTCCATTTCAACTCATGTCAGCAGCTTTTCTATTCAATCTGTTGATGTAGCTGTCTACACATGCATATATATAGCCAGCAACTTTCACTCAACATTTCTACTATATGTTGTATACCATGATGCACTGCATGGATTATGCAGATAGCCCCATGGTTTCATAAAGAAGGATTTTATGGGGCCTAAGTAAATGTCACTCAGTTTAATGGTGCACATGTTTGGTGTAAATATGCTTCTTGTGATAAGATTGCATTTCAAAATAGATTATCTTGTTTAGTAAAGACACATTATTGTCTCTTTAAATGCATGTGGAATAATCTGAGCAAATCCACTTGTAATGAGAAGAGTTAACTTGAGAAAAGTGCTATGAAACGGAGGCACGGAGGAGAAAAGAGAAGAAAAGAGGGAGCAGAGTGAAAAGAAAATGAGAGCAGTGGCTGAAGGGTGTTTGGAGGGTAGAATAGGTAGAGCTGGAGGAAGGAGGAGACGGAAGAGGGGGGAGGAGAGGTAAGTGTAGAATAAGATGTGATATTGTTAATGCTACAGTAAATTAATATTCGTGTGAGGTCATCCATCAGGAGGAGAGCAGGCGAGCCGTGAGAAACATGATAATGGAACCTGTCACCGCGAGGGAGAGGGGAGAGAAGGAGGAAGGGAGGGAAGAGGAAAAGATGTATAGGTGGTAAGAAATGAAGAAAGCAGAGACATGTAGAGAGCTGGAGGGGAGGGCAGAGAGAAACTGGGGGGGAGAAAAGTTTAAAAAAAAAGGGAGAGAGACAAAGAGGTGTAAGAAGAACAAAAGAAAGATGTAGTGAGCAATTGAGAGAGAAGTTACAAATGTAAGACAGAGGTAGAAAACGGATTGCAAAGAAATTAGGGGAAAAGGTGTGAATATTTGAGGTATAGCGAGACGAAGGACAAGGCAAAGAAGGAGGCGGTAAGTAGCAGAGGGTGCCTGAGGTGGACTGAAGGAGAGAATTACAGAGACAAAAGGGTGAAGGAACGAGTGTGTGCACGCCTGTGTGTGTATGTGATGAGGGAGTAGCCATGCAGAATTAATCTACAAATTACAATGAATAATTAAGGCCCGGGAATCCCATGGGAATAAGATGGAATAGTGAGGAAAATAGGAGGAGGGAGAAGGCGAGGTAAAGGAGGAGGAAAAGAGGGAGGGAAAGTGGGAGGCAAGGAGAACCCTGATGGGAAAGCCACCACAGGCAACTTTTGACACAGAACCCTCAGGGAAAACAAAGTCAGCCAAAAGAAAGAAAGAAACAGAGGTTGGAGGTGTTTTTGTCTCAACACAGTCGACGCTGGGAAGATGTGAAGAGAGTGAAAGAGACCAAAAGACGGACTGAACCCACTGAGTATAATAAAGGACGAAAAAAGTCAAAAAGTGAGGTCAGAAGGTGGTAGAGCATGTGCCGTTAGTCATAATGAGAAAGAAAATACGAGGACACGGGGAGGAAAGACTGTGACACAAAACAAGAAGCAGAGGAGCTGGCGGGGAGTTTTATTTCCTCAGCACACATGCCGCAGGCGACACTGTGAATCTGTCCTCCAGCTGTGACAGAGAGGTGGGCTCATGCAGACACAAAGAACTTAGAAAAGACACCCTCACTTCACATGTGCCGCCTGGGTTAAAGTTATATTGGTTTGTGTGCAGCACATTTATTGTTTGCTTAAAGGAAGGGTTGATCCTGCCTGTCTGAAGACAACAGCTGCACGATAACATCCCTCTGTGGGGGCATGAAGCAACTAAATATTAGCTTCAGTTGCATGAAGGAGTGTCGTTTTACATAGAATAGCTTTTTGTGACACTAAATAAGCAGATTTGTAACCAAATGTAAGGAGTAAAAAATGTGACTCATATAATGATATAGCAAAAGTTCCTTTTCAGTAGGTGGAACCCAACTGAGTAGAAACAAGGTAAGCAAAATGCAAACATGTCATGGACCCTGGGTCTTGGACTTGAAAGTTAACTCTTTTGTTTCCTTGTTTCTTTGCAATAGTGATCAGCATTTGGTTTACTGTTAACAGTTGTTGTTTTATATACTTATCAGTTCTCTCATGGTTTGCATAGGTTCTTTATGGTTTATTTTCTAGGTTTGCTAGTTGCGTCTTTAAGGTCCTTTTTGTGTCCCATTCCGTTCACTTATGTCTTATTTCCTGTTTTAATTTGGTAGCTGTTGTTCTCTCTGTTTTGTTGTTAAGCCATGTTCCCCCATCTCATGATGTTGTCTTCAGCTCTGTTGCCCCCCGTTTCCACTTCCTTCATCACCTCTTGTATTGTGTCAGTATTCCTTCGTCACGTTGTCCATGTTTCCCTGAATGTGTTTAATAAATGTTTTAGATTTTTATTTATTTCTTGGTGCTAACAGCAACAAACAGTCTCCAGCATCCTGCATTTTGGGTTGACAATGTAGTGTTTACACAGCAGAAAACATCCAACTTGTCTATTAATCACATAGTCAAATTAAAAGCTTCTTTTAGTTTCTCATCTCTGGTAGGTACAATTGTTGGCTTCTTAGATAATTTATGATACCTTTGAGTTTGAATTTAATTTCTCTGTAGCAATAAAACAATATATAGCACCTGTCAGTGTAGATATATAGGAAAAAACATCATGCTAGGCCACCTTTATTTGATTGAGCACTGTTAACACAAAACACAAACTATCCCCATGGTCATTAATTTGGGCACATTTTTGTTTGTGCACCAAAATAAAACTACATATCCAGAGCATGGACTACAAGCCAGTCTTGATCCTTGTATCAATAACTCACAGGTGAAACATTGTTAAAACACAAGCAGTGGGGGGCGGGGGGGGGGGGGGGGGGGGGTGTTTGTTTTTTTCTCTCCAACTGCATGGTAAGTAAGATAAACAGCAAACAACAACCTAATTTTTATCAAATTCAGCCTTCTGCCAATTGGGCAAACTACATTTTAATGATGTGCAGTTTGTTCCACTTTGAGCTAAACAGAAAATATCACTATTTAACTTGTTTGGCTCAAAAAGTGAAAAAGCAGCTTTCCACCTAAGTTATAAATAACTTACAGACACACTGCTGGCAATAGGCTAGGCTGTGATTACTGGTCCATCTTGTCTTCCCTCTGGCATGCACCGTCTCACATTCTTATAACAATGCAGATACTCACATACACCAAAGCCCTTGTAGATGCAGGTCATCTAATGCCTTAATAATTAAAGTTACTAAACTATAAAGTAACCCATCACTTTATTTTCTGCTATTTTCTTGCTTTGTCTGCAGTTGCATTGTCCTTGGTGATGAAGTAGCGCAACTGCCTATAATACTCTTAAAATCGCATAATATTTCATAGTGTTTGTGCTATTCAAAATCTGTCACAAACAAGAACACCTCAATAACATGACTACATATATATGTGTTTGGTTTAGCTTGGTGTGGAGGAATTAACCTGCAGTGACTGCTCTGTGGTCAGCTGCTACAGTTTTACTAATTCAAGGTCATGTAAGTTAAAATGGCCCTGCTTACGTATTGTAAGAAACATGTGACAACCCTCTGTGAATGAGCTCAGTCTGCTGTATAAAGAGGTGAATTCACCATATATGTTAATACCTTGTTATATAAAGAGAACTGAAGTAGGGAGAAGAGGAAGATAAATGTGTAAAATGGAAAATGTCAGTTAAAAAGGTCATATTATGTTTAAGGCAAACTGCAGTGGGGATGGCAGTTTGGGTCATGTTTGGATGATTTATTATATTTTCAACACAGGAAAATATAAAGTACAAGTGTGCAAAAATTCCAAAAAAAAAAGTGCAACACCAGACAGAACAGAAGGATACAGACGCAAGACAGTGCAGGCACAACAGTGCAATAGAAAAGTGCAACAATGACAGTAGGTTGTGCAAAAAGTAACTTGATGTATGAAGGTGTGCGTGTGTGTGTGTGTGTGTGTGTGTGTGTGTGTGTGTGACATTGTGCAGATAAGTGCTTGAGGTATTGATGTGTATGAAGGTATGTGTGTGTCAGCCCAGTCACTGAGTGTTCAGGAGTCTGACGGCTTGGGGGAAGAAACTGTTTCGCAGTCTGGCAGTGAGGGCCAGAAAGCTCTGGTACCTCTTGCCAGAAGGCAGCAGGGTGAAGAGTGTGTGTGAGAGGTGCGTGGGGGTCCTCCACAATGCTGGTGGTTTTGTGGATGCAGTAGGTGCGATAAGTGTCTGTGATGGAGGGAAGAGAGGCTCCAATGATCTTCTCAGCTTTTCTCACTATCCGCTGTAGGGTCTTGTGCAGTTACCAGTTACCATACAGGATTGTTGACTCTACACCAATCTGTTAGTTGTTGCACCTCCTCTCTGAGTCTCTGACCTCCTCTCAACTTGATGATATGGTTTGAACTTTGCATTGCTTCACAGTCGTAAGTCAGCAGAGTGAACAGCAGTGGGCTGAGCGCCCAGCCCTGAGGGGCTCCAGTGCTCATTGAGGCTGATTGACTGAGGCCTCTCCGTCAGAAAGTCCAGGCTCCAGTTACAGAGAGAGGTGTTCGGGCCCAGCAGGCTCAGTTTTCCAATCAGGTGCTGAGGAATGATGGTGTTGAATGCTGAAATGAAATCTATGAACAGCATTCGTACATAAGTGTCCTTAGTATGTACTTCTTGTATGTACTAGTAGCCAGATGTAGGGTTGTTGCAATGATGTTATCCGTTGACCGGTTGGGGCGAGTGGGTCCAGTGTTGGTGGCAGCAAGGTCTCTCACGATGAGCCTCTCAAAGCGCTTTGTCATGATGGGTGTGAGTGCAACAGGATGGTAGTCATTGTGGCAGAACACTGAAGACTTCTTTGGCACAGGAATGATGATAGTGGCCTTGAGGCACTTTGGAACGAAAGCAGTGTTCAGGGAGAGGTTGAAGATGTCAGTAAGAACATCTGCCAGCACATTCTCTGAGCACTCTCCCCGGGACGTTCTCTGGACCAGGAGCCTTCTGTGGGTCAGCTCTGCAAAGAGTTTTTCTCACATCAGCCGAGGCCAGACACGGACCCTGGTTGTTGTGACGACAGGTGGTCACCATCACGTCATTCTGAGCCTCAAACTGTGTATAGAAGTTGTTTAGCGCATTTAGTAGGGAGGTGTCACTATCACAGGCATGTGTCGTTTTCCTGTAGTTGGTGATGGCCCGGATGCCCTGCCACATGCGTTGTGTTTCGCCCCTTTCTTGGAATTGGCTGTGGATTCTTCGGCCAATATACAGTCAGTAAAAAGACACCATGCCCTCTTTTAGTTCTAAGGTTCGACATATTAGAACATAATTAGCATTATTTATTTATCAAAATGTGTGACAAACTCAGTACACCTCATTCAGTAGCTTGTGGAACCTCCTTTAGCAGCAATAATTTGAAGTAATTGATTTTATAAGATTTTATGTCTCTCTGTGGAGGAGTTTTGACCCACTCTTGTTTACAACATTGCTTAGGTTCACTGAAGTTTTTGGCTATTTGTTTATATAAAATTCTCTTAAGCTCCTTTTCCTTTTACCTACTTGGCTCGACTCACCACGGATCGACCCGGCTCAGATCAGCTGGTTTTCCATTACAACCCAGTAGTACCTTGTTTGCATGCTCATCGTCATAGAAACGCATCTGTGCATCCTGTAATGTAATTATTATGTGACATGAACTCTAAAACAAAGGTGGACATCGAAGTGAACATGTACCTGCTGCTCAGTCTGTAGTTTTTCATCAGACTCGGGGAACACAGCGTTGTTTTTTTGTAGCCATTTTCTTTGTTGCAGAGTTTCAAAAATGGCTGTTTTGATTTTTGTGAACAAGACGCTCTCATGACTCATCAAGTGACGCTACTGACCAGCCGATCGGTGGCACGCAATCTGACAACATCACATTTTAGTACCTGTTTGGATCCCTTGGAACAAGTACTAAAAAAGTACCTGGTATCAGGTACTATGACCTAATGGGAAACCCTGGAAACTGTGGCAAACTGAACTAATGAAAAGGGGCTTTAAGGTCTTGCCATGGCATTTCAGTCAAACTGAGGTCTGGACCAAGTCATTGCAGAACATTGATTCTTTTTGTTTTCAGCCATTCTGATGTACATTTGTTGTGCTTAAAATCATTATCATGTTGTGTGACCCAGGGTCAGCCAAGCCTCAGCTGTCATATAGCTGCCGGGCTCACATTTGACTCTAGAATACTTTTATACACAGAAGAGTTCACTGTGCACTGAGACAGACTGGCGACCTGTCCAGGGTGTACACCGCATCTCTCCCTATGATAGCTAGGATAGGCTCCAGCCCCTTTTTCTTATGACTGTGGAATAAACAAAAAACAAAGAGACAAATATAAAATATAGTTGTATAAATGCAGTGTAATTCGTATTTGCATCACCTTTATTTTTGTCTTTGAGTATATTTTACTTTTTTTCAGCAACAACATTGCGATCACTTGATGCACACTTTCATCTCATCCTCACAGGCACTATAGCACGATAAAAGAAACAAGGCATCATCACTTCATCTTCTTTACTTTGAAGGCACATCTCTCCCAGTGCTCGTCTCTACACTTTCTTGGGATTAGAATAGAGGTTTCCTCAGAAACACATTCACTGATGTTTGTTTTCAGTTCATTAGGTGTTTCAATGAAATATTTTGCATTTGATTTGAAATTCAGCAGTATAAGACAGCATACTAATGTGACATGTATTTTGCTTTGGGCTTCAGAAAGCCTTCATCTTTATTCATCTACTCAACTGTAATCACACTGAACCTCTTTATTGTATTAGTGACAATTGTACATGTGTAACTAACCATAAGCACATTTATTTAACATACTATGCATAACATGTACATGTTAAGATCAAATTGTCTGGTTATTACAGAAGATGGAACATGCTTTAAATAACAAATAAGCATCTTTATTACATTGTTTAAATCATTTACTGGCAGATTATTTCTCTTCACCTATAGTGTTTTGTCTGTTAGCTACATAATCTGAATTGCTGCCCAAAACAAAGCATCCCTCAAACTACACCTACCTTTTTTATCTGAAATATATATCTGTAAAATTTTCATGAATTTTGATGCAATATGCTCCAATAAAAATAGCACTTATTAAGGAGATGAAAAACTTGTGGATATTAATGTGAGAATATGAAAATAATAGGCTAAACAAATATATTGATGTTAAGCTAAAGCATTTTGACCTGCACTGGAATGTGCATAACTCAGAAAGGTGTATGCACACAGCTACTAAGATCTCTAAAAGCTAAATAAAAGCCTACCAAATAGCCTTCATACTGCATAAACTGTAAAACTACAGTACTGTATCAGTATTCCACTCACGAGTCCTGAAGCTGTAATCATAAATGGAGTGCAAGCTTTGTTTGCTCTGTTTTATTATGCAAAAATTCTTTAATATGCAATGTTTCTTACCCAGTTCAAATCTCAGTCACATGTTCTGTTCTACTCTTAGCCCTCTGCCCTTGCTTCCCACTCACTTATTTCTTTCCGCACTTAGAGTCAATCATATTCTTCTCTATTTTGTCTATTTTAAGTACTTTTATAATCAATATTAGAGAAAAAATAATAGGTTCAAATGTGCTACACAAGAGAAAACAAGAACGAGAAAGAAAAAGAAGTACAGAATACAACTAGGAGAGGATGAAAAAGTATAAGTAAAAAGAAGGAAGTCCTGTGTATGCATGGGTGCCCTTGTCGATATTGCTGCACAAGGAAGACTTTCAGCACATCGGACATCAATACTTACAGTTGCAGGACAAAGTAAAAATGCGTTGAAATATATATTAACACTCTGAGTTTTAACAATGCAAACCCCTGTATGCTACAGGTGCACGCAGGCAGAAACATGCAGGGGGGGGGGGGGGGGGGGGAGCAAATTTCAAATGTGCCAACAAGAAGAAGACACGTTATGTGCCAGGCTCACTAACAGGTCTGTGTGCAGGGTCTGTGTCAGCCCTTCCTAGAGACTTGTAAAGATAACAATAGGCCAATTACTAACTAATTACAACAGATAACTGGTTCAATAAATTCTTCTGGTCCAATTTCACTTTAATTGTCTCAATTAGATTCAATTAGATCTAGCTAGTATAAAGAGGACAGTTAGAATTGAGACTCTGGCACCACAGGGTATATTATCAAGTCTCAACATCCCACACGTAGTTTCAGCGCAAGCATGAATGACTATAAGAACACAGGTAAATTGATAATCATACACAGTGTACCTACATGCAGTCACTTAATATAATAAGCGAGACCCTTAGACGCAGGTGAACTAATAAGCTAATAAAGACGCTATAATGTTTGCCCATTAGTTCTTGTGTGAAGTACTGAGAGAAAAAAGTCACACTGTAAATTTCACTTAAACACAATATTGCAGAAACCAAGTGTGTACTTATTTTTTAGAAGTTTTTTTTCTTTCCTTCAATTTTCACATTGTGATGGGACACTCCAGTTGACCATTCAGTCATGTCAACAAATAACAGGTTCCCAACACAAACTCCACGAATAGACACAGTAAAAAACAAAACAAAACATTGGTATTGAGTTAACATTTTGTAAGCAAGAACATTAACACGTAAGAAAATTAATCCAGGTAGCTGCCAAGTTATATCACACCTTAGCCCAGCTGGGTGGTTTGGGGGATCAGAGCTGACCCTGAGCTTTTCCTAAAACTGTTTAAGGATGTTATAATTAGGATAAGGCTGGCTAATTCATCCAAACCCCTGGGAGCAATATGGGAAAAGTGTGGCTAAAGTCAATTGAATATTGTGAACTAACATTACAAATGCCAGATTTGTGAGCATAGATAAGTTACAGCTAGCTGACGAATGCTATTACTTCTATTACAACCAGCTAATGTGATTCATGATTCTTAGTTATATGTAATACCAAATGGTATTCATTTTAGCAAAGTATAACCAACATCTCCATTATACAGTAACAGCAAACACTGAGGCTATTGAAAAGATGGATGTTTGGAGGAATAAAAGTTTCAGACCTAATCATTTTCACTGTATTTTTTTGTTGTTGTTTGTTTTTTTGGGGGGTTTTGCTACAGTGACATGGGTAAATTGCACAAAGTGTACAGCATAATGAAGAAGAAGGACTACCCCGAAATTACTCAGCTTCCCCTCAAATCAACAGATGGTTGAAACTTGGACATTGGATGTTCCAACAGGTCAGATATCAAAACTGGGTTTAAAATTGAAAAGCTGGCTACAAGTAAGCTGCTGGAATGGCTTTACCAAAGCCCCAGACTTAGCACTCCATGCTATTAGAAATTTGTGGTATGCTTAAAAAGTGGACTGGTGCCAGATAGTTAACTAATTTAGACAAACTCTACCAATTGGGCTAAGATGAACGGTCAAATATCCAGAATTATGCCAGAAGATAGCTGGTTGCCAACATAAGTATCAGGTATCACACGTAACCAGTGTGGGGTTGTTACTCAAGAAATAACAAGTAATGTATTACATATTACTTATTATATTTCTTAAAAGCAACGGTATTTGTTATTTATTTACTCAGCGGAGAAATTCATTTCTTAAACTACTATGGTAAAAAAAAAAAAAAATTGGCCTGTATTTGTATAGCGCTTTTTACTCAGTCCCTGTGGACCCCAAAGCGCTTTACACTACATTCAGTCATTCACCCATTCACACACACATTCACACACTGGCAATGGCAAGCTACATTGTAGCCACATAAAAATAATCGCACTGACAGAGGCGAGGCTGCCGGACACTGGCACCACCGGGCCCTCTGACCACCACCAGTAGGCAAACATGGGGTTAGTATCTTGCCCAACGATATTTGGCATGCAGCCAGGAGGCAGCCTGGGATCGAATCACCAACCTTGTGATTAGTGGCTGACCTGCTCTTCCACCTGAGCTACAGCCACCCAGCCATACTAGTTAAATTGTCTTGACCCATGGTCAATCTTCCAGGTAAGTAAATCCCAAAAAGTTGGTTCTGGACGTAGCATTTTCAGGGGAAGAAACATTTCTCCCAATGAAATGAGACTGAAGAAGTCACTTAGATGAGTGACGAAACGTTTCTCCCACTGAAAATGCTACATCCAAGTATAGTAACAATATAAACCTATAGGCTAAAGTCCTTATCCTAATGAGCACACACAAAACACATTTCTTTAAGCTTTAACATATCCCTTTTTTGTTGTTGTTGTTGTTGTTGCAACTTTAAACACAAGGTCACAACACAAAAACAGCACAAAGAAACTGTAAAGTGATCGCCACACTGATTCTACTTTAGAAAAAATAACATATAGAAATGGAGGCTGCAAACCGGACTGCTCATCCGTTTGTTACCTGTTAAAGTTCAGGGTCTGGCTGCCTGGGCTGGGTTCGCATTCAGTCAGCTTTAACATCACTCTGATTCCCTGGCTAGCTCTGTGTTAGCATGCTCTCTGTGCAGATCCTTCCAAAGAGCCAAAGTTGTGTTTGCAGTATTATGTGGTTGTTTCTGTCTTGGATGTAGTTTCCACTTTACCATTGCACTCTTGTCATTTTCTTGTCATTTTTGTGCTTTAAAAATAAATTTGCTTTAACAACTTCAAAAGTGGCCAATAAATCATTTTCTAACCCTCCCGTCTTCCCATCAGACATTTGGCAAACAAAAAACCATCTTTACCACACTCCTCCAGGGTGCTCTTAATCCCCTGATTAATGGGAGGGTCCATAAGCCAATAAACCAATCACTTTCCAAAAACTTTTCCAATAAAATGAATTACAAATTTATATATAATAAAACTAGGTCAGCATATTCTTACAACTTTAAAGAAAAAACAAAATGAATACAAATTTCGTTTTATAAACATTCAACAAAAATGGCCACAACACCACCACTCCTCAAAGTGATAGAGCTGTACCACTCCACCATTTTCCTCCTTCCATCAAGGAAGATAAAAAAAAAAAACACAGCATTATTATCTGTTTGTTTTTTCTTTCTATCTGCCCAATCTGCAGACAATTGAACAACCTTTGTAACACAAGTATCAACCTAATTGTAACTTTAATTTAATTACTGAATTTAGAACAGTAATGCATTACATTACCATATTACTGTAAAATGTACTGTGATTACAGTAACTTTGTAACGTGTTACATCCAACACTCCATTTATCCAAATATTAATGGGGCTTGTGTATTTAATTGAACCTGTCTGTATAATCTGACCCACTGAAGATCAGAGAAAATCCCAAATAAACTCAAACTTGTGCACCCAGTCCCTCTCTCGTAAAGTCATTAAAGATGCTGTACAATCATTCCACCCTGTAAAAAGAATGGTTCACAAAAATCACTGAAAGCCCTGAATTACTCTGACATGACTGTATCTAAACTCCTGACAAAAATATACGTGTTTATACACTTGTTTCTGAGTTGTAGTACTCATCTATATCTCATCAGTGATGTTGCACAAATTAAGCAAGACAGTGATAAATAAACTTTATGCTGAGCTCCTTTACATATTCTATTGCAGAAATGTTATAATGTCTCTGTTTGCACCATGCATGCTTGAAAAGGCATGTAATAATTTTCAACTTACAATATTCATTTTTTATTTGTTTTAACTCTCCTACTTGTTTACATGCAGTGATATTTACCCTGCTTGCACTATAATGATGTGTTACTGGACTAGCTCTGAATTTTTGAATTCTGTGTTCTCAACTTTCTTCCCTTGTTCCCTCTCTTTCTCCTCACCCTCTTTCATCTCTCTCCTTCATGCCTGCTGCCTCAGAGAAAAGTGCTTTTCCGACTTTCTCCTGACATGACAACAGACGGTACCTTGGCTTGGCTTGCCGATGGTAATAAACGGGATGGCTAATTAAAAGGCTCTCTGATAGCTCTCCTCTGCCTTTTTAATTTCCCCTTCTCAGTAACTACTGCCGTTTATACCTCTTGCTCCCCCAGAGCTCCATCCCTTTCTCACTAACTGCTTGTCTATTTTTTTTCAGTGCACTGGCCACCTTTGCAGCACTCTCTCATCAGCACATGGAAATAAAATGCTTTTTCCACGTGCTACAGAAAACAGGATACACCACATGCAGACACAAACACGACAACAGCATTCAAGCAGGCAAACAAAAAAAAAGACAAACAAGCTGCTATGAGATTTTTACTTCAAAGGCAATGACTGACAGTGAAGTTATTGACAGAAAAAGTCAGAGACAAAGACAAATCACAACAGCCATTTAGCTGAGCGACAGAGGATGTGGTTAAAGACCGAACCATTAATAAAATGCCTCGTTTGACGACTGCGGTTTTGTTTATTTTGGCTGACATTCACTTCGCTAGCTCATCTAATGCTCCAACATGTTCAGGAGATTAGGGCACATTCAGAGCTGTGCATGTGTGGCCATGTGATATGTAAGACAGACTGTGGTAAGATGAAAGAGGGGGAAAATGGAGACAAAATTACTAGAAAGTGGAACGGAAGCTTTTGAGTGGTGAAGTTTCAGATTGAGTGTAAAATGGGCCTGTAAGGCAGAGAAAGGAAGAGGAAAGTGAAACAGATGATTACAGAATTATGAAAGACCCCTTTGGTTCCCACTGAACTTTATTTCACCTTTTTTTCTAGCTACCCTCCCGTCAAATCCACTCATTCTCTCACACCATGTCCTTTCATCTCTCTGCTTTGGCTTTCTTTATCAGATCCTCTCTCAGTTTGACTTTTTGTTAACCCCTTATGTAGGCTTACAGGCTGGCTCCATCCCTTTCACCTCCTCTCTTCACCTCAGGCACATGAAACCTCCTCCCCCTTCTTGAGTTTCCCATTGCTCTTTTATGTACTTTGCCCTTTCTTTACTCTATTTTCCCTTCTCCCGCTCTCGCTGAGGCCACTCAATAGCAGCTGAGAAAGGAGATGCCTCACAGCTGACTCTTTGACACAGATCAGAGTTGATATCCTGCAACGGTGCTTTCTTCAGTTAACATTTTTTGTTTCTATATCTGACAATGATTGCAATCTACATTCAATTAGATGAATACCAAACCAAATTTCAATTGCTACTCCACTATGCTCAGTATCGTGTATTCAAAATGATGGCTGGATTGCTTGATTTTGACCAATCGTAGTCTCCAAGAGGCACTGATTGCATGTTTTGTAGTGCTCTTGAACAGGAAAGTGATATATTTTCCTGGTTTGGAATTGCCTAATAAACCTTTGCTTCACATTGACAAATTAGCACAATAATAATCAATATAAAAGTCCTTGAACAGACAGTATCAATAGATACAACCAATCTCCAAAAATTCATTTAGTTTCAAGTAGGCTTTTAATCTCATTTGTAACAAGTGGAGTTGCTGCTTCCAAATTCATCTCTACTTTGTACTTGCAAGGAAAAGCAGTTGCTGATTAGACACAAGTATCTCAAGTGTTGAGCAAGATTTGCTTTACACTTTAACCCCTTAAAATGTTATATCTTCTGGAATGGCAGTAGCTCATTTTGGGAAATATGCTGATGCACTGACTTACTTAATAATGCTGTGATGTCCACATGCCAAGTATAAAGCTGGAGTTCGCAGAAAAAATTGCTTAGGCTTAACTGAAATTGAGGAGAAACATTATCTTGGTGACATGGTGGTGCAGTGGTTAGTGCAGCTTCACAGTAAGAAGGTCCTGGGTTTGAATCCTTTTGGTGTGGATTTACATTTACCCACATCTCCTCCCACAGTCTAAAGACATGCAGTTAACAGGGATAGGTTATCTATACTACTGTATTAAGTGGTTGTCTGTCTCTGTGTTAACCGTGCGATAGACTGGCTTGTCCAGGGTTTACACTGCCTCTTGTCCTATGGCAAGTGGGATAGGCTCCAGCCCCAAAATTGGATAAGCAGATGAAAATGAATGGATGGATAGCACGTAGCTTGACCCTATAGAAATGTTAGAAAAGTCAACTAACAAGTATCTTCATAGCGCCATAGATACTACCACCAGCCTAGCCGAGTATTGTTGTTCGTCATGTGTGTGCCCTGACAGATGCTTCCAGCAGGATAATATGCCATAATACTTGATATGAGTGCATGTCGCAAACCTCAAATCATCACACTTTGTTTTCTTGAACATTAAAAAAAGAAAAAAGATATAGTGTGTTAAAATGTATTCTTTTTTCTTTCTGCTGGCATTAGCTCTTTATAAGAAAACATGACCTTGGTCCATGAATGAGATAGTATCTATTAAGGATCAATCTGAACATTCTTTCATTACTAGCCAGACAGATATATTAGATTTTTCTTTTGCAACAAAATATGGATCACCAATTTTATTTCAATATGTTCTCACCTATTTAGTTATAGTGCCCCCAACATAAAGGCAAAACCTGCTGGAAGATTTTCAGCCTTTACTTTATTTATTTTCTACTGGTGCTATATTACATCTAGGAAATGAATCAAATCAAAGTTTTAGAAATATGAACAACATTCTTCATTGCTTACGGACCCAAGAAGGAAAAGTGTGATAATCATAGTTCTTATTCTTCATCAGGCCTTATCGGGCCAAGGTCTCACTGATGCAGTATAATACATGGAAATGATAAGCAACATGGGAGTAGGATGTGCTTTTTCAACAAAACATCTCCCAAAATTGTGTTTTTAGTCATTTTTAGATTTGTTGTTAAGGGGTAAAAACATAAGCAGTGCATCTAAGAGGAATGACTTAAAACAGGTAGTAAGAGTCAGTCAACCTGGTGTGCACAGAACTGCAGCAGCACAGCATTCAGCCAACTCAGCTTTTCCCTGACAAAGTGACTCAGCAATTTCAATGAGCTTTTGGCTGTGGAGTGTCTGTTGCGACTGGCACTACTTAAATGAAATGATGGATAAAGAGTTTTTCCACCTCATGAATATTCCCTTAAAGGGCAATAACTCAAGCAATTTGAACACATTGTTAATTCTGAAAAACTCCATCATCACATGGACAGACAGAGGGCAAGTCTGCAACGACCACTACGATCAATGGTGTTGTATGAGAAGCAGAGAAACACCTAAAGGGTGATTTACAAATTCTATGAATTGTAATTTCTCCTAAAACATGAACTAAATTATGTATATAGAAACATGTACATGCTCATACCATCCTCTGTTATATACGTCACATTTTGGAATAGCAGGGTCTCCCTCCAAGTGCAATAGCATTTGGGAAAAGGAATATTCTGTTGTACTTGAAGTGTTGGAAAGATGACTTCTAAAATCCAACAGGGTTCAAATTATTAGTTAACCCGTTTTCAATTTTTTTCAAGGTAATTTACAACAAAGCAGAGTCCTTTACAGGTGCAGATTTGCCATGGAGCCTTTCGATGTTGAGGGCATTTTCACAACTGTTAACCTCTATTGTTAAATTTTCAGCACTGAAAGGTATTCCCATCTAACAACAAAGCCTCAAGTTTAAGCATGAGCGTCTAGTTGCAGGTATGGCAGATTCAGGTTACCTGGAACAATGCACTGTGATTTGAGTGACAGAAGAGAAAGTTCTTGCAGTTTCCCCTGATGGCTTTGCAGTTGTCACACTAAAATTTCTACCAATGGTTTTCCTGGCCTGCACTACCCAGAAATATGGGTATAATGGCATTGCTACATAGCAAAAACATAAAAACTATGGCATAACGGTTTGAATCTAAATAAAAGGCTCTTTGTTGGCTTTCATTGTTGTTGTTGCTTTATCAAAAAATACATTTGAACCCTTAATTTACAATATAATAGAGCAAAATAAAACATCAAACGGGTCACGAAATTTTTCAGCACTTCGTGACAATATTTTTTAAACATTCAACAAGCACAAAATTGTTGTAACACAAAAGCCAAACATTGGCCACCGACAATGGTAATTTTGCCAATACGCCCATTCCAGTCAACACGGCTAAAAGTGGTCAGTATTCAGCCACAATGTGTAATTGTACCCCAATTCAAAGTAAACCAACATCAATCTACAATCCAAATAGCAATGTGATTAGGGTCACAGGAAGTGTCATCATTTTCAAACTGGCAGCATAAGCACACACTGAAACACCAAACACCAAACAAAAAGAAAACCACCAGAGGAAAAGCTTATGCATTACAGTTCATTTCCCCTTGCCACCCAAACAAACAGCAGGATGATTTATAGTCTCTGGCAAAGTGTCTCACTGTTAAGTTTCATATTTATGATAATGGTTTAACCACTGTGCTCTATGTTTCATACTGTGTCTGCAGCACTAAAGAGATATGTCTAAACATGAAATCACCCAGAAGCCATAACTGTGCAGCCACACGTCCACTGACTTACAGACTGTGCAAAAATCTTGAGCCACACGGCATTTCTTTACATTTTGTCAGGAAAATAGGAAACAGGCGTGGCAGTTTGTTGAAACATTCAAACGTACATGAAAATACAACATATAAGGTAAAAACAGAGTTTGTTCATCTTCAACTTTATTACATCACTGGAAAGCACCTTGTTGGTGCAAAAATTTTGTGTCCGTCCTGTCAGACTTTGTTAAATCTGGCATTTGTCATAGATTAAACTAAAGGAATGGGAACCGTGGATGTGTTTTTGTGAAATGCTACTAGTAGCAAAGTGCCTAAAGGCTTTAAAATAAGATGAAATTATTCAAAGGTCAGCGTTAAGTGACTTGACAAAAATAAAACGTAAAAAACTAAAAGACCTTCTGAAAGTCTGAAAAACTATGGCTCAAGACCAAAAAACAGTACAGAAAAGTCTCACTCCTTGGAAGCAAAATAGACTGTAAAGTACTGTGTATACATAATCTATCTATTATCATCTCCATATGTACACGAATATAGAAGAAAATATTACTTTAATCAAGGATCAGGAGAAAGACAGTACAAGTACTGAAGGAGAGACAGTCAGTCTGTGCTGTGATTTTTTCTGTTATTTAACAGGGACAAACAAAGGCCCATTTAAACCATCTCAGAGCACAATTTGTTCTCTCTCTCTTTCATTCAACCTTCCTCCGTTTTACTTCATTATCTGTGATTTGCAAAATCGGGCTATTTTATACCTATAAATTAGCTAAAGGGGACTAGCGTATGGAACAATGGGGGTGCATTCATCATGAGTAATGAAGTCGTGAAGATGAAAAATGCTCTTTAAACAAGATCCTGTGTCATTATTTGATTAGAGTACATTCACATAAGAGAGAATCTCACCACTGTTTATCCAGATAGTCCATGGTTAGTGACTTTAGTAGAAAACATTTTAACATCGTATGTTCAGTCTGAAATAAAAAGAAATAACCTCAAAAGATGAGAAGACTCAGGATTGAAATCTGAAAACTTTGTCTGTGTGTGTGTTCTATGCGCTAAAAGAGAGGAAATATAGGCATAGTTCATCCAACCTGACAGTTCCCTCCCTCTCATTACTGCAAAGATGGTCTGGAAAGTAAAGGTAATCTGGGGGACGGGCTTTTTTTTTATTACATTAAAGTGTGGATTCGATTAATTAATTAAACAGCCTTTCTTTCAAAAAATGTAATGCAACTATGCAAATGAGCCATGAGTGGTAATAAACCTGAATTTTCCTTAAAGCTTTTTAATGGTCTGCATACATACTGCAGGGATAATTATATTGCGCTTGTACAAAAACACATCAAATCCAAAACATACACTGCCTGTGAAAAACATGCACTCAGACATACTTTATCTTTTCTATTCACACATGCACTCAAACACAAATATTCATAGGAATCTCTGTCTCATAAGTGGCAACAGCAAGTGCACTTACGGTCTCTTTTGGCCCTGAACACAACCATGGACACACGCATCCCACCAGCAGTAATGAGATGCTTGGTCTCCCGTGTATGTGTTCAGCTGGTGAAACTCAGCAGTGGCCATACAGGGTTCAGTGGAAGACTCCAGACTAGTATAAACAGCCTGCAGAGAAACAGCAATACGTACAAATTTACACTCTCACGTTGAGAAAAACCCCATATACCTCCCATACTGGTCCTCCTCAAACACATACACACAGAGATGTACACATCATCTGTCTCCCTCTCTCTCATTATATAGCGCACAGGGGGGAAAGGGTGAGAAAAGTAAGGAGGGAGAGATACAGGAGGAAGAAGCAGAGGTAAACTCTCAGCTCTATCGCCATATCCATCAGGAAATGTCAGGATCCTCATATAGGAGGACTGTCGGGGTGCATGTAGTTTGTGACAGGAATAATGGAAGTATACAATATGTAAGAAGGTATGAAAAAGGTAAAACAGAGGTTAAGAAGCAGAGGGAGTAGGTGAAGCAAGGAGATAATGAGCTCGTGGGTGCTCATAGATAGGTCAAGGTTGCTGCAAAATAAATGTGTAGACAAAAAATAGTATGGAAAAAAGGTTGTCATTAGAGGCGCTCAGTCATAATTTAAAAAAAAAAAAACGTTTTCTGACAGGTCAAAGTCATTAAAAACTGTTGCATGTTGACTTTAAAAGTGCAAAAATCATCCTTTTAATTGGCAGTTTTCAAAGGATAATGTGTGCTTCAAAAGAAAAAATTCTGTTAGAAGCTCTGAAACGCTTTGGTGACTAAAGAGGGAAAAAAAAGTGAATGAACAAGCAGAATAAAAGTGACAAATTACATGTTTGCACCAAGAGTGGTCGGAGTTTTAATGCGACATAACAACACAAAATTGATTATTAAGGCTATTTCCCAACATGTTTGGGAAATAGCCATCACAAAGACCCTTGACAGGAAAAAAGAATAGTCATTGTATTAAAATATATAAATAAATTTTGATATGTAACTCTTAATTTTTGTACTATAGTCAGGATATTAGAAAACAATACAAACTATTAGATACTGTGTCTGAAAATACTGAATAACAGCCAAAAAGTGTGATAAAAAACAGGAAGTGAAGAAGAAGTTTGTCTAAAGTGAGGGAATCCATTGTGCTCTAAGGAGGGATTGTCATTTTGCCTCCTTATATAAAAGTCATGTCAAGTTTATTTGTATAGCACATATAAACATAACAGTTGTTGACCAAAATGCTGAACAGGGATCAAATCAAATAACAAAGACATTTTTAAAACAGAAAAGGTAAAGTAGGCAAATTAAAACACAAATAAAAACACTGTGAACTCAGTCTTTGAACTGTAAAAGCTCAAGATTAAAAATAGGTTTTCAAACAGGTTCTGAAAGTGTCTAATGTTTCAAAGGGTCAGTGTAAATCAATACAAAGTTGTTCTGAGTGTCTACATTCAACCAATCATTTCAGAGTGAGGATGGCAATGTCCCCATCAGTGGGCCACAACAGGGAACTTAATGCCTAAATAACTATAAAATACGGGATTTTAGGCCTGTATGTTACATAGTGCCTTCAACGACAATCATCAAAACAGCACATTAAGAAATATCATTTAGAAGAACTTCTTTAGCCCTCCAGTAGAGTTTGAGAAACGTCCAGAGAATCAGTGCCAAGATACATGGAAGCTCTGCTATTTGCTTGGGATGCCACTATAATTTGTTAAGATACTTTGAGTTGGTTTTTACTTATTCTTCTTATTCTTGCACGGAACAGCAATTCAGCTTAGAAGTCTGTGCAATACTAGCAACTAACAATTTTATAAACTTTATACACTCTGTAGTAATTTGATCATTTGTCAAATCAATGTTTGCTTAAGCTTTAAACCAGTTTTCCTTCCACTTCTGTGTTTTGCAGTTATTTGTAAGTGTTGTTTTTAACCTTTTTTTTAATCATTCACAGGTGAATTATCTCCTTGCACTTTTAGTAATGACTAAAAAATGAGGAAGATTCAGTGTTTTGTGATAATTCTCTTTGGGTTTGCCACAACAAGCTAATGATTTCACATCAGACACTGTAATTTAATGTTTTGTTTCATAAATTGCTATTGCAATATTAAAGTTATCGTTAACATTTAACCTTCACAACTTAAACATTACTATTTTATCAATTTAAATATATTTTCAATAAAATCATTAATCCATTTTTTTTAACTGCTTAACCAATTTAGGGTCATTCACTGGCTGAAGTCCAAGTTGGCAAAGAGGATAAACCTGGATCTCACAGGGCTAACAGAGATAAACTGTTATCCACGCTCACAGCTACAGCAATTTAGAATCATCAGTTAACCTAATATACATGTCCATGGACTGAAAGGAAGCCAGAGCACCAAGAGGAAAACCAACATGAAAAGTGCTGGCTGCTACATCCCTGTGCCGCTGAAACAATACTATCGACATATTTATTTCGTTTTTCCTTTCTTATTTTTAATTTTTACATTTGATAGATAGCCAGCTAGCTAGAAAGTTAACAATCCATAGTTTTCAGTCATGTTACCAACTCGCTAGTGACTGCAATTAGTGGACAGTTGGTTGTTTTTTCACCTGCCTCACTCCAAGACTACTTGAATCATCTATCAATGGAGAAAAAAGGATATTAAGAAAAACCAAGAATTTTGGGGGACTTCTGATCCATACTCTGCTCCAGCAACTTTATTTAAATCTCTGAAAGCAGCAAAGTCTCTCCCAGAGCTCCAGTTCAGAGATCTACGTATATGTAGACATATACGCTGCTGACAGGATGAAAGCTTTTAAACTACAGGCAGCTACATGTATTTTCGATAGCTAGCTTAAACACAAAAATCCTACGTTACATTTAGGGCCAGAAAAGTTTCCCTAGTATTAATTTGTCGTATTAATGCTACTTCATAACAGTGAAGTAAACCAAGTATTTTTCCAATGTCAGTAAATCCTTCCTACAGTTTAAATGAGCCGCCAGTGACAGCCCGGGCTGCTGTGGAAAAGCAGGGACTGGTGTGATTTGGCCTGTAAGGCAGGATTAGGAGAGGTGTGTTCACTTGTTGATGCCATATTCTGCACTTTAAGCAGCTGTAAATAAATATTGATTAGCGTATCCGATAGCAACTATGCAGCATTCTGGCTATGTTAAACCGGAAAACGTTAAAAGGATGCCTGGAGGGCAAAGAACCACGGTAATCTTTTTTTTCCGCCAGTTGGGCATATTCCAGTAGCTCTGACTTTACGTGAAAACTATGGATAGGCAGACTCACAAAAGCTGGTAATTCTACAGCTGTATGGTGTTGGTGTAGGATTTGAAGGGAATGAAAGTTATACTAAACGATCCATCGTTAAGTGATCACTAAAACAATGTTGAAACTTGAAAAATAGAAACAAGCTCTTTGTCTCAGTGTTTTGTTTTGTCTTTTCTATGCTAGAAAACTTCCAACTGGCTTACATTTTTGTTGTTTTTTTCCCGATCTTTATTATTCTCGTTTCTTCACAGGTTTTTAACATTTTTTCTGTTGCCTGATTGCCTTTTCTCCCAGCCCTTCCCACCTTCTCTCTCATCCACCCACTTTTCACCTTTTTCTGCTGCAGAAGTAACTAATGTGACCTTTAAAGTGTTACCAGCTTCGTGCGTGGCCGTCAATCATCATCAGCTTCCATTAAAATGACTCTATTAGGTAGCGTCACACAGCCACCACCTCACCCCACCATCCACATAAGCCACTCACCACTCACCGGTTAAATATGAATGTGGTTCACTACTCCTTAAAAGTGGACAGAGTGTTGGAAAATAATGACAATAAAAAACCAAAACAAAATTGTGAGAAACAGAGCGTGAGGGGAAAGATTCTGGCAGTATGGCTTGTTCATTCGCTCTCAATCATTCACTCCTTCCACCTCCTCTATAATTCCTCATCAATTGCGTTTACCTCAAGGTACCTGTGTTTTGGTCCTGAAGGACCCGACATAGTTAGCATCCCAACCAGCCAGAACAAGCACAAGCCAGACACAATCATTTCTTTTGTATCTATCCCTCAACACCTTAACCAGCTTCCCTTTATGGCTGTCTCTCATTATTGCTGTTTAGTCCTACAGGAGGAGGATGACTATCTCTTCCCCTCTCAGCCTCTTCACCTCGCTATTTACTTGCTTCGAGACCTCCCTATCTCTCGCTCTCACCTGTTGTTTCTTCCTCGAGTATCCCTCCTTCCTTCTCTTGTGGCTCCTGTTCCCTTCACGTCTGACTTTGTTTACTGTGATGCAGTCTTCATTCTTCCCAATCATTTTGCTTCTCTCTATTCTTCTTATCATATGTCTTATATTATTTTTACCCATTTAACCTTCTTTGTTTATGACTTTTCAATGTCATTTTCCCTCAATCCCTTTTATTAAATCCATTTTTTAATTCAATTTTCAGTTGATTTTTTTTTGTTGTTGTTGGGTTTTTTTTTAACTGTTTGGAAACTGCTCTACTCCAAGCCAAAGCACATTCATACCCACTCACTTACAAACAACACTTAAGGTATGCAAATTTAAGTAAAGAAACTCACAGTTTACCTAACACTCATCACACAATTAAACACAAGAGCTGGAGTAACAGCTGCTATGAGAGTTTGTGCATGTGTATCTGCCAGTTAATTGTGTCCTAGAATAAAAAAACATAAATTAAAGAACAACTATACCTGCTTCTCCTCAAATTAAATCCAAAAAAGGACCAACCACCAAGAAACCAAATATATTAAACAAAATTACTTAATACAAAATCTGCTCACAGTTACATATTCTCACTCATTACCCATTTGTAGCTCTCCTGCTGTCCATTTAAAGTGTCGAGACATTATGAAGAAGTACTTTGCAAATGAAACTTTCAAACAATAAGTTAAAGCCACACAAGGTAAATCGAATATTTAGATTTTTGTCTCTTACTGGAACTGAAGAGTTATTTTTAAATATTTATGTCTGCCATATAGCACACATGCATAAACATAATGTCAGAAAATAGTTGTAAACCCAAGGTTCATTTACTCCCTTTTCCCAAAGCATTCATCAAATCCTTTATAGCCTTTTCAGCATGGACGGAGGTCTAAAAGAATTTGTTTTTTCACATTGTGCCACTTTTGTCTTTATCTTGTGACGGTACCTATTTAAGCAGTGTTTCTATAGAGCTTACCAAGTTCAATTCAAAGACTGAATACCTTTTTAATACCATACAGGGAAAAAAAGCAGTGAAAGATCTTTGAAGAGGTCTTGATATTTCAGACCTAAGAATGCAGTGTTTTCATGGTTTGAAGATAACTAGTCAAAAGTGCTCGTACAAATTGAAGAATAAAAAAAATCTATGTCTTTATATGTTTTTAAAATGGCTGAATTATTACAAAAAATGACCAGATTAGTGTAGTGTAAACATAATCCCAGTGAACCAGAAGCTCAGGCATCAGACAATGTTTGTTTCGTTGATGCTTTTCTCCAAAGATCTTTATTCCTGATGATGTCAAGGACCATGTGAAGAGTTATCCCTAACATGGACAGCTCATCTGTTGGCTTTGAGCAGAGAAGCCCCACCCACCTGCTGTTCACACATTCTGTTTGTGAGGGGCAGCCAATTAGAAAGTGTGCTTAATTGGAGGGAAGCTAAAATGGCTTGTTTCAGACCCAGTTTTATTCTAAAGTGTAAATAAGAATATAAAATGAAAATGAGCAATATAATTCCGCTCTAAGTTTAAATTTTACTAAAAAAAATAATAAACTGATCTGAAAATCATAACAGGCCTACAATAAGTCTATTTAAAAGTTTATATACATTACCGTTCAAGTCTTCACTTCTTTATGTCTTTAATTCTCTTAGACCAGGAAGTCTTCGGAAATAGCTCTCCAAGCTTCTTGGTGGACATTCAAAGCTCTTCTTTGGATGTTGGACACCTTTTGTTTCGTTCTCTATCAAGATGATCTCACATTGTTTCAGTAATGTTGAGATTGTCTCTCTGGGGAGGCCAATCTATGACTGATAGTTTTCTATTGTGTTTTCCAGCCAGGTGTGCTTAAAAACTAAGCCATTGCCATGAAGGTGCTTTCCGAACAGTACTGCATGTTGGATCAAAATCTGACACTACTTTTCTGTGTTTATATTTCCATTTATTTTGGAAAGATCCCGAAATCAGTGTGTACTTTCGCAACTGGCTGACAGAATCAAAGTACAAAGCTACAATTTAAAACTGGTTCTCTGCTAAACTATTTGTTGTGTAGACACAGCATTGGTTCATCTTTTGAGTTTTTATGCTTAAATGATTTATGGGTCAATATGGACCATTCAGGTATAAAGGTTGGATCATTTTGGGTGCAGTTTAACTTACGTTTTATGTGTTTTAGCTATGTCTAAATTAAGGCAAGCGTGGTTTCTCTCCATATCTCAGTGCACTCTGCTGCCTGTTGTATTTAACTGAGAAATTAAAACCTGAGAATGGGTAATATCTGCCAGCATGGCAGGGAGCAGCTGTGTAATGTTTCTCTTCTTGGCACGCAAGGTCAGTTAGTGTTGTGAAATGGGCCAGTCATCGCAGAGAGTTAAACAGGATGACAGTTACACACAGGCAATGAGACAGACACCCATTTGTGTGTTTGTGGCAGAGGAAATCAACCCACATGTGCATAATTTTTTTAGTGTGTCTAGTCTGTCATCCCACTAAAACGAATAAAAGTTGTATAAGCAGAGAAAGTGACCTGCAGGCAGGTGAGGCAGGTAAACAGGCAGACAGGAAATGAAAGCGTGAGTGACAGGCCATAAATGGAAATAAAGGAGGAACTATAGCCCTGTCAAATGGATGTCTCCATCAAAACTCCCGGCTGCCTCTCAACTTCACTTTGGACTTTCCTCTCAAGATCAACTCCACTTTCATTTCAGAAAAGATTCTCTGTGGAACTGAATGAAGAGTGCTTCAAAGACGAGATGAATCCACCATTAACCCTGCTGTGTCTCCCTTCTCCCGTCTTTGAGACTGTCAATAGGATCAGCTGACTCGGTGTCCTTGAAGTTTAACTTGAAACTCTCACATATCCACCAACTCTCCTGCACAATATTCTAATTTAGCAGCTTCAGTGGATGCTGATTTATGCGTGTATCCATTTTGTTGAAGGGCTCCTCAGCATCTCCCTCATCTATTTGTCATCAACTGTTTTTATGAGATATTTGACTATAGATTCGTTTTAACCATGGCAGCAGATTGGCATTTAGGATTGCAGTGTGGTTTGGCTCACATACCATTTTGTCAGGACTGAATATCGCAATGACTTTTTGATGGATTGCAATAAATGGAAATTTTGTTCCAACATTTATGGTCCACACGACTTCCCCTGACTACATCTCCTGAACAATTCTCCAGGGAATTGATTTGATCAGGTGATGGTTTTACTAGACAAGATGCAACACTCCTCGAGAGTTTCTACAAAGATACAAATCAGGCACAAAAAGCATTTTGTTTGTTTATGGCTAAAGAGTGTTGTGAAAATCTGGAATAAATTGAGGTGCACACAACCAGGCTGTCTTTATGAGTTTTATTTACCTTTGCAAAGGGGTCAAACAACAGTGCAGACACCACGACAGCGGCGTGCTTGTTTTCTGACAAAGATGAATTACAAGCATGGAATCATTCATAGAGACAAGTTATCTATCTGCCATGGTCACAGAATGCTGTTAGAACACTGTGTAATAAAAAGATAACTTGGACATCAACATGTGGTGTATCTAAAAGATTGCACAGAAACAGAATAAGGCAATATGGAGCCTTGTATTCTGTAAGGTCAGTTGGGAACAGAGAAGTAGCAGAATCTCAAAACGTTCCATTACAGCAAGTGCCAACAATTCCCACCAGCTTCAGCTGAGCTTTGTTTTAAATACTCATTTCAAATAGGTAGCAAAGGAACATTGCACTTAATAGGCTATAAGTTAAATCTGCCGCTGTGGTGATGGTGAGGCTGTGCACAGTTTCATACTGTGTACTAATTCAAAACAGGTGGAGCAACATTGATGAAAATGATGAAAAATCTTTGGATATTTTTTTTTTTTTCATTGCTCATCATTATCATTTACTCAAGAGTAGTCACAGCACAATCTTATCCTATTTCACAACATATATTCAGTATCAATGTTGATATTTTAGCACTACCTGATAAAACTGTCTAATTTCATGATTTTTAATGAGTTGTAGTTGTTTTGCCTTTTCTTCCCTTTCTAACCATGACAGAGTAGCTCTTATTGTTCTTTGGCCTTTTTAGTGTATGTGTGCCATTAGGGCATAATGTTAACAAGAACTACTTAAAACACATCACAACAGTGTAACATGAAGCCATAAAACAAAAGTGTACAGTTTGAAGGTGAGTGTGACCCAAAACATGAGTACTGTGTCCTGGGAATAAATGAATCTGTGGTCATTTCCCCCTTTGCAGTTCTAGCCAGTCATCTCAGCATTTTTACTGTATGTATTACTCCCTACATTTTCTATGCTGTATGAACATGTATCTTTTGTGATGGATTCAAGCATCACAACTAGTCACAACTTTGCTTACAAAAATACAGTTTGGTACTTAAGTCTCATATTTTGGGATGTTCTTGTAGACCTTAACTGGAGCTTTGCATATACAGGTGACTTCAATGGTTCTTGTTTAGACATCAAATAGTATAATGAACAAAAGCTAATGAACACAAACCCAATATGGCATCAGACCCTCATTTAACCTCATTTTCCCTCCAGATTTTGGCAGCAATTGATATTGCATGGGGGTAAGCCACCTTTTCCACCCCTAATAGACAAACACCACCTGCCAATGAGCAGAATGAGGGGTTCATAAAGAAACTGGGGTTAATTAGATATGCGTGTATGCGTGCGCATGCTCGAAGGCAGAGCTGGACCCAAAGCAAAGCGATGACACCGGCCAGCCGAACAGATGGCATTTCGTGCGTTTGTGTGTGTGTGTCATGTCCTCAGGTGGCTGAAAGAAGTGATGTGAGGTGAGCTGATGATGATGTGTTGTTCTCATTACGCAGCTCGATGCTAATCTCCAAACCATTTCCCTCTGTCCTTTTCTTTTTCATTGCAAATTAGGACATAAAAAAGCTTGAGTAATTTCATTCAGCCTGCTGCATTAGGTCATTGTATTTACTTCTTTCACTGAATTTAAAATGTCCTTTATTTTTGTCCTGTTCCTTTTCATCTCTTAACTAAAGCTTCTATCTGACATGTTTGCATGATTAGACCTGTAAGTTAAAAGTTGTCTCTAGACTAAGCAAGTCTTGTATACATCTTTATTCAAGGGTAAATGAGAATTCAGTAGATGCAAAGGGTTTCTTTTTTGATTGTGGTTCACGTTGTCGAATTATGACCTTTCATATGTATTTTCACAAAACACCATCGGATGTTTGCACACTCAAAAAAAGGATCAGGTTTTAAAGATGCCACAAAATGTCCTTCTAATAAAGCAAGATATTGGGTTGTGGGGCAGTAGGAGCATCACAAGAGCATATTTAATCAGATTTCTGGTGACCTCATTGCTTAAATTCACAGACTGCAATTGCAGCATGAAGTCACCATCAAAGGCTTTTTTTTCTGCCTCCTTGAATCGTTAAAGAGACACTTGCACACGCTTCACAGCTGCAGCATGGTACCTTGAAGTGTTGATTCACGATCTTCATGTTTGTTTTCTCTTAGTTTTATTTTCTTTTTAACTGTTTATAATAATTTCCTTTCTGCTCCCACGCCACCACCAAAAGTGTCTTACTTTAGCTCTCTGTTCACTGCTGTGGTGTTATTCACTTCACTTGAAGGAGGCACTTCCCAGTGAGTCACTGTGATGTCTCTTTCTTGTGGTTTTCTATTGATGTAGTTTGACTTTGTGTCAGTCAAAATAACCACAAACCTGCAGTCCTTCCATTTATTTCAAATTTTAATGTCTGTGTTCCTTTCCATCTTTTCCTGAGACCTTTTCAGCTCCTAAACGAGTCCTTTCTCCCTTCTCTTCCTGTCCTTCTAGCTCCTTCTTTCCTTGTCATTTTCTCATCATGCAACAAAACTTTCTCCATTCCAACAGCTGTTCGTCCTGATGGACTGTCAGATCCTGAGGGGGAATGGACTCGTGCTTAGGATGGTACATTGCGTCCTTACAGCATCTCTCACTGTGCTGACACACACCACTACACAAATACCTCAGCTTGTTCCTGAATAGGCTGAACCTGAGTTAATGGGATGAGTTCTAACTAATTTTGCTGTGTCAGGAAAGACTGGCAGATAGGACCAGGAGAGAGAAAGGGAGGGGGAAATTAAGCAATGAGGGCAGAAAAAAACTAAGGAAACGATTGAGGCTTAAGGACAAAAGTGGAGAGCAAAAAGCAAAAGCAGGAGAGGTTTTAGGGAAAAAAGGGACAAACAAATGTAGAAGCAATCAGAAACCTGATTCAAAAGAGGAGAGAGAGAGACAAGCAAATAAAAGTAAGCCAATGACAGAGCTGAACAGAGTCCTGATAGAAAGGAGGCTCTGGAGGAAAGTCAAACGTAACCAGCATTACCTCTTATATTTTCTGACCTTGCAATGTGCTTTGTTTTAGATTACATTGCACATGAGGTTCCCAAAATTCCAAATTCCATGAATAAACATTGAACTAACAGGCAGGTCTGTGGCAAAATATGTATCTTTTAGGGCTGGCTATTTTTAAAACATTTAGGAAAAAGATTGTAACAAATTATTCAAATAAATCCCAGACTCACTGCTTCATTCATGTGACAAGATAAAATTGTTCTAAGAAAAAAGTAAAATACATAAATAAATAAAAAATCTAAGCTGTAACCAGTAATGCTGTTGGATCCAACATGTTTCTTAACATGTCTTCAAAAGATTTAATATTATGATTCCCCATAATATGTTTTTTTTTTTCTTTTTTTTAACATTTCAAATCCGTGAATTTTACAAAACTGACAAAACTCAGCTTAACAAAGTAGTAACAGTACTTGCAACAGGTCCCCTCCACAGTAGCTCAGTACTACATTGCTTAGATTCTATGCCTTAGCTTCCTTCCAGGTGTGTTGACCACCGACAAGGGCAAGGTACCTCACTCCACCCAGCATTAAAAACAAAAAAAAAACCCTTAAGCCATTTTTAACATTTATGAAAGTTTGATATCATCATAGTGTTACTATCACACTCACACACGCACAGACAACAATGCCGTAATTAAGATTCTTGGGTTGTCTCAACATGAATCATGAACTATTTAACTATTCATACCCAAAATGGGCCAAAGGCTTACTGCCTGTGGGTCCCACATGACAGGAGCAGTAATATGTTTTAATGAGTCTGGGTCCCTGGATGGGACTCTACATTTGTCATTCAAGCCTTGCACTGTAAAAAAGTTTGACAGTCACTGCATTAAATTTATAAAAATCAATTTTAAGCAATCAAATATTCCAGCATGTGGTAGGTATAAGTCATAAAGTGTTGTACACAGTCCCATATATGCAGCAGAGATAAAAAAAGTGAAACAGGCAAACAAACTATAAAGACTTACATCAGAGTTCTCTGTAGGGTACTGATTGTATTTACAGCATGCTCAATTTGTAGCGTTACATCTCAGCTGGTATATGTGCTTACCTGGTGTGTTTACAGAAAACATCCCCGAGACTGCAGGACAAATTTACTTTAGCTATAGCTGCATGAATAAACTTTTATGATTTGTATTCATTTGTATGCATTTTATTTGAGAATGAGTGGGAAAATATTGACATCATACTGCAAGGCTATCTTTTAATTGCATGATAGTGGCGCTTACATAAGATAAAACAGCATCCAATTAAATAAGCTTTTAATGAGAAACATAACAATTCACCATCCTTGCCTACTAATGTTGTCTTTACACAGACATGAAAGACTGTCAGTGAAAAAAATGCTTACAATTGTAATTAAGCAGTTTTGTTGTCTCGCTGTCTTTGCAGCAAATAAATATTAAAAGGGCAACAACACAATGTTTGTACCCTGAGGTTGGGGTACAAACATCTGTCTGTCACGGTCTGCGGAGGCAGACCGTGCAGAAAGGTGTGTGGTGGACCCAGGTGCGAACACAAACGAGGATGCAGGAGTGGATTCCAACAAAACGAGCCTTTTATTATGGCTGATGAAAAGAACAAAAACAGAATGAGGGCAGCATACGTGTAGTACTCAACAGAAAACCTAAACTGGACAAAACTAAGGAAAGACTATGGCTGGAGGTACAGAACACAGGAGGTGGTAACACAGACGACGCGAGACAGACTGTATGAAACACAGAGACTAAATACACATGAGGGATGATCAGGGGAAGTGGCCACACATGGGAACACAGCTGACACACATGAACTTAACGACAGGACAGAAGGAGTGAAACTGAATACACTGACCGTGAATACAGACTTTCAAAGTAAAACAGGAAACATGGAGATCAGACAAGACACATGAACCGGGGAGACGTAGTACAGGGGAGATGACATAACCGACAGCATGGACTTGACAATATAAGACACGCAGACATAAACACACGAAGGGCAAGGGAGACTTAATACACGGGTAATATGTACAAATGGCTGGACTGCCTTAGTGACCCTAAACAAAGAATAAACATCAAAATAGGCTAAAACACAAAACACTGGGTCGCACGACCCAGGACCATGACACTGTCGCCTCTTGTCACTGACAGATGGACACTTTTTTTGGTGAGTGTAATTTAGGGGGAAGGTTAGAGGCATATATACCTTATGTTTGGCATCTAGGGAATATTGTTAACAGGGATTCAGTGCTCAACACTTCCTATAGTAACATCAGACAATAAATACAAAATCCATACATCCATCCAGGCATAATCCATCTGTTTTCTGTACAATTATTATATTATATGAAAGCAGATCATGGACTGATCACTGGTTACTCACTATCCCATGAGTAAAACACATTTCTCTTACTGTTTTACACCTTAAACAGTCAGCCAAGGCAATCTGTTCATCTATTGCATGAAAAGACAAGTAAAACTGCTTAAAATATGGCACTTAACATTTCAGGTTAACAAATAAATTAGTGAAATCACTGATCAACAATCCAAAATAAACATTTAAGAACAGAGGCTGAACCCTTGCCACACAAACCGGTGCAATGATGGCAAAAGGGAAAAAAGTTTGTTTAAGACTGAGATACAGACTGACAAATTCATCCTAAACTTTTGATGAAGTTACATAAGTGCTGTTGGATTTGGCAACTCATCAACTGTTGCTTCATTTCCCAGCTTTTTCACTCATTGTTAGAGGATTTTTTATAATACTGAATGGTATTTTTCAAACACATTGGAAGAAAAAGCGGAAGAAAAAGCAAAAGAAAAAAAAAGCAGGGGTTTTCAGGTAGATAATGAAGGTGACATCTTCATAATGATGGCTGAACTTCAGAGCTCGCCAACAAAGTCAGCTGCAGGGCAGCACGTCTTAGGCAATGGATTCAAGATCTCAACAGACATCTTTAGACAGTCTAAAGAATCTGTTCTGACTGATGAAAGGCACCGCTCAGATTAAAAACTAAAACTGAGAGTTGGAGGAGAAATATCAAAACTTTAACCTGGTGTCCCTAACGGGCTGGATTATATAGAGACTTGTATGCCTATATACAATTTCATATGCCTAAGAGATAAAGTCCTTCTGTCTGATCATGTCTCTGACTTACCTGTGTGATTTTCCTTTAAGCTCTGAGGCAAACCAGTGTTGCAGGCTCCCAAGCCTTGTGATAAAAAGGGACTGTGACACCTAACAGAGCTTAACGGCTGCTTGTGTGGCACCTCTTTTTATGTCCCTGACTCTGGCTTTATCAAATATTGATTGCAGTGAAAGCCCTTGCTGAGAGCACAGGGCCCACAAACAAAAAGTCAGTATTTCAAGGGCTTTGCTTTTAAGAGATACCTTACTCAAAAAAAACAACAACAACATTTCAGTCTCTGGTATTCCCGTGCCACCTATTAAAACCCAAACTGCTCACCAATAAATATGAAAAATATGAGCTAAACTTTCCAGGTTACATCATAACCCATAGCTCTAGTTCTTATCTCAGTTCCAATGTTTTTTGATGCAGTAAGAATAATGAACTATTGCATGTTTTCATTCTGCTTCTGTTTACATGAAATGATGGCTGTAAATAATAAAGAAAAGCAACAGAAAAAATATGAGTTTAAGATCTTAGCGGTTATCAGTTTTGATGAAGGTCAATCTGAACTAACTTTATCAGCCTGATGGATTAGCATGCAGACCTTTGAAATCTTGCAGTATAGAATGAAATGCAAAACACAATTAATGTATTTTTTGCAGATACTAAGTGTTGGACCTCATCAAAGATCAACAAAATGATGCCTGAAAGTACAAAATTTCTATGGCAAATGTTTTACTAGTTGATCATTTACACACAAACACACACACACACACAACCCCCCCCCAAAAAAACAACAGGATTCTGTTGCAGAATCTCTAAGGTCATTAGGACTTTTTTTCTGTGGGGTGAAGTGACCCCCACACTAATCCACAGATTTATTGCAATGTATCAAATATGTACCACACATTAGGTAAAGGTGCACCGGTGATGTGTGGCTGTATCTTTTAAACGAGTCCTTTCTTTAAGCAAGTTGATTCATCCAGTTAATTTGCTTGACACACCACCATTCCTTGACATTCGGGTATGTAGGCTGATTCTTTGCAACCTTCTCAATTTTCTGACTTTATGTATTTATGGTAACACACTGGTTCTGCCAGAGGCTTTTTCCTGTTTTTCTTTCCCACTGTCGCCCATTTCTTGCCCATACAGGGTCGTCCGCTTGTTGGGGTTTCTCTATATTAATGTCCGGTCTCTACATTAAAATATAAGCGTCTTGAGGAGACTGCTGTTGTTATTTGGTAGTATACAATTAAAATAAACTAAATATTGACATTATTTTTTTTTGCATATTTATGTGTCTTTGGAAATGCACCTTAACACAGAAAAAATACCAATATTATTACTTATTTTTGAAGGTTTTGCAGACCATATTGAAAAGAAGACAAGTGATTTTTCTGTATACATTGACTGGGAGGTGCTCTACATCATATATATTTGTGTGAAAGAAAGAAGTTGGTCCAGTTAAGGTCTTGCAAAGGTGACCTCTCTTTCCCAGTCTTGTTTCTTGAAGGTGATTAGCCTTTTCCCATTGCTCCCATGCATCCATACATCATATGGATTGGATCTGTGGGACAGAGAGAGAAAGAAACTAAGTATGCACACATGCTTGTGAGGAGAGAAAGGCAAGTGTGGGGAGTGTGGTATGGCAGGGCACTGACTTCTATCTCCAGGGTCGTTGGCTGGTAATTAGTTTTGCTCTAATGGCTGCCTGGTGAGGTCAGGGGATTCCTGTAATCCCTCCTCTATCTGTTCACCTCCTGCTTGCCTCTTACTACTAATCTTTCTAACCTATCTCTCCCTGTCTGCCACCCCTCCCTTCAAACAACATCTCTCCTTCAAGAAATCACATGGCCCAACTCATTTTCTCCTCATTTTTCTTCTACACAGCAAGCCTCTTTTTGTTTACTCCTTTACCTCACTTAACAAATGCACCACGTTGGTTGTGCTTTTATTTCATCTCTTTTCTTTGCCACATTAATCCCTCGTTTCTTCTACAATATACAAATGCAAAATACCTCCCACTCACATTTCACACCATTCCAACTCTATCTCTTTGTTGAGTTCACTCTGATTCCCTCTCACTTGGCCCATCCTAGTCTACAGTTCGTAGCTGAGAACCTGCAGAGTTGTACTGTGGGTTTATTATTATTCGACTGGGATTTTTTAATTCACACATTCTCTCTACTGACGGCTCCAGCAGCGAAACAGTATCAGGAAGAACAGGCCATCTGCGCCCGTCACAAGCTACTATCCTCACTCCCTTTTCCACTTAAAGCTAACAGATGGAACTGTAGTTATGCACTAAGGCAACTCACTCAAAGTGCAATTATGTCTTATTATACGGGACATACGTGCAGTCAAATATGTTTGCATGTAAAATGTATTGATGTGGACTGCAGAGAAAGAAAAGACAATATTTTGGTATTAGCCATTGCAGTATTAGCCTAGACATCACTCATCCCCAGAGTCTTGGGTTCAATTGCAGGTTTGATTTTGTCATCATAGTATGTAGATCACAGCCTGAAGGGAAGACCGCTACTACAATTAATGGGTTAAAAATAAACTGCAAATTTCTTCGCATGATTTTGAGATAAAATTTTGAATTTTCTTATTGGGAGAAAATATCATCCCTAGAAAATGTTACTTTAATATCACAAATAAAAAGTCAACTTTCAATTTTTAAAAGAAACTCCAAGTTGCAAAATCGACCTACCAGTACCTCCGAAACTTACCGCTTAGCATCATATTTTTTAATCAGTACATAAACAATTATTACATCAGTGAAAATTGCAGAGCTCATGAGCCAATTGTTTTTTGATTTCCTGATGAATGTCTGTGAAAATGCAAAATCTGAAGACATAATCTCAGATTTAATCCTTAGGAATACCATATTTGGACATGATGATGTGTTTCAGGTTTCTAATCTTGCACTCCAATTCTTAACTCTGATGCCTTAAAGAAGTCAAGAGCATTTGCCAAAATTTCTTGATATATCTTATCTTATAAAGTATACTTAAAAAAACCCACAAAACTTTGAAATCCTAAAACAAATGATAGGTTTTCACAGTTTTATAGGGAGTAAAAGCATGTGTATAAAATATTTCCTGTCTTTATAGCAGTGGAGCTATTTCAGTCTGTCTGTCTGTCTGTCTGAAAGGGCTCCTGCCTGTCCAATAAGTGGTGCAAAGGGTGGTCAGGATTATCTATAATGGATGACAGTTTGCTCAGCAAACTCCTCTCTACCATAATTACCCGTTTGCAGCCAATCACACATTAGTTTATTCAATCTTTTGGTGTCACCAGTGTTTTTGCTTCTCCCCCACCAGTCCACAACAAAGTACACTGAACTCGCCACAGCAGACTGATAGAAAATCCCCAACATTTTGTCGAACTATTTGAAGGATCTCAGCTTCCTGAGCAAATAGAATCTGTTCATCCTCTTCTTGTTTACAACCTCTGTGTCCAGTATGTCTTGTATTTCAGACTGTTGTCCGTGTGGACACCCAGGTACTTGTACTCCTGCACTATATCAACATCCTGTCACAGGTTAGACACAGGCTGTGTAGCTGTCCTTTTCCTTCTGAAGTCGGTCACCATCTCTCTGGTCTTTTTCACATTTAGAAGCAAAAGATTTTTTCCAGACCACTCCACAAAATCATCCACCAGCAGTCTGTACTCCTCCTCCTGCCCATCACTTTAACATCCAGCTGCTGCAAAATCATCAGAGTATTTCTGTAGGTGTCATGACTGGAGTTGTACTGAAAATGTGAAGTGTACAAGGTGAATGGAGACAGATGAATGGAGGCAGAGGGCTATCATTGCTATAATAATAACGACAGTCCCCTGTCATTATCATCATTACTATAATTATGTTTAATTGTTGTTATTATATGGTATGGTATTATATATGGTATTTTTAATTACAAAATGAAAATTACATTTTTATTTAGTCCAGTGGGTACAGTATGTGTGTCTTTCATATACATATATTTTAAGTGTGTCTTGAAAGCAAGGGCAAAAAACAACAAACAAAATAAATATCATGATCATAGTATCAGAAAAGTGTTTGATACCACGTATTCAATGAACTGTAAGCTAGTCTGCCATCTCAATGTGATGCACTATGTCCACAACAAATCTAGCAACATGCTGAGACTTGCTGCAAATTTAATTAAGTTCCATTTTTGGTAACACTTTTTTTAGGCAGTCACTCTTTGGCCGATACACATTATATCAAATACGTCAAACAGCGCATAAGTATGGAAATTGAGAAAGAGCCAGTAAATGAATGAGGGAAATTTGTCCTCTACTACTGTCTGGCACACCTGGCTCACTAAGGAGCTCATTTGAAGCCCAGAATTAGGCCTAATTGCTGGTTTAATTAGCAAGTCGCTGAGGGCTACATCCCAACCCACCATCCCCGCCAATGGCGCACAGTACCGTCAAGCCGGGGAGGGAACAGATCAAATGAGATCTAATTGATGGCAGCTTAACATCATAAAGGCTCATATTGGGGAGGCTGGTGCTCAGCTAAGTAAAGTCAAAACAGAATGGGGGAGAAAACTCATTCATATTTCATGAGAGTTATCAAAGGCAAACGTGAATATTAAAGAATAATTAGGAAGCAAGTGTCACTCAAGGAGAGGGTGCGTATGTGATATAGAAGCAACACTGGACATAAAAATGCTCAACAAAAATCTTAATTTCCCCTGAGATTAAAGTGGTAGTAAAGTAAAGCTGGCACCGTTTGCTTAGTAAAATCCTCACTAGTTGTTATGGAAGCTTATGTCAAATGAACATGGCATAAAATTAATCAAATCATCTCGAAGGTTCCTCCCTTGTGGAGTGCATTTTAAGAAACAAGCAGGAGTCGAAAATATTAATTTCTTTAATTCCACAGGATTTCTTGCTGCACGTCAGACTTCTGTATCTGAAAAATAATTATCCGAACACCCTAGAGGCCCGGACCCCCCTCACCAAATCATTGTAGCAGCAGAAAATCACTTACACGGCCATTACCATTGGGATGAAATTCATTCTGGACTTACTGAGATAATAACTCAGTAATTATCGAGCCCTCTGGTGATACTAAAGCTGACCAAAGAGGGCCAGAGACATACATCAACTGACTGACGGACTGACTGACAGACAGAGATGGGGCATCCAGTAATCGAGCTGGCTGGGGTTGCTTTTATAGCCTCATCTTTAAGTCTTAATGGCTTTCAGAGGACAAGGCTGTTTGGCTGTCTGGTAGACAGAAGGTCTGGGTTTCTTCTCTAATAACTCCTACTGTAAAGACTTCCCAGAACCTTGCTTGCTTTGGGACATAATAATTGACTAATACAAGCTTTTGTTTATGGGTATTGACAAAGACCTGAACGTGTGTCCAGGAGTTGCCATAAATCCTGCATTAAAAACACAAAGCTCGAGTGAAAATAGAGCCCATGACGGGGATATCGCAATAAAAACAACAATGAATTATGACTACTTGTAAATGAAAGCTAAAATACTTGTTAAATGTCTAATATAAACCTGGCAAAACTGTATGGTCACTAAAATATTTCAAAAGGATTTATCATGTTCACTAGTGAATCTATCGTGGACTTTTATGACCATTGAATCCATCATCTTACAGTAGAAATGATTAGAATCGATGGACACCATGTTTTTTTCAATTGTTATCATCTATTCAAGGTTACAGACATGATATAACGTCCTTTATGTATATCGAATGTCTTTTGTTTACTTACATTCTCTATACTTATTGCTGTTGTTTCGTTCAAGCCATGATTCATATGCAAACAAAAATAAGAGAGATTAATAAAATGAATGAGAAGAGTGGCAAGATGATCAAAGCTCTGTGAAATATATCATCACACATTCAGCTCAGCTGAACAGCCTTGAGGTCAAGGAAGTTGGCTTGCATAGACCCCTGAGAGCTTCAGTGAGGTTAAAGACACCCGCAGCAAATGAAAAGACCATCTATCCGTTTTAATGCTCATCGTTGTTGTTCTTTTTCCTTCCTTCTTTCTTTCTAGCCACCTGACCTTGTCTCCACCCCTCCTCTAACTCTTGACCTCCTCATAAGGTAGGAGAAATTGAAAAGGAGGGACAGAGGAGGTGATAAGAAAGAGCAGGAATCTCTGCAAACAAACAGATCAGTGTGAGAAATCACAGTGGGATTGGAGGCAGGGGGTAGACAAGGATCCACAGTGAGGGAGAATGAAGGCTCTCCTTTTCTCTGTCAGTGTCTCTCTCTCGCACACATGCTGTCTTCTCTGCTCAGATGTGGCAGGAATAAGCAGAGATAGTGAGGTGAGCTCAGTAGGTTTCTGGCCTTGGCGCCGAAAGGCCAAAGGCACTGCTGAGCGCAAGGTCCCCGATGCTGCAGGGCTGTGCTTCACACAGATGCAGGTTTGCATTGGCTTTATTTTGCCTTTGTGTTATATCAATAATGTTATTTCGTCACATCACATGATTTTAGGTTAATTACTTCAATTTCTGCAACACTTTGACTTCACTTCAGCTTTCGTAGAGAGGCATTTGTAAAAATTCCAAAGTAGTAACGCTGCAAAATTTATTATTTCACCATACTATACATTCAGTAATTAACTATGTGCTGCATAAACACATGCAACGCCAATAAATGCCACTAAATCCACTAAATACATTTTCACTGCAACAGCTTTCATTGTGTCACTTTAAAGCAAATTTTCTTTAGCCAATTTATCTTTAAAAATATATGCTTGCTGTCCTTCATTCTTTGACAGTGAGCTCTGCCAGAGGAGATCATAGTGAGTTAGATGCAAGTTGCTGCCAAAATCAAGGAAATAAACGAGTAGATGAGGGCTACAGAGCCTAAACTATAAAGCAGGAATTTGGCAGCTTTGCAACAACACAGGATGAGTTTCACCAGTGTGATGCAAGTCCGCCAAACTCCTTTGAAGGCGAAGTGAAAACAGGAAATATGGCAAAAGAATAAAACCCTGCCAAATTGACTTTTTAAAGGACTGTCCTCCTGGTCTGTAGTCCTGCACAGCAGTCAGACTGTAAGGCTCGAGTGCTCAGCATGGATCCCTGGTGCCATTCCTTCTACAACTTTGTTTGCTCTCTCTGCCGCACAAGTCACATTCTCATCCTCGTAAGAGTGGGAGTTAATCTCCAGCAGGGGAGTGAGAGCAAGCACACAGGATGACCACCTTACATGACAAGAAAGAGATTTTTTCCCCCACATGGTGCCACTGTACAGTCAATCTTTTACCCTTTATATCAGATCTTTGTGACAGTAAAAACAGCTACAGATTGCAGTGTTTCAAATTATTATTGTTTTTTTTTATAACTGAGGCAGTTTAGAAGCTTATGTGTAGTTTGCGACACCTGACACAACAACCATGCTTTGCACACACCAGCTCCGTGCATTAAAAATCTCAATACTTTTTTCCCCATAGTCTGTAATCCTGTTGGGAAAAAAGCATCAGTGTGTAGCAGTATAAACTACCGAGTCAAAAACTAGTGAAAGATTGAGTCCTCAAGTGAAGATTCAGTGGAACAACTTTTATTATGATGATTTTGCCTCTTTTAACCTGATTTGGTAAAATAAAACCTACTTTATTACTAAGGTAGCAGTGTGATCACCCTATAGCACTCAGTCTGAAGAAGCTCCTGGAAACTCCTCTCAATCAAGCTAACTACAGTAGAAATGCTGTGTGCACATTTTTTATATATATATATAAATGCATCTCTGTCTTAGCTGCTATTACCAAATTTTAATTGTTATTTAAATGTTTAAGCACTTAAGCTTACCTGTCATAGGCTTTACAGACACCATGACTGTGGACGGGTACAGCTTTAATTCCTGTCTTCTCAGGCTTTCCTGTAGCTGTTTTCTTCCCCACATCATCATTTCCAGGAAAGCAAGAGCCAGACCTGTTGG